>NW_026020470.1:955209-1555209 GCF_900185275.1 Solanum verrucosum
GGCTGGTGTGACACACCAGGCCCCAACCCAAAAAACTTCGACGACTTTCTTTGCTCGTTTTCTCACCCTAACTCGCCTAGAATCGAACGATTTCTTCCAGAATCGCTTGGATTCGATTACTTAACATAATTAAACTCAAATAACTAAATTTCTACTCAAAAAATCTCAAAACCCCAACACAACAAAATTTAGAATGAACTTCAAGAACACCTATCAAGAACTCTAATCTTTCAACTGCAAGAATGAAATTTCGTTGAAAATAGTATGATTGGCATGTGGGTGAACAAACCCAACACTATGGATGCTTACATACCTCTTAGGGATTAAACCCATAGCGAAAATCTGCAACAAAACGCAAGACTCTTGACGAACGCTTTAGTCATCTCCTCTTTTCTCCTCTTTTCTCTTCTCGAACTCTCAACTAAAATCCTAGGCTAATTTTAGGATTATAAAACTGAACCTAATAGTATTAGACCCTTAAAACCTTACTAAAAATGAATTTAATCTGATTTGGTAAGGAAAAGACCAAAATACCCATCTAAAATCCGGTTTTGACTATCCTTTTCTAGACAGCCCAACTTCGAATGCACATATCTCCCTCATACTAATTGAAACTGAGCAAACTCGGTGGAGTTGGAAAGATAATTAAAAGATATTTCCTACGGTATCAAGTAGAACACCTAACTCATCCTGAGCTAGAAGTTATGGTCGTTTGAAGTCAACCCAAAACTCATACTTAACTTAACTTGCAAAATTTCAGATTTTGCTATTTCCAATTTAGTTCTTTTTGAAACTCAAGGTGCTACATCTAGTGACCTGACCTTAATACTTAAGAAATTTTAAATTCCTTAGTAAAATCCTACTCACAAAGAAGGATGGTTTAAGTCTTAGCTCAAAAAATTTCTAGGGTGTTACAAACTTAACCCCCTCCCTTTTTACCCGATTTCTTGGCCCTTTCGGGTTGTATCCCTTCAAGATATTTTTGTTGAAATGGGCATGTATGTCTTGCAATCACATATTGGCTTTACGAATTCATCAGTTTTTGTCACTACCCAGACCGTCGTAATTGACACCCACACTAACCCTCCTGTGGGAGAACCACTACTACAACCCAAACCAATCAACTAAACCAAACTAAAGCATTTAAGTTACAGAAGCAAGTTAAATACTAAGGAAAGAAATAGGGAGTTCCTATAAACTCCAACAAAAGTCTATAAACGAACTAAACAATGTGGAAGAAATAACCTAGAACCTGAAAGTTAATATACCAAAACATCTAAAGTTCAACAAGTCTAAACAAGAAGGAATACACCCCCAAACTAATGTAGTAATAACTAATAGAAATGTCTAAGTCCGGAAGTGTGGACATAGGCGAAGGGATAACTCATGGCAGCCCGGAAGAATTGGCTCACCCTTGAATTTGAACGACGGTCACTGATCTTCTAAGCGAGGTTTGTTAGTAGCCGCTTGAAGATTCCCGATACTCAACAAAAATAAGAGCAAGTGCAATATGAGTACACAACCGCAGTGTACAGGTTAGATTACCGGCTATCCCACTAAGTTTAACATAAGCAATTCAATACAACAATGTAATCTAATGCATATATCGATCATATACAATATGATCAACATTTACTAACAACGAACAACTTCATATTTCTCAAGATACACAATTATGACAAGTCATTGGTCCTCTAATGGAACCCAAACCCAAAGAGTTAGCATACCGGAACGTGGTACCCGATCCAATGATTATGCCGGAACGTGGCAACCGATCCCATAATTATGCCAGAACGTGGCAACCGATCCATTCAACACACCACAATCACAATCACAAGTATATCCTTAGGATCAGACAATTAATTCATGATTTCATGGTAACCATCATTCATCTATCTCATTTACAACAAGTGTGATCAACAATGCAACATTCATATACATACATGTATCATAATGAAGCAAGAACAAACCAACATCACACAATCATAGAATATCAACCATCACCTACCTCGAAACAATCTTGAACCCTAAGAAACTTGATCTTTCCCTTTTCTGGATTCGTTCCGCTTGTTCTTGGTCTACAAACAATCATAATAACACAGGAATCAATAAACAATCACTAATTACCCAGATTACTAACAATTCTAACAACCCTAGATCATACTCATGATCCCAAGTATCCAACTAGGGATTTTTCCACCATAGAATCTAGATAAAAAATCCTCCCCTATCATTAATTACCCATTCTAAAACTGTTAGGAGTTGCCTGGGGTTCATTCTTTAGTTCTAAAAATTGAAAAATATAGAATGAGGTCGTTTAGGGGTTTATTTACGACCTTAAGTCGCATCGAACGCGCAACTGCGACCCTCATCCCGCTTCATCGGCCTCGCCAGAGCGGCCAAAACCCCTGCCAAGGCGGCTTGCACGAACCAGTGTGCTATTTAAAGAATTCCAAAATCCCCATTTCACAATACACCTCTAACCTATGACGCTCAAAAAATACCCTTCACGCTAAGATCGATTCCGGGAGTTCTACTCGCCCAAATTCAATTTCGTAAAATCGTACGGATTCCTTAACGAGTTATCTAACTACTCATGTAATCAAAATCATAATTAACTACCATTATTATTACTAGATTTCCCTACACCTTGAAGTCTCCAATTTCATCCATATCTGGACTAGATTGGGAAAATTCAAATACTACGAAAAAGTTTTTCGTCCCAAAATTTTCTCCCGTTGGCTTCTCTATAACGGCAGAACCCGGTCGTTAAAGTTTTACTGTTGTAGAGTGAATGTCACAAATTGGACACATCTGCTTAATTATTATTCAAATGTCTTATAAAGAACTTTTCTTTTCAAATATTTTGGACACTCTGCTCTCCAATTTAGTTTTGGTCCATCTTAAATTCTTGAACTTATGTGTCATATGCATGCTTAGAGAACTCGAGGGAGGTACTCAAGAAAATATTTTGGAGAGTCGCCATTACTCTTGGATGTTGACGCCTTCAGAGTCCCGTAATTTTCCTATTTATGGAGAAGGAGTAGTGTGGGATTGAGTTCCCAGAGTTCCAAACCGAAAATATATTCTCATTAACGTGGAGGCTTTGATTTCATGTGGAACAATATTACTAGAGATATGACTCTTTAGAGGTTTAGAGAGCCCATATCTGAGAGTAAGGAAGGATGCATTATCTCACCCCACCTGGAACCGGAAAATCTTGACTCCCCATAGTGTTCTTCAATCATTTCTGAAGCTCTTTCCATATTGTTGGCATGTAATCATAGATCCTTCCAATTTTCTTCTTAACTAGGCAGCCAGTTTATGAAATGGGAGGTGGACATCATTCTTCTATGTAGAAGGGAATGTCCACCTCCCATTTATGGAGCACGGCTGCATAGTTAAGTAGCAAACTGAATGGAGAATTGATTACCGGCCGATACTTTTTTAACATATTCAGAAATAACTGAAGAAATACTATGGGGCTTGGGTTTTTTCTGATGCAATGTGGATGTGATATTATGCATCCTCCCTCACTAGTAGATAGGGGATCTCTGAGTCTTTCAATAGTTATATCTTCAGTAGTGCTTTTCCACATGAACTTAAATCCTCCACGATGAGGATACAAAGTCGCTTTGACATTTGAGTATTTTAAATTGTACATATATCATTCTCCATTAATAGGAGAATCATTGTCTGCAGAAGAATCACAAGCTCTGAAGCCATCAATATCCAAGAGTGATGGCGACTCTCTGAAATATTTTCATCCATGCCCTCTTTGAGATCTGATAGCCTGCAAATGACACATAAGTTCAAAATTGTAAGAGGGAACAAAATATAAACGGAAGAGCATGTCTGTTTAATCGGCATGCCAAAGTTAGAGACAAAACTTTCATAAATTTAGATTAAGTAGAACATGTGTGCAGTAGAAAAAATAACAAAAAAAGTGTGTGAGAGGGAACAAAACTCGTATACTTACAAAATTAGGAATCATGAACTTGACCTACAAAATCACATGTGAACAAACTGAATAGATGATTCCGATTTTTTAAGTCTGTGTCATCATTTAATTATTCATCAGTTATGCTAAACTTGCATTATTACTTCAATAATTGATGATAATACATCTAGAAGTAGTCCAAATATGACATATTTCCTATAAAAGAATATTTTTTTATTAGTAAAAAATCAAATATACCGAGTCATATATCAAAAGTATTAAAATCAAAATTTCTTACTAACTCAAATACAAAACATACAATATTATCCTTTGTAATTAAGTTTTGTATGATAACATTCTGGTCAGAATAGAGTTTTTTGAAGAAAATTATTTAAGAGACTGAGTTTCTCAAGTTTATTGTTGATTAACTAAAAAATATTAAGGAAACAATCCCCCCCGATAAAGAAGAAGGGGAAAAGGAAAATGAAGATATTTTTGTTGAAATGCTTATATCTGTCTTGGAATCACATATTTTTCTTACGAATCAATAAGTTTCGTCGATGCAAAGTGGACTATAGGGAACCACCATCTTGATCTAGAGGAATGAATTGGACCCCTCTGTTTAGTTTGTTCATATGTCCATTTGGAGAGAAAGTACACATTCCCTCCTTTTGTAAGTATATGAGTTTTGTCTTATCAAACACTAACTAAACAGATGAGTCCAAAACCATATACTTACAAATATAGGGAATATGTACTTGACCTCAAAAATCAAACAAACTAAACACACAAGTCCATTTTTTTTCATCTAAATCCAGTTGGCAGTTCCCTATCTGATAATCGCTTAGTTTTTCACTCTATATTGCCGAAACAGGTGAAATTGTAAATCCAACTTGTACTTTCATGATACTCATGTCCATATCAACAAAAAGATTGTCAATTTCCTATTCCCATTCTTCTTTCTCCAGAGGTAGAGGTTCCTCATCTTCAAACTTGAATACTAAATGAAGTGTTTCTCACAGGAACCTATAAAATCTTGGACTGATCTCCTTTATCTTGTCACCTCCAAAAGGCTCATCAATCCTTCTTTTCCTTCAACTATTAACATCTTCTCCAATATGAACATTTGTAGGATAATAAAAATCTTCAAGAATATTTTTCCGATCAATTTCACAGTCCTCTCAGACTCCTCATCATCAAATAGAAGAATCGGACCTTTGTTGTGTTTTTCAACGTCAACGGCAAGTGGAGGACTCCCCAATTGGAAATCCACAAAGATAGGCCATTTCGTGTGAGTCTCATTGTCCACCAAAGTTACACACCCCCTTCACAAGTTTAGAATTCCCCTTTTCTAGACTCAAGATAGTTACAATGTGGACACAAGCTTCTTGAAATAAAGGCTTCCCCTGAACTCATAAATATGCACCTGAGTCAAATCGCACAACTATTAACACACAAAAATACATTCAGAAAATTATTTAGTCTTTTTAAAGGACAAATAGCCTTATTAAGGGCGACAAGTTTTTTGAAATAGAGGAAATAGTACTAAAAGAATAGTGTGAAACACTGTTGTGACCAAAATGTCATAATTCAAAAGTTAATTATAAATGATAATAACACATATGGTATTGAATTTATTGATAAATTTTCATTTTGGTACTCGCGAATTGGTTATTGAAATAATAATGCAATTTTAGTGATTTATATACATATTAAAATTTATTCATGCAGTCAACTAATTTTTATAATTAATTTTATTTGCAAATATAAAATATCTGATTATGTCATTACATTGTTAAACCAAAAGGTGAAACATGAATTACAACGCAAGGTGTGTTTCTAAGGAAGGAAAATGTGTTGCATGAAAACATATTTTCTAGAAAAATAAATGAGTTTTTATATATTTACTTGTGTTCAGAAAAATACATGATTGGGTTATTTTTCATTTGGGTTAGATCTGCAAGGGTAACATTTATGGCATATTAAAAAATATTTTTTGGATTCTTGTTTCAATTTAGTAAAATAGATTTGTTAAAGAACATGTAAAATAAAAACCATTAGTTAGCTGGCGTATGTATGTACCATATTGTTTAACAAGGGGTATATCCGCTCTACATCGCATAATTTGGGACAAATTCTAGGATAAGGACTAGCATAAATGAATTGTAAATACTTCAATTCTCATAAATAACATACCTCAATTAGTAGGGCTGATTATTTCCTTCAGGATCCAAATCTCATTTAAAGTTGAAAATCTAATGGGTCAACTCCAAATCTTCCTATCTCTATTACATCAAAGAAGAAAAGATGTTCTGGTTGGTAGGGGGGGTATTTTCTACTGTTGTCCTCTATGGTAGATTGGTCGGAGACTCGAGAGGCGCTAGTTTATGCTACGGCTAATGCAAGTGATTCAAGTAGGCTCTCTCACATTTATAGTTAGCAAACTCTTGTGATTACCTCTTGACACGAGCCTAAATTTGGCCCTGTCAAGTTGATCTTCTTATTGTGGTCCTCTCATTGTGAGACCCATATATCGTGAAAAACATACCTAGACAGGTCAATGAGCCTTACGATGAATAGCCCACCACAAGAAGACCAACTTGACATGTCAAAATTTAGGCTCGTTTCGAGATGAAATCACAAGGGTTTCCTCACTATAAATGAGAGAGAGCCTATTTGAATCACTTACTTCTTCCATAACATAAACTAGCACCTCATCAGTATCCCAACTAATCTATCATATAGGAAAACAATAGAAAATAAATGTCCCAACCAGAACATCTATTCTTCTATTGATGTAATGAAGATAAGAAGATTTGGAGTTGACCCATTAGATTTTCACCTTTAAAATAGATTTGGATCAAGAAAGAAATAAACATGTTATTTATGATAACTAAGGTATTTACAATTCATTTATGTTAGTCTTAACCCTACAATTTGCCCCAAACTTTGCGATGTACATCGAATATAACCCTTGATAAAAAAAATGGCGCATATATACCCCATCGGCAAACTAATGCTTCTTATTTACCATGTTCGTTAACAAATATATTTTACTAAATTAAAAAAATTCTAAAATTATTTTTTACAAAGTTTCAAAATGTTCGTAACTTTAATAAATTACCCCACCCATTTTGTTTACCCCTCCGAACCTAACCCTAATGAAAAATGACCTAATCATGTATTTTTCTTAACAGAAGAAAATAAATAAGAAACTCATTTATTTTTCTAGAGAATATTTGTTACGTAACACATTTTCCTTCCTTAGAAACATACGCTATGTTGTAATTCAAGTGTTAGTTTTGGTTTTACCAATGTAATGACACAATCAAATATTTTATATTTTAATATAAAATTAATTATAAAAAAATTGTTGACTACTTGAATAAACTTTAATGTGTATAGTAATTACTAAACTTACATTATTGTTTCAAATTATTTGTCTTAGTTACATATTTTTCGCAAGTACCAAAATAAAAATTTATCAATAAATTCAATACCATACATGCTATTATCCTTTGTTATTATGTTTTGAATTATGACATTTTGGTCACAGTAGTGTTTCACACTATTCTTTAAGTACTATTTCCTCTTTCTCAAAATACTTGCAGCCCTTACTATAAATATTTATCTTTTTAAATAAACTAAATTATTTTCTGATTGTTTTTTTAGTGTGCTAATTGTTGTGCAATTTGACTCAGGTGCATATTTATAGATTCAGAGGATGCCTCTATTTCAAGAAGCATGTGTCAAGATTGTAATCGTCCCGAGTCTAGCAAAGGGGAATTCTCATATTGTGAAGGTGGATGTGTATCTTGGGTGGACAATGGAACTCACACGTAATGTCCTATCTTTGTGGATCTCCAATTGGGGAGTCCTCCACTTGTTGTTGATGGTGGAAAGAACAACAAAGGCCCGATTCTTCTAAGTGATGACAAGGAGTTTGAGAGGACTTTGAAGTTAATAGGAGGAACATCCTTTAAGATTTTTATTATCCTACAAATGTGAATGTTAGAGAAGATTTTAATAGTGGAAGGAAAAGAAGGATGTTGAACATTCTAGAGTTGACAAGAGGAAAAAGTTCTGTCCAGGAACTTGTTGGTTCCTTTCGATTAAACACTTTCTTTAATATTCAAGTTTGAATACAAGGAACCTCTACCTACGGAGAAAGAAGAATGAAAAAAGGAAATTGACAATATTTTTGTTGATATGGATATGTGTATCATAGAAGTACACATTGACTTTAAAAATTTGCTCAACGATGTTGATCGAGTGAAAAAGTAAGTGATTGTTTGAGCTTAATGACTTTCAATGTTTCCATACTTTGGATAGTTATCAATATAATCGTTCATATTTAGTATTACATCCATGTTTGACCACTCAAAATTTATCACTAACAAGATTCCTCTGATGTATTAAACGTCTAAAGAACACATATAACTAATCCTGCAGAGAATTGAGGGGTTTAACTGTGCAAAATCCAAACTATACAATGAATGAATGCCAAAATATTTGATTTTATATAAATATTATGGTATAGCATGTATGCCATTTGGAAAACAATTTCCCTCCTCGAAACATTCCATCTTAGGTATAACATTTCTTAAGTGTATTTTCCACAACACATATGCGCCAAAAGTTATTCTGCCCTTCTAATATATACTCTACTAGTTACTAAATCATAAATTGTCAACATAGGCTTCCTCAACTAAATTGTAATATACGTAACATGCTACAGAACAAACCAAATGGCCTTTGTTTGATCGACATTTTCCCTAATCATTGACCTGTTCGTATTGATGTTCTATTTTGGACAATTCTTGGGCATGAATAAGACTAATCCATCCCACTATCCCATGTTCCATGAACAACCAACAAAATGGACAACTTCCAACATGGTAGTGAAACATATTTTGATGAGCTATTAAATTTCTGATGTCGCTCAACAAACGGATACAAAATATAGGATCGCTATACATACCAAGTTTTGAAGTAATGAAACAAGATAAAACATAACACACAATAGGAAGCTCATGAAAGTTTAATTGGCTATATTCATAGGCTCGGGGGAAGAAAAGACGATATGAACAACACTAGAGAACTACCAAGGAAGACGTTATTTTTGTGTGTAATATTTTATTTAAATTTTGGCTACAATGATTTGGGACTCTTTGAAGGGGACATGTATTTTAGGACACGGCATAACAAAGAGGGCAAAGTGTTAGTTCGTGCTCAATTAGTTACTAACAAACTGGCTACAACGTACGCCTACAAAACACTGTACAATTAATAAGAAAGTTTGAATGAGACATTCTTTGATATCTTCCCTACAAACAAGAAGCAAACCTAAGCCAGACATTAAGTCTGGCATGATGAAAAATTATTGAAAAACCTATATTTTGTACTCATAAAATATACCTTACAGATATAATTTTATGGGTATATGGATCTGGAGACTAGGCATAACGTGAACCGCACATGTGGTGAATCTAGTTAAACTAAAAGTGGAAAGATTCTAAACTTAAAAGTTTGATTACAAAAATGACCTTGAAAGACCATTTTATTCTTTACTACAATACTATTTCAATTAATATGTTTATAAGAAAAAAAATCGTACATTCCAATTACTAAAAGAATGAAGGAACATTCAATTACAATTCTTAGGGTAAAATAAAAGATTATTGTTTGACCTTTCAACCTTTGCTATAGCCTTTTCATTTAACCTTAATATCTTCATTTTCCAAATTTATTAAAATAGATGGATATTTAAGAGAGAAAAAAAGAAAATAACAAAATATATCAAGAGCACTTAAAAGAACAAGAAAGCAAACATTCACTTATTTGATATTAATGAATAAGAATATGTCAATATAATTTCAAGGCATCATAACAATAAAGTGGTACCAAAATTTGTGAATATATTCTAGTTGTTTAGAATAGTTACAACAGGTCGATGATAGTGCCTTGACACGATAATTGTTGTACTTATTTTGATTGTGGTGAAGAAGATAATTTTCAAACCCATGATGTGTATTAGGTACAAATATTAAGAGTTCATTCTAAATTTTCTCTTGAAATGGAAATTTTCTAGATGTTCTCTAATATCTTTCATGAAATGGTATGATGGCATAGAAAGATACTACAATATTTGTAATTGTTAATGGACAATAGATGGGCATACAATATATCTATGGAAGAATGAGTCACAATTTAGCTATTACTTCTTTTCGTGTTATTTTTTGTTTGAGTTTTGTTCTTATGATAAATCTTCATTGTATTTTTAGTGAACTGAATTCGGATAGTATGTTGGCGTAACAATCTAAGGTAGACTACATTTTTGGGATATGATGTTCACAATTGTTTTAATATTTCTGGATTATTTGTTATTATATAGATGATCATATTTTTATGAAAATATTAATCATTCTAATGAATCTAACAAAAAATAAATGAGACACACGTGCAACACGGGTGCCCAGACACTAGTCAATTAAAATTCAAAAACATTGATGTATCTTAAAGGCATTCTTCACAATAACAACAAGGCTTAACTCTTTTTACAAACACTAACCTGAATAAAGGAAACCTTTTTCTGCCGAAAACTCAAGAATCGAAAGCTTTGAGTTCTCGAAACTGTAAACACAAAGTAATAGAGACTGATGAGTTTGAATAAATTGAATGCATAGAAAAAATTATATATAGAACGATATAGAGAAACAGAACAAAAAAAACTTGAATTTAGATGAGCCTTTTTTCATGAGAGAAAAAAGTGAAAACAGAGGGAAAATAAAAAAGTTATGTAATGTCTGTGCCATAAGACACATAGTAGAAGATATCAAACACAATCTTCAAGAAAAATAATAAAATCCACCATATAATGACGGAAGGGAACCAACTAGCAGACTATGTAGCAAACATGACTATTGACAAAGGAAACTACATATTTTTGTATTTAAACAACATGTATACAACAACAAGAAGGATTATAAACAGTAACAAATTAAATTGCTCATATTTAAGAGTATCATCAGCTAGAAGATAATGGGAATGGGAAGGCCACACCATCATATGTTTTTCACATAGACATCATTTGAAAACATCATGAGTCTAACAAAATGTGAAGAACTGTCTGACCTAGTCTACTTCAGCCAACAAAAAGGGACTCGGCAAAAGGGAGGAATTGGGGTTAGATAGGAGCTCTTAAACCTGGAAGGAGTCCTCATCACTAGTTTGAAGAGGTGGACTGAATCTACTCATGCATTCTGATCATGCACCATCTACGGATATTGGAGAATTAGATGGGAGAAAAATAAGAAGAAGAGAACAAAGGTGAGCAAGAACATAGACATGAGGTATCCTTTCGAAAGACAAGATACAAAAAGCAACACACAAGAGGAAAGACCCACCATAAAATAGAAGGTAGATGGAAAGACGAAGAGAGGCAGTTTAAGCGAGAAGCAAAAACATACAAAAGTAAACAAGATGAACACATGACCATGAATGTTGATGATCCATAGGTTGAGGAGGTGAAACTTCTTTTTGATCCAAAGTAAGAACATTTTTTAGGTGTGGGGTGGATTTAGACTGAAAGAGAGATGTGGATTATGAAATGGGGAACCCTAGCATTAAGGAAATGTTATTGGCAGTATGTTGTAGGCCATCCAGACGGGCTACCCATTTATTTGTTATGTTTGTTAATTGATATGGGCATTAGGCCCATATGAGTATTGTAATGTTTTTAGATTCATTTTAATAAAAGCCCAAAAGTTGTTTTAAAAAAGTGTGCATTTAGTGACATATTAGAATCTTCCCATGAACCAAGATGATGTAAAGTGTGAAGATTAAATCATCAATCTCTATCAAATGAATTCACACTCAAAATTTATAAATTTGAATTTTGAACTTTTGATTCAACATAAATTGGATTAGAAATAATAGTATGTGTATATTCTTTTTTTATAAGAATTGAAGTGCATGGGTATTTTCCGAAAAGTTTTAAAAATATTTTTTTTGCTTTAATTAAGTTTGTCTATAAATTTTTGAAATTGTTGGGCCTACTTTGACTATGCCCGTTAGTTTTAATTCATATACTTTAGTTATAGCTTTTTTACTTTGAATGTTGGTGTTCTTTGTGTACATTTTGTAATTACTTTGAGTAAAAAAATTAATTGTCGGTGAAGAATAATACTGTAATTATGGACATCTTAATAGGCCTCATACATTAACAATGAAATTATTTTAAAAAAAAAGGCTCTGGTCAGATTAGTTACAAGGGGTTTTCGAATTTTCGTAGAACCTATTATAAAGGTGATTCAGTTAATATAGAGAGTGGTAGGCAATGTATCGATTTTACTTGACAATGTCTTCATAGTAAAGTTCGTCACACATCTTCAAGCAATTGGTCTAAAGTTTCATCATAGTCTATCTCTTTCTCCCAATTGTATCCTTGAACTACTAATCTGGTTTTCTTCCTTGTGATATGCCCTTGGTTATCAAGCTTGTTTCAACACACCAACTAGTTCCTATGAACTTCCGTTTGGATGTTTTGAGACCAGGTTCCATATTTCACTTTGCTCAAACTAATTTAGTTCTTCTTGCATATCAATGATCCAATCACCATCTCGCAATACCACCTTGATATATTTTGGCTATATATGTGAAAGATAGGCGGGGAAAGCGCATATATTCCTTAGCTTGGATCTAGTGTGTATTTCTAAATCAATCGTTGTGAGGATGTTCTTAACCGGATGTCAGATTTTATGTTTCCAGTTGCTTCATTGGACATTCTTGTAACATCTCAAAATTTTTTAAAATAGATTCGAGCCATTCTTTATTTGTGAATAAGATTTCACCATGTGATTCTAAATTTTCCTAAATGTTAAGGTCACTAAAATTCCTTAGCATAAAGTTGAGTTGAAAACTTTCCTTCCAATTGAGTTTCACTATTAGATTTTTCTTGGGTCAACTTTAAATGACCATATCTCTTAGAATATAAAGATTTACGTGACCCATAACCTATTAAATTAAAGGTATTTGAATCTTTTTTTCGACACCACCAATTTTTCGTCGATCAGAGTTTTGAGTAAAAAGTTATGACTATTTTATTTATTGGATATAATATTGCAGTGACGAATTAGCCAACGGGAAAACATTAAAAAGGGGCCTTTTTGTCTTTTACCTCTAAGAAAACCATTAACGAATTTCTTGACTAATAAAAGGCTCAAAACAATCAGATTTTCATCTCTTAATCCCCCATTCTCTCCTCTCTCAAAACCCTAAGGCAAAACCCTAAGGAAAAATCAAAGTAGAAGACTTCATTCAAGATTCTTTCAATCTTTTTCAAGATTCTTCTTCAAGGTAACTTTTTCTAGAAGAATTCCATTCTATCCAACTCAGATTCTTCCATACAATTATGAATCACTAATGAAAATCATAATTCTTCGTCATAGAGATTTCAAGAAACTAATTCAAGAATCTCAAGAAAGGGTTTCTTGATTGTTCTCCTTCAAGCTAGGGTTTCAAGGCTTCAATTCATGTTTTTTTTCAAGATTCTTCAAGAACCTTGTTCTTTAAGGTATGTAAGGCTAACATAGTGTTGGACTAATTCGTCCTCATGCCCTACATCTACTTCAAATCAGTAAAACAGTAATCTAGGATTCTAACCCTAGATTTGAGTATTCTTGAGATAAATTGATTTTGAGTTCCTGAGTTCTTGATTCTTTTGAAATTTTATTCCTAATTATTGAATTGTTATATGTTATGCATTAATATTCTTGATTTGATTCGTTCATGTCTATATTTCAACATGAACCATATGGATTGAGTATTCTTGAGATGAGTAGTATCGTTGAGTTTCGAGTTCCGAGTTCTTGAGTTCTTGCGTTTTGAGTACTGAGTTTTCATATTGTTGTTAAGACCCCTGAGTTGAGTCGTTCATGTCCATAATTCCACATGAAGCCTATAAATTGAGCTATAAATTTTGAGAAGCTTTTTCAAGCCAACAATTGAGTTTTAAACTGAGTTTTTGAGAAAGTAAAGATGAGTTTTGAGAAAGAGATTTTAAAACATACAGTCGAGTATGCCATCAATGTTTGAGTAGTATGGTATCAAGATATACCATCAATGTTTATGCAATATGATTTCCCGACTCATCAATGATCAAATCACAATATGATTTTGATATATTATTTTGAAAGAGTTTTCAAGTATGAATTGCGTAAGAGTATAAAGGAACCAAGTATTCCCAAAGGTATCAATTTTTATATTGATAAAAGAGAAACTTTGATTTCTAAATGATCTATGAGTTCAAAGATATTTCAAGATCACTTACCTCTTTTAAGAGGATAGTTTGAGCAACTATCTCAAACCAGACGAAGAGTATGTTTTCAAATGTTGAGAATGAGTATATATTGTTTGAAGTAGTATTGAGCACTAATATGGAGATGAGTTCAGACAACTCACATTCCTCATAAACCATGTATGCCAACATGGGTACAGGATCATACTTTTTAGATGAATCCTAAGCGTCGTCGGGTTGAGATTAGTGGATCCACTTAGTTGGGTGTTCTATACCCCGGAAAGTTATAAGACAGTTCTGGCAGCATGGGTGAGACGTTGTATCATCATGTATCTCATAGTGATGGTTGTCGGTTAGAGAATCTCCAAAATAGAGTTAACAGTGTATTTTTATTATATCACTTGATATGTTGAGTTCAGAGATGAGTAAGTATTTTGTGAAGTTTTAATGATTTCACTTCTTTATTTCTTTACATCCAATTGAGTATATATAAATATATATTGCAGTCCTTTCATTCAGTTATTTGTTATTAAGCTATAGTACATACTCGTACTCTCAATGTACTAATGTATTCGACCTACATCTTTTAATGATGGAGATACAAGTTGTTAGAATCCTCAACAAGAGTCTGTTGAGATCAATTCATCTGCTCGCCAACTTTTGAGTATGACCTCCTTGCTTCTGACGGACTCCATTTTTATGAGTTATTAGTAGTAGTTCCCTTGAGGAGTCATGTGTCTTGTCCCGACACTCATCTTTGTATAGTAGAGGCTTAATAGACAGACAGTTTTGGATAGTCTTATAGTTTTCAGATGTTTTATTTAAACTTATGATTCATACTTAGTATGTTCAGCAAAGTTTTGAGATTTAGTAAGCTATTTTTAAACATTTCTTTCAACTTAATGCTTATGTATGCATGAGTTAGACTTCCGCTTGTAGTCAGCAAGGATGAGAGTTTGCTTGGGAACCAACAATGTCTCGAGTGCCAGTCACGTCCAGGGTGTAGGCTCGGGTTGTGACAAACTTGGTATCAGAGAACAAAGTTCCAGTGTTCTAGGGTGTCTATGAAGCCATGTCAGTAAGATCTTATTTATGGTTATGAGGGCCCTACTTCAATAAATAAGGGACTACAAACATTCAAGTAAAGTTTCCCTTCTTTCATACTCTAAATCGTGCAGTAGAAATGTGTCATAAGGAATTTATTGTAACTCGTGCATTTCTCATATCCATTCGACTACCCCTCATACTCAAGGTAGTTGAAAAGCAAAGTCAGATCCTTATTGATGAGTTACTGTCAGCAAAAATCTTGAGAAAATCATGAGACTGCAAAAGGGCTTGAGAGAAGCACGTGAGTGAACTTAAGTGTTGAGATTTGAAAGAATGCACTCTTATTCATATGTATCGGGCATTGGAGCTGGAGCGAGATGTATTCCCAGACTCATTTCTCTAAACCTTGTTTCAGTTGAGATCCTTATGAGGAAGTGTGTTTTAGAGCTTGGATAGTATTTTCACCCAAAATGATAGTGTGAGTTACAAGATTATGAGAAGTATACCAGGGGCTATGTTTTCCATGCATCCCAAATCTCATCACGCTTTTCATGGGTGACAGACATATAAAGACTTTATCACCTACTAAAAACCCTCAAAGGCCGCCACCTACGGTCTGCAAAACTCATGTGCCTACCCTGAGATATTTGAATTCTATCCTGAATTACCCTTACATGGTCCAAAGCCTCCTGAATCAAGTCGATACCATGCAGTCTAGGCTCTGTGGACACAAACAAACTAACCAGAGAGAGAACGCCTACCATATAAGGCCTCGAACTGGGCTATCTAAATGCTATAATGGTAGTTGTTTTTGTACACAAATTTTGCCAAAGGTAAGAAGTAGTACCACTAAAATCGAATCTCTAAAGCACAAGTCCCAAACATATCTTCAAGAACCTAAATGGTACACTTCGACTGACCATTATTTTGTGGTGGAACGATGTGCTAAAGTCAATACAAGTGCCCAACTAACCCTGAAACGTCTGCCAGAAGCTATAAATAAACTGAGCACCTCGATATGATATGATAAAGGTCGACACACCATATAGATGAACCTCCTCACGAATGTAGATATGGGTCGATCTCTTGGCGTTCAATAAAGACTGAATAGGGAGGAAGTGTGATGTCTTGGTCAATAGATCAACGATGACCGTAATAAACACCTATAGAAGTCCGAGGCAATCTTGCCAAAAAATCCATGGTCATGCGATCCCACTTCCACTACGGAATGGGTAATCTCTGAAAATCACCAACAGGCCTCAAATGCTCTGCCTTCACCTTCTGTAACTAATACAATGGGACAGATAAACTGTAATATCTCTCCTCATGCTGCCCAACCAGTAATGCTGTCTCAAGTCATGATGTCCTTAGGGTGCCCAGATGGAAATATTATCTAGAATCATGGGCCTCACGAGTATCAACTGTTCCAAAATCTCAACTCTCTAGAAAATAATTACGGACTGAAAACCTCAAAACTCCTTCTGCATCCAAGGTAATTAAAAAACATCACCCGCTAACATTGGCTCCTGAAGTGCTACCAAATACACATCCTCAAACTAACGACTACGAATCTAATCAAGTAGATAGGGTTGAACCCCTACATAGGCTAAAACACGCCTAGAATTTGAGAAATCCAACTGAACCATCTGATTAATTAAGGATTGAATGTACAAAGCTAAAGGTGGCTCCACCATAGATAAGAAGTCTATGCTTCATTTACTCACTTCATTCTGACTCAAGGCATCCGCTACTACATTTGCCTTACCCGGATGGTTGAGAATAGAGAGGCCATACTACTTCAGAAGCTCAATTCGGCAACGCTGCCTCAATTTAAGGTTCCTCTAAATTATGATGTATTGAAGACTCATTTGATCAGTGTAGATCTCATAACAAACTTCATACAAGTAGCGCCTCCAGCTCTTAAGTGCAAAACTACTGCCGCCAACTCCAGGTCATTGGTGTGGTAGTTACGCTCATATAGCCTAGCTGCCTCAGCACATAGGTAATAAGTGATCCCCATTGAATCAATACACAACCCAAGCCAATGCTTGATGCATCGCAATAGACCATAAAGCCCTCGCCCTTAATTGGAGGAGTCATTATAGAAGCAATAGTCAACAACTCCTTAAGCTTCAAAAAGCTCAACTCACACTCCTCAAATCACTCAAAAGAACGTCAAGGCGAGTCAGCCAGGTTAAAGGGGCTACAATTATGGATAAGCCCTCTATAAAGCGCTTGTAGTAGCCTGCTAGTACGACAAAGCTTTGAACCTTAGTAATTGACATGGGTTTAGCCCAATCACGAAAGGTCTCAATCTTCTCTATATATACCATGATGCCATCCTTGAACACCACGTGCCCCAAGAATCAAACAGACACAAGTCAAACTTGCAGTTTGAGAACTTGGCATAAAGCCGCTGATCTCTCAAAGTCAGGAGCGCGATCCTCAGGTGCTGCTCATGACCACTCAAGATCTATCATTATATCAGGATGTCATCGATGAACACAATGACGAATAAATCAAGATACCGTCTAAATACCTGCGCAATCAAGTCCATGAAGGTGGCAGTGGCATGAGTAAACCGAAATATATCAGTAGGAACTCATAGTGGTCATATCGAGTCTTATATTCAATCTTACGGATGTCCACTTCCCTATTCCTCAATTGATGGTAAATAGACCTTAGATCAATCTTTGAGAACACTGTGGCACCCTGAAATTGGTCGAATAGACCATCAATCCTAGGCATGGGGTAATGGTTCTTCACCATCACCTTATTCAACTACTTATAATTAATATACATGTGCATCTTACCATCCTTCTTTTTCACAAACAGGAAAGGAGCGTCCCAAGGCCATAGTCTAGCCCAGATGAATGCCTTCCGAAGAGACCTTGAAGCTGATAACTGATTATACTATATTTCAGCTCTATTTCTGTCACGACCCAGACCGTCGAGATTGGCACCCACACTAACCCTTCAGTGGGAGAACCATTAATACTAATTAGCTAACCCAAAAACTACACATTTAAAGATACGGAAGTAAGTTTAAATTCAAGAATCAAATAGAGTTGCCACAAACTCCAAAAACCTAACGATCATTACTAAATCATTGCGGAACTATTCCCTAGAACCTGAAAGTCAATGTACAAAAACTCTAAGGCTTAACAAGTCTAAAGGAAATGGGTACAACCCAATTAAACATACAAATATCTGACTAGAAAGTCTGACTCTGAAAAGAGTGGACTAAAACGTAAAGAACTCATGGCAGCCTGGAAGAACTAGCTCACCCTTGAATTTGATTGATCACTGATCTCCTAGATGAGGTTTGTTAGTAGCCGCTTGAGATGCCCTGTACTCAACAAAGTAAGAGCAAGTGCAGTATCAATACACAACCACGGTGTACTAGTAGGATCACACAGCTATTCCAGTAAGCACAACATATACAAGCAGTTACAACATAGTAAACATGACATGTTCAAAATAGATATACACATTGGTTATCATTACAGGAGAAATGTACAATTTAACTTTCTCAATACAAGTAGATATAACAATTCAATGGTCCTCTCATGGAACCCATACCCAAACTCTTAGTGTACCGAAACGTGGTACCCAATCCCAATTAGTGTGCCAGACGTGACACCCGATCCAATATATGCGCCGAAACATGGAACCCGAACCAATAGATGTTCTGGAACGTGGCACCCGATGCCAGTTAGTGTGTCGGAACGTGACACCCGGTCCATTCATCATACCACAATCATAACCATAATGTACATTCTCAAAATCAAACAATCAAGTGTTGATTCATAGTATACAATCTTTCATTCATACTCATATATATTAAGTTTGATCAATAGTGCTACATTCATATACACACATGCATTACAATGAAGAAAATACCCACATACATCACATAAACATGAAATCAAACCATCACCTACCTCAAATCCATGCTTGAATCCCCTAAGGCACTTATCTTCCCTTTTCAAATTCTTTACGCTTGTTCTAGGTCTACAAACAATTAATATACGTAAGGATCAACAATCAAAGTTTTAATTATCTGAATTATAACAAACTCAATAACCAAGACCAAACCCATGATCCTAAGGTATAGCTAGGGCTTTTTCCCATAATCCAATCTACTCCAAAAACCCTCCCCCAATAATAAATAACCAAGAATCTAAGTTCTACGGATAGAAAAATGGATTAGGGGAGTAAAATCCTTACCTTTAGCACCAAATTTCGTGGAAAATATCAAAAAATTGCCTGGGGTCGTCTCTTAGCCCTCAAGAATGAAACTTGCAGAAAAATAACATTTTTGGGGTTTAATTCTGACTTAAATCGCGACTGCCCCGCTATGGCAGCCCTTATCCCTAAACTTTGGCCCCGCCCTAGGGGCTTGCACTCAAATAGACAGCTAAATTTAGAGTTCCAAGCCCCCATTTCACAACACACCTTCAACCCATGACACCTAAACACTACCCGTTCACGCTAAGATCAGTTTTGGGAGTTCTACTTGCCCGAATTCAATTCCATAAAATCGTATGGGTTCCTCAACGCCTTAGCTATCCACCCATGCGATCAAATTTATCATTAGACCTATCATTTATTACTAGATTTCCCTAGACCTCACTAACTATGATTTCATCCAAATTTGAACTAGGCTAGGAACTCTCAAGTTACTACAAAAAAGCTTTCCGGCTGAAATTTTTTCCCCGATGGCTATTCTATAACGACGGGAACATGTCGTTACAATATATACGCATATACCTAGCACTCATCCCCGAATGGAAACTTAAGAAAAACAGGCTAAAGTAAGAGTGGAGTAGTACATAAATAGTCGAACAACTGGGGATACTTATCTCGCATGTCCTTCTCGATTTCCTAAGTAGCTTCCTCAATTGGACGATGCTTCTATTGAACTTTCACGGACTTAATCTCTTTAGTCCTCAGCTTCCAAACATCACGATCAAGAATTGCAATCGGTTCCTCCTCATACTAGAGGTCCTTGTCTAACAACACTAAGTCTCATTTTATGATGTAATCCCCGTCACCATGATATCTCTTTAATATAGACACATGAAATATCGAATGAACTCCCAATAGGATAGGTGGTAAAGCCAATCTATACGCCACTGGCCCTAAACAGTCAAGAATCTCAAATGGACCAATATATCGAGGACTAAGCTTTCCCTTTTTGCCAAATTTCATCACCCCTTTCATGGGTGATACTTTAAGAAGAATTTTCTCACCAGTCTGAAATGTCATTTCTCTTACCTTATGGTCTGCATACTTTTTCTGTCTACTTTGTGCTGCTAAAAGCTTAGCTTGGATGTTTCCTACCTTAACCTAAGCATCCTTTACATTTTCCCCAAAGGCTTCACATCTCCAGCCTCAAACCATCCTATGGGTGATCTATATCCCCTCCCATAGAGTTCCTCAAATGGTGTCATATCTATGCTTGAGTGATAACTATTATTATAGAAGAACTCACACAAAGGTAGGAACTTATCCCAATGTTCTCCAAAGTCGATCACACATGCCGTCAACATGCCCTCTAACACTTGGATTGTCCTCTCTGACTCTTCGTCCGTCTGTGGATGGAAAGTTGTACTGAAAGTGAGTTGTGTGACCAATTCATCATGTAATTTCTTCCAAAACTTGGATTTGAACTACATACCACAGTCTGGGATGATAAAAAGGGGCACCCAGTGCAACCTCACTATCTCTTTCAAATAAACCTTAGTCAATTGTTGAGCATTATAATCTATTTTTCTGGAATAAAATGGGCTGACTTAGTCAACCTGTCAACCACTACCCAAATAGAATCAAACTATACCAAAGTCTTAGGAAGACCAACCACAAGATCTATAGCTATTCTTTCCCACTTCCATTCTGGAATTGGCATTCCCTGAAGCAAACCTGCCGGCCTTTGATGCTCATATTTTACTTGTTGGCAATTTTGACACTTAGCCACAAACTCCAATATATGTTTCTTCATGCCCGACCACCAATATAGTCGCTTCAAGTCTCGGTACATCTTGGTCACACTCGGATGAATGGAATACCGTGAACCATGGGATTCTGCCAATAAATTCTGAATCAAGTCACCCACTCTAGGAATAGAAATCCCTTCTTTAAAGCTGAGTACACCCCCGCATCAAGACTGGTTTGTTGTGCTTTTCCAGACCCTGTCTTCTTTCTAAGCTCATTCAAACTGTCATCCTCAAACTGTTTGTCCTTGATCTCATCAATGAATGTGGCCCTTACTTCAATGCTAGCTAACACCCCACCTTTCTCTGAGATGCCCACTTGCATGAACTTAGACTCCAAGGTTTGAATTTCCTTACCCACATGTCGTTTGGATACACTCAAGCAAGCTAGACTACCCATACTCACCGCCTTTCGACTTAGTGCGTCTGCCACTACATTAGCCTTACCCGGATGATATTGGATGGTCACATCATAATCCTTGAGTAACTCTATCCATCTTTGCTGTCTTAAATTCAGATCTTTTTGAGTGAAAACATGTTGTAGACTGCGATGATCAGTAAACACCTCACAGTTGACACCATAGAGGTAATGCCACCATATCTTTAGAGCAAACACTACCGCTGCCAAGTCTAAATTATGTGTTGGGTAATTCGTCTGCACCTTCAACAATCGCGATACATAAGCTATAACATTCTTATACTACATTAAAAAACCACCCAAACCGAATGTGAACCATCACAATAAATAATAAAATCTTTACCTTCCACCGGTTACGCTAGAATAGGTGTATGTGGTCAAAAGAGTCTTGAGCTTTTGAAAGTTATCCCCACATTTTTCAGTCCATTCAAAAGGTACCTCCTTTTTGGTCAACCTTGTCAGATGCGTATTAGAAGCAAAGTTCTTCACAAATCGACGATAACAGCTATCGAGCTCCATAAAACTCCTAACTTCAGTCACAGAGCTAGGCCAAACCCAATTATTAACCGCTTCAATCTTTTGGGGATCTACCATTACCCCTTCCCTTGAAACTACATCCCCCAAAAAGGCAACTGAATTTAACCAAAATTCACACTTAGAAAATTGCACATACAACTTTTGTTTCCTAAGAACACCAGAACAATACGAAGATGGTCGGCATGCTCTTCCTTACTCTTTGGATAAAATAAAATATCATCAATAAAACTATAACAAAAGAATCCACAAATGGTTGGAATACACCATTCATCAAACTCATAAAACCTGCAGGCACATTCGTCAACCCAATGACATCACTAAAAACTCATAGTGCCCATAGCGGGTCCTAAATGTCTTCTTGGGTACATCCTCAGTCCTAATCTTTAACTGATGGTAATCAGACCTTAGATCAATTTTAAAGAAAATTGATGCACCTTCCAACTAGTCGAAAAGATCATCTATCCGAGGCAATGGGTACTTGTTTCGAATGGTGACCCTATTCAATTGTCGGTAATATATGCACACCATCATACTTCCATCTTATTTCTTAACAAACAAGACAAGAGCACCTCACGGGGAAGCACTAGGGTAGATAAAACCTTTATCAAAAAGTTCTTGGATTTGAGCCTTAAGCTCTCTCAATTCTACTGGGGCCATACAATACGGAGGGATGGAAATGGTGCGGGTTCCAGGTTCCAAATCAATGCAGAAATTTATATCTCTATCCGGAGGCATACCAGGCAAATTAGTAGGGAACACTTCTCTAAATTCTGACACCACAGGAATAGACTCAATAAAGGGGGACTCAACCTCAACATCCCAAATATGAGCCGAATATTCCAAACAACCCTTCCCCACCAGTTTCCTAGCCTGAATGGAGGATATGATCTTAGCTAGCTTAGGCTTCTACACCCATTCCCACTAACTTTTCCCCATCCAAAATTTCTAGAGCCACAGACTTAGTATTACAATTAAGCACAACATAATATTGGGACATCCAAGTCATGCCTAAGATTATATCAAAGTCAGTCATATCCAAAATCACCAAATCAGCCCAAGTCTGAAAACCTATAAACAAGATAGGACAGGCACGATAGACATGAGTGACTATGACAGACTCTCCAACTGGGGTAGAAACATGGATAGGGGCATTAAGTACATAACATATCATATCAAATCCAAAGGCAAACTGAACGAACACATAGGAATAAATAGAACCTAGATCAAATAAGACAATAGACATCCGATCACAGACAAGAATAGTACATGTGATCACTGCATTAGAACACTCTGCCTCGCTCTTGCCTCGAAAGGCATAACACTGAGCCCTGTCATCTTGATGGGCGACTTCACTGCCTGTCTGCGCCGTACCTCTGTCTGCATTACCATTTACCCAACTTCTAAGGCCTCACTAATTTCCTCCTCGCCCTCCTTATGGACGTCCTCGACTATTATTAATCTTACCCGCGGGAACCAGTTCTCTAGTCTGCTGTTACGCGGGGTCCAACATGCGTGGGTGGGGAAATTCTCTCCTCATATGCCTAGGTTGTCCACAATTATAACAAGTGCGATCAAAGCCTGCTGCCCACCGATGGTGCGACTCCCTGGAAATCCTGAATTAAATTCTAAGGTGAAGTTCCCGAGTAGTTACCTGTGGATGCGGGCATAGCAGACTGAATCGGCCGGGCTACAAGTTTCGACCTCCCTAAACCTCTGGAATAAGAACCCTGGAAGTTGCTTGTGCTCTTAGGTTTCTTAGCCAATGCCTTAGACTTCCCATCACGTCTAACTCACTGTACCTTCTTTACAAAGTCGGTCACCTAATTGAAGCTTTTTCCTATAGAAGTCATGTGAATAGACAATACCTGAAGTCTGGGGTACATACTTCTCCATAAACAGAGCATGATACTAGGTCCAAGTGAGTGGAGGTAAAGCTGACGATCTGCAATACAGATAAGCTCTACACCACTGCTTAGCCTCACCTGGAAGATGAAAAGTCACAAACTCTACTCCATGCTGATAGACAATACCCAACTTTTGCGGCCTCTCATAACAATTTAAGATGAACTCATATGCGTCCTCACTCTTAGAACCATGGAATACCGGATGCTTCAGTTTCAGAAACTAGCTGTCAACATTTCGTGTTCATTACCAGTCATAACCGGACCCAACAAAAGACGGATGAAAGTATCAGTACCTACAGCTCCACCCACCTTATGGACAGTGATAGCAATAGGGGGATTTACGGGAGTTTGAGTTGCTTGAACTGTGGGAGGAACTCTAGGACCAACCAATCCTTTCAAGTAAGACATAATTTGTTGAGCTAACACTTGGTCTAAGGGAGGGATACTTGTAGTCACGACCTATACGTCTTCCTCTTATCCAACATCGTCTTCATTCTCAACCTCTACATTCTCATCTATCTCTTCATGATGCGCATAACAGATCTCATTTCTAGGAGCATTCTCAACCGGAGCTCCACCCCTAGCGGGTGCTACACTTCCCCGACCTCTACCTCTTGCTCTTTCTCTACCCCTGCCTCGACTGCGACCTCTTGTTGTCGACTGCTCAGCAGGCTCATTGATGCGAGCTCTAGGCCTGATACCGCTGAAGCGAGTGTTAACCATCAGCAGATAGAAAAGTGAAGGAAATTAGATACCAATTCGGATCACCAGCTACCAATTGGAATCAAGCTATAGCCCAAAAGGAGATAAGAGAAAATAGAGAGATTTCCTAAAGTCCTATAGCCTTTCGAAGAAAAGTAAAGACGTCTTTGTACCGTTCCGCAAGACTCTACTAGAGTCATTTTGTTACACCGAGATCAACGAACCTAAGGCTCTAATACCAACTTTGTCACGACCTAGATCGTCCGGCACCCACACTAACCCTCCGGTGGGAGAACCATTAATACTAAGTATCTAAACCAAGAACTTCACATTTAAAGATACGGAAGCGGGTTTAAATGCAAGAATCAAATAGAGGTCTCATGAGCTCCAAAAGTCTAACAATCATTACTAAAACATTGCAGAACTATTCCCTAAAACCTAAAAGTCAATGTACCAAAACTCTAAGGTTTAACAAGTCTAAAGGAAATGGGTACAACCCAATTAAACATACGAATATCTAACTAGAAATTCTAAGTCCGAAAAGAGTGGACTAAAACATAGAGAATTCATGGTAGCCAGGAAGAACTAGCTCACACTTGTATTCGATTGATCACTGATCTCCTAGATGAGGTCTGTCAGTAGCTGCGTGAAGATTCCCTATACTCAACAAAGAAAGAGCAAGTGCAGTATCAGTACACAACCACAGTGTACTACTAGGATCATGCGGCTATTCCAGTAAGCACAACATATACAAGCAGTTACAAAATAGTAAACATGACATGTTTAGAATATATATACACATTGGTTATCATTTCAGGAGCAATGTACAATTCCACATTCTCAATACAAGTAGATATAACAATTCAATGGTCCTCTCATGGAACCCAATTCATTGGTCCTCTCATGGATCCCATACCCAAACTGTTAGTGTACCAAAACATGGTACCCGATCCCAATTAGTGTGTCGGACGTGACACCCGATCCAATATATGCACCAGATCATGACACCTAAAACAATATATGTGTCGAAACGTGGCACCTGATCCCTGTTAGTTTGTCGAAAGGTGACACCCGGTCCATTCATCATACCACAATCTCAATCACAATGTATATTCTCAGAATCATACAATCAAGCGTTGATTTATGGCATTCAATCATTCATTCTTACGTATTTACATTAGGTTTGATCAATAGTTCTACATTCACATAAACAAATGCATTAAAATGAAAAATAATACCGACGTACATCACAAAAAAATGAAATCAAACCATCACCTACCTCGAGTCCAAATTAGAATTCCATAAGGCACTTGAATCTTCCCTTTTCGGATTTTTTCCTTTTGTTCTAGGGCTGAAAACAATTAATATACACAAGGATCAACAATTAAAGTTCTAATTATCCGGATTATAACAAACCCTATAACCCAAGACCAAACCCATGATCCTAAGGTGCAACTAGGGCTTTTTTCCACCATCCAATTTTGTCCAAAAACCCTCACCCAATAATAAATAACCATGAATCTAAGTTCTATTGATCGAAAAATAGATTAGGGGAGTAAAATCCTTACCTTTAACACCAAATTTCGTGGAAAACTATCAAGAAATAACTTGGGGTCGTCTCTTAGCTCTCAAGAACGAAACTTGCTGAAAAATAACGTTTTTAGGGTTTAATTCCGACTTAAATCACAACTGACCCGCAATGGTGGCTCCCATCCCGCCACAGCGGCCCCACCGGCTTGTACCAAAACAGAGAGCTAAATTTAGAGTTCCAAGCCCCAACTTCACAACACACCTTTAACCCATGACGCCCATAAACTACATGTTCACGCTAAGATTAGTTTCGAGAGTTCTACTAGCTCGAATTTGATTCTGTAAAGTCGTGCGGGTTCCTTAACGTCTTAGCTATCCACACATGTTTTAAATTCAACATTAGACCTCTCATTTGTTACCATATTTCCCTAGACCTTACTGATTCCAAGTTCGTCCAAATCTAGACTAATCTAGGAATTCTCAAGTTACTACAAAAAAGTTTTCCGGCCCAAATTTTTTCCCCAATGGCTTTTCTATAATGACGGGAGAAGGTCATTACAATTCCACATACACAAGTTGATGATGTTCAGGCCATAGCCTACAACACTCTTGCAAACGTTTTCTCAAGAAACCAATGTGTTTTTATATGGTAACATTACCGGTCCACAAGAAAGTCCGACAGATCTGCTCAATACACTTTATCCCCTTCTTAGGAATCAAAAATATTTGGGACCAATAAGCTTGCACTCCAAATAAGACTGACTTGATCAATTGTACTACTCCATCATAGGATAATAATTTAGTGAATCAACAAGTGATCATGCAGTAATTTTTTCAATAAGTGGCAAGTAATGGTTGACACTGAACTTCTTAGATGCTAAAGGCACTCCTAAGTATCTGAAAGAAAAGTTACCTTTAACATATCCCAGCTCTTTAAGAATCTCTGCTTTTGTATGAGTTGCGACCCCTACAATATATAGAGATCTTTTGGCTACATATCCTATAATCCAGAAGCCCTGGAAAACTTCATGAATGCTTCATTTAGAAGCCTAACAGAGATAATATTAGCCTTGCAATACATCAATAGATCATCTGAAAAATAAATATGCACACTTCCCAATTTCCTACTCCTTGGGTGAAAATTGAAGTTCCCATTCCTAGCTAACTGATTCAGTTGTCTCCCAAATACTTCATAGCCAAGACAAAAAGATAAAGGGACATAGGATCCTCTTGTCTAATTTCTTTTATTGTTTTAAAAGGCCGAGTCAATCCTCTATTAATCATCAAGGAATATGACACCGTCGATACGAATGTCATGATCCAATGAACATTTTTGGTACGGAACCCAATGTCACTTAACAACTTCTTGAGAAAGCCCCATTCCACAGTATCATAAACCTTCAGGTCCACCTTAAAAACACACCTCGAGGAAATCCATTTCCAAGAGTAGCATTTAAAAATATCATGACTAAACAATATATTACCAATAATGCTTCTCCCTTCAACAAATGCAGATTGGGAGAATCCAACTAGACCTCAAATCAACTGCTTGAGACTGCTGGTTAACACTTTTGAAATGATTATGTACAAGATAGTACAACATGCTATAGGTCTATAGTCCTTACCTTTGTAGGGGATGAACTTTGGGAAATAGAGTTATAGCAGTGTTGAAGAATTGTTGTACAACTTGTACTATCTCATCTTTCAGTAATTCCCAATTCAAAGTGAGAAATTTAATTGGAAATCCATCTACCCGTGGAGCATTCTCTTTGGCGTAGTCTTTATAGCATCAATGATTTCCTCATATGTCACATCTCTTATCAATTCTTTTTGTTGTTGCACTGTTAAGCAGAATCCAAGCAAGGAACACGTGTGTTGCACGTGTAATCCACACTTAATAGTATAAATATTTCAAAGTTAAAGTATCTGAAAATGTAAAATAAAATACCTACATTTTTAAGAACTATTATTTTATACATAAAATTTTATATTATAAGGTACATGATGGATGATGTTCTTGTTGTTGGTTTTCATATTTTACATCTCGATTGAATGTTTACATAAATCAAAGATAGTCATTTGACTTTTCATTTATTTTTCCCCATTGTTAAACTAAATTTAAACATAGAAATATTTTCAATCTGTTAAATCATATATATATAATCACCAATTTACCTTGCACCCAATAAAGATATTGTCCATATCCTTGTAAATGATTTTTAATTTATTCAACATGGAATGATTATTTCAAGGGTCAATAACAATGTTGTGTTATCATGTATATAGGGGTGGTATAAGAATGTAAAAACTTACTAGGCAAAAAGTTAGTATAAGGAAAGTTGAAAGATAGAAATAATTAATGTAATAACTAACGGAATTCATAATGCTATAACAAAAGAATGTAAAAGGGTGTGAATAACATTTGCAATAATTAATAATAACTAAGAGAATTCATACTGCGATAACTAAAGAATTAAAGTGCAATAGCAGAATTTGTTATTAATTATGCATTTACATAAATAGATATGACTTCTAATTGTTTTTACTGTTTATTTAGATAGTTAATTAGATTTTAATTTAGCGTAGGGGTAAAGTAGTACTCCAACTTTACACTTTAAAGTTTTCCATGCATTCCATATTATTTAATATAAAATTTATTTTGCAAATGATAATTTTTTAATGATTCACATATTTTCCTATTTTTTATGAGTTTTTTTAAAAAAATACAAAAGATGACGAAATCAGAACATTTAAAAATAATATATTTAGAATTTAGAAGATCTTGTTAGCTTGATGATACTTAGATCTTGTTAGCTTGACGATACTTTCGTGATTTATATAATACTTTAATTGAAATACACATACCTACTCAAACATATATCTATATATAAATATTTGCATATAGTAAAAATATTTATATCATAAAAATAAGTAACTAAATAAAAAATAAAAATTAAACTAATACACCCTTCTACTCAGCGTCATTTTAAATCATATGAATTTTCCTTCGACTAAAATTCATAAATATTTTTTCTTAAAAGATATTAAATAAGTAAAACGAAAGGAAAATGTTTATATTATTGAATCACATGAAAAAAATTAAAGTATAAGAAGAAGAAGAGTAGAATATTAGAAATTTTTTGTTGGTGAAAAATTAGGGGAATCCCTCTATTTATAGCCAACAAAGGGTAGTATCAAGTGGGAATGATTTCACGTATCAGGACATTTTATCCAATACTAAGTGCCAATGATCGTAATGTAGTAATATAACCCAACTAAGTGAGTTGGGGTCGAGTCCCAAGGGAGTGGTTTGTAATTGAGAATCAATAGGCAAGTAAGAATATGCTTAAGTCAATCATAGCTAAAAACATTTACGAATAAAAGCATGGTTCAAGTTAGGGGCGACACAAGTGTCAAATAACAGGGGGATTTGTTTCAACTATCAGCTACAACAGCAAATAATGCGAAAATACCAAGTATAGAGACGGGTTCTTGGGATGTGATTGGATTATGGGCTAAGGTAGACAATCAGGCAATTGCAATTAATAGTGAATAGTTGTAAATCAGTGAATAAGCTAGACTTTAATGGGGGCAAACTTTCTCTCGAACAATTTACCCCGAATCAAATTGGTTTCTCTCGAACACCAATAAGTAGCAATTAAGAACAACCTTCGCTTTAGTCTATTCACTCTCTCGAGCTGATTGTGTGGAAAAGGGCTTAGGGTTCACTCTCTCGAGCTGAGCCCATGACAACCCGATACCCACAGACAATTGATTCAACAACTTTGGTTTTAAAATCTCTCTCTCGAGCAAGCCAAAAACACGAAGTTAGGATTGTATTTGCAACTACAGCCCATAAATTTCAACCATAATTACTGAACAAAATCAGTTTAAACAGTATTTACACTATCAATTAACAATACCCAGCAGTTAAATCAACCCATAATCACACCCCAAGAATTGGGGTTTTAGCTAGACATCATAAAAAGGTAAAAATAGTTACCATGTTGTGTTTCCATCAACTGGGTAGAATTGATATAGACTTACAAAGGTCTAAGATGAAGAATCTTCAACACCCACTTCCAATCTCTTAGAAATGCAAATCTTCTAATATTCAAAGCTAAGGAGAAAATGTCTCTAAAACTCAGTTCTAAGCTCTCTAACTTGAAAACTGAATAAAATGAAAACTATTGAATGCTCGATACTAAACTAAGAATTTAAAAACATATTTATAGTCGCCCAAAAATGTGTTGCGAAGGACCATTCGGCACAATAAGTCGGGATCGCCGATCCACTCGGCGATCCGCCCTTTGGTCAATTTCATAGACATTTTGATTTAGCCTTCAACAACTTCAAGCTCTGTAACTTTGGGTGATATGGCACTACATCACAGAATAATTCGGCGACTCGTCGACTGCTCCTTTCTATTGCCTACTTGATTTTCTCCTTCAGGCTTGGAACATTGAAACATTAGGCTAGACCATGGCCGTTTGGCGACTCGCCCAATGTGTTAGGCGATCCTTAGGCTTTCTTTTCTTCGTTCTTTCAACTGCCTTGTTCCTTTTTTTGCTCCTCAGTGTCCATGTTTTGTTCCTTAATCCAAATACCTGAAATTCAAGGATTTACATCATTTATTGGCACAAAATATGCATTTAAGGACACTAAATTTATTAAAATAAATCCCGAAATGAGTCAAAATTGTGGACTCATCAACACCCCCAACTTAAACTTTTGTTTGTCCTCAAGTAAAACTCAAGTTCAGCAGTTCAAAAGGGATGTCTCAAACAGTGCTACACAAGACTCAATCATGAATGCACATAAAGAGACTCAACTTACTCATGCAAGGATCAATTATGCACTCAAAAATTCAAGTTGTGATTCACCATTATCAAAGAATCTCAAGCTCACAATACTTGCTTCAAATGCAAGTTCAAGCTCAACAAAGGTACTCAAATGCCATCACACAAAGAATGATTCCATTATCACACACAACGGTTCACAATTTAAAGCTCTAGAATCAAATGCAACGCTCACACTCACAACAATGAACACAGTGCATGATTTCATCCATAGGTTTCCCCGTATTTTCCTATAAACACTTGCTTCAACTCACTCAAGATCAAAAGGGTCTTTTCAAGGCTTGTAATGGTGTCGAGTGCAAACGTATGGTCATTTATGCTTAGTGACTTCTATCCTCATGAAATGTGGTGTGCACAACACTTCTTTTCCTCTTCTTTATCATTCTCATTCAAGCTCAAAAGTCACCCATCTTCACTTTCCATAGATTGCTTGGACACCCCATTTTCTTTGTCCTTTCACAACTTTATTTCAGAACTTTTTCATTCTTTTTCATTTTCATTATTTTCTTCCTTTTTTATATATATGGAGGTATTCTATTTTTCTCAAAACCATGGGTCAAAGGAAACTTTCTTTCACTTCTTGATTTACCTTCTTTTTTCACTAAACCCCCAACTTAGGCATTTGGCCTAAGTTGGATATTCACACAAACCACAAATCATGAGGATTATGGGTAATGGGTCAAGAAAGGTTACATTTTTATCAAGTTTCTTCCAAGAAAAGGCTAAAGCTCAAAGGGTGTTCAAACGGGGTTCACACACTCAGAAGGTAGGCCACAAAAGAGGTATAATGTCAAATTGTTTCACACTCTTCAAAGTTGCCTAAGATCATATCAAGAGATTGCATTAATTAGTCAACCAAACCAACTGGGCAAATTCTAGGTGTCATCATACATGGTTCACGGTAAGCTCATCACACAAGGCATTAACACCAAGTCAAACAAGACTCCACACTTTCGCTAGTGTGCAATGCTCATCACAAGAGACTCAATTCGATACTTGGCTAGTCACAACGAGATGCTAAAAGTTCACATATTGTCTATGCAACTTCAATTGGCCTCATCGTAGCCGCACATTCATTTTGTTTGATTATGAGCACTAGTCAAGTCGATATTTATCAAGACCGATACTCAAATTTGCAAGAGAACAACCACATTCATACACAAACACGAGGTGGCACAATTTTCTTTGGAAAGGTCCAAAAATCATTTACAATTAAAACAAGAAGCCATAAGCTCAATCATCCACAAAAATAGTGTAACACACAATTATAGATCAAAACCCAAATATATACACAAAACAAGAGTCACAAAAGCTGGATCTCACCCCACCACAAATAAAAATCAATTGTCCTCAAATGTAATAAAAAATATCCAAAAGTCAAAATAAAGTAAGACAGAGTGGGAGGTAAAGAAAAGATCATGTCTACTAAGTCACTCCATCTGTCAGGGAATCAGTGTCCGGTGCATCAATCTGGACTTGGGTATCACTGCCCGGAGTCACCTCAGGAGGAACCGTAATTGCACTAGGATCAACTAAGGGTGTATTCTCCAAAGAGCTTGCACAGCTACATCTACCACGGGCTCCTCGGTTTCAGTAAGGCCCTCATACGAAGCTTCCTCAACCACCTCAAGTATCTCCTCATTCGTCTCCACCTTGGACTTGGGATCAGCTGCCTCCTCCACTCTATCCTCATCTCCGGTGGTAGCTGGAGGCATATCTGGTACATCTAGGATCTCCAGCGTCCCGACAATCATGGACATGTCGGTGGATTTTAGCTGATCCACATCGCTCCTCAACACAGCAATAATGGCCTTTAAAGTCGTCACCTCCTCAGTGGCATCTTGGCCATGCTCACAAACTGTTATCCTAGCCGCAAGGGCATCAATGGTAGCACTCAATGGTGTCACAGCATCAGCCAGGGCAATCTGAATCATACCCGGAATGGAGGCCTCGAGTTTGGCAGCCCGACGATCGGTAGAATGAGCAAGTTGCCCCATTCGGAGTAATGAAGCCTGGTTGAGCGGGGTCCAGAAAATAGTAGCAACAGCATGTCTAGGTGGCAGTGCAGCAGCAGAAGAACATGGAGTATCAGAAGGTACATCACAAGAAGTACCTGAAGGCCCAGGGGCCGGAGTAGGCAAAGATGCCTCTGTAGGTAGTGAGTCTGTGTCTACAACCGGGGAAGAGTCCACCGGGACTGCCTTCTTCTTTTTCTCCACCTTATACTTTAAATATTCTGCCACAATCCTTCAGATATCAGTAGCGGATGTGGGAATCACTTCCACATCCTTATTTGTAACACTAGGGACCCGAGCATATATGCACAACTCGGTGATCAACACCGGGAAAGGAAGTGAGGTCTGGTGTTGCTTGGCCCGTATGACCATCTCTTGTGCTATAATCATCCCCAGATTTAGCCTTGTTCCATCAAGGATGCAGCCTAAAAAGGCTGCCTTGGCAAGGCGGAAAATAGATTTGTTTTGGGAGGGCATGATCGTGCTACTGATGAAGCCAAACCAGTACCTTGGAGCAATGTTAAGATCCTTATTTTGAATCTGTGCTCCAATCTCCAGCCACTTTGGAGTACCGTCTAATATGAGCGGGGCCAACCAATTTTTCATGTTGTCCAGAGTCTTTGTCCTAATCAGATGATGGCACTCGTCATTAGTGTCATCGGGGAAATTCAGGACAACATTAATAGCCTCACTGTCACACTTGACCTTCTTTCCGCGGATAACTACATAGTCAACTGGTTTGAATGTTGTTTCCTGCTTCTTCCTTTGTGGTATCAAGGCCCCATAAGAAGTATAGAACTCATGGACCCAATTTAGAATATATGGGCAACGAGGCTTGGTGAAGATCTGGAAATTGTGAGACTTTAGACAACTCATAATCTCTGGGTGCCTATTAATCACCCTATCAGTGGACAGGCGCTTCTGCTAAATAATCGTCCGCAGCCCCACAGTCTTAAATCTATTCATTGACTTTGGAAGAGGACCCTATACTTGTGCTAGGACCACAACTTGCTCTAGAACTGCAGGAGAAGAAGTGGTGGGCTCAGGAGTTCTGATCCAAGACGGATCATTCATTCTTTTTTAAGACAACTCTGTCCTTTGTGCTGCTACCAGCTCATCATCCTCAGAAGCTACACACTGGTGCTCCTGGTGCTCACCATTGCTCTCAGAAGTAGTGATGTGACTGGCGTAGATGTCACCACTGTCGGAGCTGGCCTCTGGTGATGCAGGTACTTTGCCTTTACCCTTGCCTTTCCCACCAGTTGTAGGAAGTTTGGTAACTTTGCCCCTGGATGCAGCTGCATCCTCATTGAGTTTAATTTCCTTAGCCTTCTTTCGGGGTGGCATGTTTCTACCTGCAACCTTTTATCTAGCCATGTCTGAAAAACATCAGGAAAAAGCTAGAAACATTTCAATGAAAAGCACAGAAGAGTAATTGCAGACAGACTCGTTGAACGAGTCGTCGAATCACTTTGGCGAGCTAGATCGGCCTCACCGAAAGGATTGGCTCAAAATTCTCAGAAAAATTTGACAAGTCGGCGATGGGAAGGCCTTTCGGTGAATCGTTGACACCATTCGGCGAGCAAGAATTAGCCCGCTGAAAGTTAAGGTGCAATTTACGCTACAAGGGTGCAGACAAAAAGCGATCAAGAAGACTTTCAGGGAGTCACCGAGTATCATCGGCAACTTCAAGCTTCTCACCGAAAGTTACAGAGTAAAACTTCAAGTATAGTATGAAATTAAAGGCGAGATGGGGAACTTCAGCAAACCGCCGAGTGGTTCGATGAACTCTACCCAGCTCACCAACCGACCCAACGTGCCTACTTTCAACCCAACTTCTCGAATTCACCCCTTCAACCCCTGAAAACAAAATCAAAGCATGCACTAATCAAATTAAACTACGACCCTCAAAACCCATTACCCTAGAATGCTCAGGCTTCTCCCGATTTTGCCAAATTTGGCCATTTGACGACCTTTGTCATTAAAAATGACGTCACCCGCTCTATCATTGGTCAAATTACATCATTTAGTACAACTACGGGTTACTTAGACTTCACCCGACTAGACCCAACAACATGCAAGCACAACCCCACAAAATTTAGCCAATTTTAAGGCACAAAACTATGGGATTTCTACAATATAAACATTAGGGGCAAGATTATCAAATTAAAACAGACTATCAACCAAATTAACACTATCAGAGAGGCCCAGCACACACGACAACACTATAAGATCAATGAAAATGAGTACGAAATTCTAAAAATAAACTCGGGGTACGAAAAACCAATCTTTGATGCCGATTAATTAGAGACTGAAATTCTAGGTGGCAAAATAATCCCAATCTGACCACAAATAACTGACTAAAATACTCTAAAAATGCAAAAATATTGAAACTAAAGTGCAGGTGTGAGTTTGCGAAGATTGAAAGTGAGGGAAAGTGAAGAATTTGAAAGTTTAAACCTTAGCCCTTTTAAAAACCATCCAGTTCTCGCCCATTCGGTGACTTTAGTCGTGCTTGCCGACCAACTCGGCGACACGCTGAGTGGTCACTTACCTCGCTGAGTTTTATAGGACCCTCAGTTGATGTGGGGGTCGAAACGGCGATTTAGATCACGATCGTCGACCTGGTCGGTGACTCGCCAATAATTTCCCGGGCTCGCCAAGTTTTATAGACTTCAATGTAAAATTGTCTTGAGTCCAAAGACGGTCTAGGTCGGGGTTGCCGACCTCTTCGGTGGTCCGCCAACTGGACCTTTAGCTCGCCAACCTGCACTTTTCAAACACTTTCCACACTTCGACCTGCACAATTAACACACCATTATTACAACTCAAAACAAAAGCAAATAAACACTTGGGTTGCAACCCAAGAAGCGCCTTAGTTAACGTTGTGGCATGACGCAAGTCAACATTCAAACCTCATTCTTAGGGTTGGCCATAGTGTTACTAGGCAAACCCTCCTTAGGTTGTAAGTAAAGACACGACACCACTTGGTTTATCTGGAAGTCTTGTAGCTGAATGATCATGGAATGGGAGGTTATTATCTAATTAAGCATTATGACATTCTCTTTTATCTCATTTAACGCTCCATCTTGTTCTTCGATTTTCTGTAGAATAAGTGAGAGATCCTCTTCATTTTGTTCACCCTCTTGATGCTTTATCTTTTGACACTCGTGACGGGGAAGGTACTTGTCCTTCTTTTTGGACCTTGCCTCCAACTCCATGACTTTCTTGGACAAGACATCTAGTTGAGTCAACTATGTGGCCCATTCTTGGTCTTTCTCTGTTTCCTTATTGGTTTAATCATGTCATCAAGTAGTTGGGCTACTACTTCATAGGGTTGTTGTATCAAACAACCTACAAAAAGTTTATCAACAACACTTCTATTTTTGGGACCAAGACCTCTATAGAAGCATTCAGTAGCAATTTATCTGGCATTCCATGAGTTGGGTACTGTTGCAGTAATGCCTTAAATCTTGGCCACATCTCATGGATAGTCTCACACCCCAATTGCTTGAACGTTAGGAGGTTATCCCTAAGATTCAATAATCTCAAAAGAGGGTGGTCCATTTAATAACCATTGTCACCATTCACACTCATACTTCCTGTTTTAACATACAAACAAGCAAAACAAAACTAAAATTAAGAAAGTTCAACTATAACTAACAAGAACAAAATTCACAAATAACACAACTCACTGGTAGCGGCGCCATTTTGATTTCACGTATCAGGACACTTTATCTAATACTAAGTGCCAACGATAGTAAAGTAGTAATATAACCTAACTAAGTGAGTTGGGGTCGAGTCCCAAGGGAGTGGTTTGTAATTGAGAATCAATAGGCAAGTAAGAATATGCTCAAGTCAATCATAGCTAAAAACATTTACGAATAAAAGCATGGTTCAAGTTAGGGGCGACGCAAGTGTCAAATATTTGGGGGATTTGTTTCAACTATCAGCTACAACACAAATAATATGAAAATACCAAGTATAGAGACGGGTTCTTGAGATGTGATTGGATTATGGGCTAAGGTAGACAATTGGGTAATTGCAATTAATAGTGAATATTTGTAAATCAATGAATAATCTAGACTTTACTGGGGTAAACTTTCTGTCAAAAAATTTACCCCGAATAAAATTTGTTTCTCTCGAACACCAATAAGCAACAATTTAGAACAACCTTCGATTTAGTCCATTCACTCTCTTGAGCTGAATGTGTGGAAAAGGGTTTAGGGTTCACTCTCTCGAGCTGAACCCATGACAACCCAATACCCACAGACAATCGATTCAGCAGCTTTTGTTTTAAAATCTCTCTCTCGAGCAACCCAAAAATACGAAGTTAGGATTGTATTTGCAACTACAGCCCATAAATTTCAACCATAATTACTGAACAAAATCACTTTAAACAGTATTTACACTATCAATTAACAATACCCAGCAGCTAAATCAACCCATAATCACACCCCAAGAATTGGGATTATAGTTAGACATCATAAAAAGGTAAAAATCATTACCAAGTTGTGTCTCCATCAACTAGGTAGGATTGATATATTCTTTACAAAAGTTTAAGATGAAGAATCTTCGACACCCACTTCCAATCTCATAGAAATGAAAATCTTCAAATCTTCAAAGCTAAGAAGAAAATGTCTCTAAAACTCAGTTCTAAGCTCTCTAACTTGAAAACTGAATAAAATGAAAACTAATGAATGTTTGATATTAAACTAAGAATTTAAAAACGTATTTATAGTTGCCCAAAAATGTGCTACGAAGGATCATTCGGCGTAAAAAGTTGGGATTGCCGATCCACTCGGCGATCCTCCATTTGGTCAATTCTATCGCCTTTTTGCTTTGGCCTTCAGTAACTTCAAGCTCTGTAACTTTGGGCGATATGGCACTGCATCGCGGAACCGTTTGGCGACTCGCCGACTGCTCATTTCTATCCCCGACTTGATTTTCTCGTTCAGGGCTTGGTACACTGGAACATTAGGTGAGACCATGGACGTTCGGTGACTCGTCTAATGGGTTAGGTGATCCTCAGGCTTTCTTTTCTTCGTTTTTTCAGCTGCCTTATTCCTTTTTTCGCTCATTAATCTCCATGCTTTGTTCCTCTATCCAAATACCTGAAATTCAAGGATTTACATCAGTTATTGGCACAAAATATGCATTTGAGGACACTAACTCTATTAAAATAAAGCCCTAAATCAGTCTAAATTGTGGACTCATCAATGAACAAGTGCTTTTGTGCCTTATCTGAAAAGTCATGACCCTTCGAAAAAGTGACAATCCTTAAGTCAAAACTTATCAAAAAAGTCATAACTCTTTGGAAAGTCACAACTCATCTGAAAAGCCACAATCCTTTATAAAAGTCACATCTCGTTGGAAAAGTCTCAACCTTTTGGAAAGGTCACGACTCATCAGAAAAGTCACAACCCTTTGAAAAAGTCACAACTCATCAGAAAAGTCACAACCTTTACAAAAATTTACAACTCATCGGAAAAGTCACAACCTTTCAAGACAACATATGTTATTCAAATAGATATAGATGAATGTTTTAAGTAAGGGTACTATAGTAATTTAAAGGCCGAACCCATCGGTGGCCCCCTAAAGTTGGCACTAAGTTTCACTTAGACACCTCAACTAGGTGATGTTCATTTTGACACTTTTTATTGACATGTCAAAGTGAATGTGATACACTCAACAATAGAGCATGAATGACTCAATTTAGTTATATTTTCATTTATTTTCTCTTCTTCTTCTCCAATTTTCAAGCTACCACCTCCCACCAATTTTTGAAGTTTAAACTTCTTTAATGGAGGTCAAATGTTTTATTCAAATCCATTTTCAAGTCATTTTTCTTCTTCTTCATTGTATTCCTTCTCTAAATCTACAATCACCTCCCTCCACCTTTTTTGCCGGAAAAATGGATACAAACACTCATATTTCATATTTATTCTCTCTTTCTTTCTTCCTCTCCCTCTTTTTTTCCCACAAAACAACACTAAAAAGAAAGAAAAAAATAATAAATATGAAAAATAGTAAAAGAAAAGAATTAATTTTTAAAAAAGTACAAATGAGATTTTGAGTGTAATGAAAAAAGACGATTTTCGATGGGAAAGGAGGGTAAGGTACCATCACCACTCTCCACCTTTTTCGTCAAAAAAAATGGATACCAACACTCAAATTTTATATTTTTTCTTTCTTTCTCTCCCTCCCTCCCCTTTCTCTTTTTCTTTCAAAACAACACCAAAAAAAAAGAGATCCTAAACAATTAAAAAAAGTAGATTAAAAAATGGAGAAGGGCCTAAAATTCCCCTCAAGTTTTTGAATTGGTATAAATTTTCCTCCATCCACCTATCGGCACTAAAATGCCCCTGACGTCCACTTTTCGGCTCAAAAACGCCCTTATGTCCAATGGTGCATACTCATTAGGTGGATGGAGGGTAATATTGTACCAAATCTCATTGTTTAAGGGCATTTTAGGCCCTTTTCCGTTAAAAAAATTAAAATTACTTAATATATAAGCTCACATGATTGACTTGATTTTGAATTTCATACTAAATTTAAAATTATAAAAAGGTTAGGCATCTACTCTCTACACGCCTCCCTCCCCGGCCCTTCACTTCCTATCTCTTCCATTTTTTTTATTTGGATCTTGTCCACCATTTTATTTTATTTTAATTTATAGCAAACAAGAGAGAGAAAAAGAAGGAAAATTACGATTCATTCATATATAAATAATTAGTTCAATAAAAGATGACTTAATTAGGCAAATATATAAAAATATTACATTTTTCTTTTGTGTGTACCCAAAATTAAAATAAAAGAATAAAAATAATCATTTCTCTTATCCCCACCCTCATCCCATCATGACAATAATACTAATTAAAAGAATATAAATATGTGAGTTCATTTCAAGTTCGAGTCCCAGATATCCTAATTAAGAATAAAAGATTACAAAAAGGAATAAAAGAGAAAATGAACAAGACATTTGGATAATCTATCTATCTATCTATCTATATAACCTTAAAAGCATAAACTCCTAACTTAAATGTTAAATTACTATAATATCCCTAACTTAGATTGTGACTTTTTCGATAAGTTGTGATTTTTTCGATAATCTGTGAATTTTTTCAAAGGGTTGTGATTTTTTCGATAATCTGTGAATTTTTTCAAAGGGTTGTGATTTTTCGATGAGTTGTGACTTTTCCAAAGAGTTGTCTTTGTGACTTTTTCAATAAGTTGTGACTTTTTCAATATGTTGCAACTTTTCAAAGAGAGTTGACTTTTTCATCAAGTTGTGACTTTTCCAAAGTGTTGTGACTTCTCGAAAAGGTCATGATTTTCAGATAAGACACAAAAAATATTTGTTCATACTACCCTTTGTTACTATAAATAGAGGGACTTCCTCTCATTTTCCAACCACACTTTTTTCTAATCTTCTACTCTTCTTCTTCTTGCATTTTAAATTTTTTTATGTAATTTATTGTCGTTGAATGAGTTCGAAGTTTAGCAAAATATGAGGTACCACTATTCTGATGAAGTAAGTCGTTGTATCCTAAGAGGGTGTATTTCATAACCTTGAGTACTTGAGGAAAATAATTTAATTTTAATGATATAATAATTATTTTTTTGCTTAATATACACATTAGTATGTAATGTTCCAATATATGAAGTCAACATGATGTAATCTAAATTTATTTGTTTTGTTTTAACAATTCTCTTGTGATCTAGATATATGCTTCTGAATAACTTTTTCTAAAATTTAGAGAATTGTCACGATTTTTTTTGATACTCAAGACAAAAGAATGACTTTATTTATCAATATTACTTATGTGATTTAGACTCCCAGAAAGTTTTCTTCAAAATAGTTATTACTATATAAACATTGCCCTTTTGTTTTACTTATTTACTATTTCTTAATATTTTTGTATTTTAGATGAAGAAAAGTTATTTACTTATTTACGAAGAAAAGTTCATATGAGTTTTAATAACGCCAGTTGAAGTTTGTATTAGTTTAATATTTATTATTTATTTAATAGCTAATTTTATGAGATAAATATTTCCATTAATGCAAATATATATTTATATTTAGGTAGGTATTTGTATTTAAACTAAAGTATTATATGTGTCACAAATGCATTATCAAGTTAACGAGATCTTCTAACTTGAAAATATATTGTTTTAAAATGTTCTGAGTTTTTTTTTAACAAAACAACTCACAATAAATGTGAAAATATGTGAATATATAACATGTAGTTGTTCTTTTGACATGTTCATATGACATCTGTATGCCATTTGGAAAATAAAATTTGGATTGGGGCGCCGCATCTAATCATTGAATGGATGACTTGAATACACTTGATGAGTTTCGCCTAAAAGCTTATGAAAGTTCAGCCTTGTACAAAGAGAAGATGAAGAGGTATCATGATCAACGAATTGAAAAGCGAGAATTTGTGGTTAGTGATCTTGTGCTTCTATTCAACTCTAGGTTGTGCTTGTTTCCAGGTAAACTCAAGTCCAAATGGGCCGGACCATTTTTGCTCACAAAATTGTTCCCCCATGGGGCAGTTGAGCTAGAAAAAAAGGATGGAACAAGGTTCATGGTAAACGGGCAAAGGATCAAGATCTATTTGGGAAATGCTGAAACCGTGCAAGAATTGATTGAGGCCTACAATCTTGATGAAGTGTGAGTAATCAAGAGGCCTGCGTCGTGCCGCGACGTTAAATCAAGCGCTTCTTGGGAGGAAACCCAAGATGTACAATCTAGCCAACGATAGGATAAAGATTTTTTCTCTTGTAGTTTGCGCTGTTCGATTTCTTCCATGTATCAAATTTGATAGTTGTTTTAGTTTTGTACTAGTGTTGGCTAGAATTAGAATAGGGTCCGTGTCTAAAAAGTGTCCCAAAAATGTAAAAAGAATAGCCTATTGGTTGCTACATGTGCAGGTACACCACGAAAATTCTGCAGAAAATGGTCTGGTGCAGAAGTCTACGGACACAATCGACGGTCCATCGATTCATCAACGGACCGTAAATGGTGCCCGTAGATCCCAGGTAAGTTTCTAAATTTTGAAGTGTATGAGTGATGTACGGTCCTGATCTACGGACCGTAGATCGACTCACGGACCGTAGACGAGGTCTCGTGAGTCCATACCCTCAGGCTGTCTGACCCGACCCGGATCCCCCCATTTAAAAACCCCTATTAGTTTTAAACCATTCCCCTTCCCTCCATTACTCCCAAAACCGTTTCTAACATTCCCTAAACTCCCTAAATCACTCCATAACTCCTCCATAATATCATCATTTCCATAATTCCCCAACTTCCCTTCCATTTCAAATACAACCCATCCCATAATCTAACACAAAGGGTCCGGTGTTTGGTAAGTAACGAAGAGGTGACTCCTTGATCTTGCTAAGCTTAGTATCATCACGCAATCACCCCACTCCTTGTTGCTTGTAAGGTAATAGACTTTCCCTTCACTTTGAATTTCGATTCATAGATTGAATATAGAAAGTCGGGAGTTGGGTTTTGACCTTGGGTAATTTTTAGATGAAATTGCATGATAAACTTGAAAATTACAATGCCCTTGGAACGATAGATAGTGATTGTGTAGCATTATTTTATGTGATTGTAAAACTATATGCTAGGTTCGACTTAGGGTTCCACAACTAGTGTAAATTGTTTGGTATAATAATCATTCGAATTCTTAAAAATGAAGAACTAGCATAATTTAATGTTGTAAATGCATTATGAGATTGTGTTAATGTTGAAAACTAAGGCAAAAAATGTATGATACCTGGCACAGATGGCACCCACGATACCCCGTCTACGGAACGTAGATCCATCTACGGACCATAGATGGGGTTCGTAAATGGATGCACATGAAAAATTTCACCAAGTTTGAAACCACGGAGGTGGACTATGGTCCGTAGGTCCATCTACAGACCGTCCTGCACTTTCGTGGTTTCCATCTGCGGCCTATATGACAGGCCCCCTGATCCACGAAAGAGATCCATGGACCGTAGATCAGTCTACGGATCGTAGGTCTCCTCCGTGGATGACCACTGTAGCATCTGTCTAAATATTTTTTGTGGCCTTAGTTGAGGGTCGTTACTAATTCTAAAAGTTTTTTTCGCTGCGTATGGTTAGTTTTGGCACTAATATCATTCCCGCAGGTACGATGGCACCCAAGAAGCTGGTCACCTACTCAAAATAGGCAAGTCCAAATCTGTTGCCCCTAGTTTCCGGTTAATTGATGAGGACACAAACGTCGACACTGATCCAACATATGTGCCTCTCAACCCTATGACTTATCGCGTTGTACCCAGAGGCACCCCCCAGAAGGTGCTTCCTGACGTAGTCACTGTCTCCCAGTCTGATGAGGGGCACACATTGATCGGGTCACCAGCTGGGGCTGCTTCCAGTTCAGATGGGTCTATGTCCGGGTCCGAGTCTGCCCATGCGTCAGGCTCCGAGTCTGCCCACTCTTCACTATCCGAGTCTGCCCATACTACAGGGTCAATGCCAAATCATCCACAGGATCTGGAGAGAATGACCAAGCAGCCTCGTATGGTGAGGCAACTACCTCAGAGTCCATACCTACACCACGGAATGATGACCCCACTCATGTAACCGGCGAGCTAAATAAGTGGTGTGTAGAAGGTCAATGGCAAATCTATCGGGATGCTAAGATGGTCAACGACAAACAAAAAATGGCCCGACTAATTACAAAGGAGAGCAGAGTCCTCACGGGGAGCCTACATACTGTTCCAGACATTCACCGGCTATTCAACCTTCACAAGTGTGACTGGATGGCTCGAGACCCATGGACGTACAACGAGGAGATTGTGCGGGAGTTCTATGCTTCCTGTGTTGCCACTCTCCTCGGTTCTATTTCAAAGCGGTCAAAGCCACTAGCGCAGGATCCGCTCACCTCCACTTTGGTTTGAGGGTGCCCGGTGGACATATCACCTGCCACAATCAAACGCTTTCTCTATGGTCCTACTACGGGTCACCATTTGTCTCTCAACACAGCTGAGTTTCACTATAAAAGGGACATCGTGTGGAGTGGCGCTTTCCAGAGAAATGTTGAGCAGCGAGAGGTTGTTCTACTATGGTTGGCCAGGTACATTGCTACAGATGGTGAGCGTGTAGAATGGGTCGTCGCTCCACGGTTGGGAATCCGGAAGGCCACACTAAATTTTGTGGCCAAGTTCTTCTGGCTGCTGGTGCGTAACAGAGTGTCGCCTACAAAAGCTGATAATCAAGTCACTTAGGACAGAACGGTCATGGTTGCAGCATTGGTGGCAGGAGTGGAGATCGACTTTGCCCGCATACTGCTAGCAGAGATTCACGATAGGGTGTTCAGGACCTCCACCACCTACCCCTTCCCCTATGTAATTTTTCATTTGTACAAGGACTCTGGAGTGTCGATCTGGCATTGCGACAAGTTAGTCCACCCTACAGGGGCATTGGATATCGGCCTTATTCGAGATGAGGCAAATGTGGCAGCACCTCGCATAGAGCCCCAGATTGAGGTACCTCCCTTGGGTACCGATCTTGCAGACACAATGGGGCAGGCACAGGGCGGTGACTCCATGATCCCAGACCACACCGACACTGTCCTGGGCTCCTCATCTCAGGCAGCTAGTATGGCTCCTAGCTCTTCCCGATCCATACCACAGTTAGGAGCTATTGCTGTCCCGATGGCCAGAGTACAGAAGTTAGAGGCGCAGATGGCCACACTGCTGCATCACATCCAGCCGTGGATGCAAAAGTCGATAGCCGAGTCCGAAGATAGGATGGAGCGCGGGATAGAGGGGATGATGGACCGGAAGGTCCAGGCTGTTAATAAGTGTCTTGATGTCTTTGAGTTGCGAGTCCTCGAGCGATCAGCTCTGGGCATAGACCTATCTGCTTTGCAGGCTGACATAGCCAGCCTCCGGACTGACGTTAATGCCATTTTTGTTGCACCTTCAGTTGAGACTCAGGCTGCTCCAACCGCACTGGCTGATGATACAGTGCTAGATGCTCTATTCAGTGGGACCGTCGAGGAGGGGCCTGCACCGACACATGCCAAAGGCAAGCGGCGCCATTCTCATCGTACAGAGAAAGAGAAAGCTCACAAGAGACAATGTCGGCAGGAGAAGGAGGCTAGGAGGGCTTCGATTGTAAACGAAGAGTTGCGCCAGCAGAAGGTGCGTGAGAGAGTTGCAGGGGCATCGAGCTCTGCCCCAGTTGCAGAGGTTCAGCCTGTTTTGAGGGACGTGGTGAGCACTACTGATGGTGCGGAGAGATTGTTAGAGAGCACTACTGAGGGTGCGATGTTTGCTGATGTGGGCACTACTTAGGGTGCCCCCACTGTTGTTCCAGCGGGTTCAGGGAAATCGGACCCCCCTGCTTGTTGATGATTCGTCGACGCTTTGCGCCACAGGTTTGCTTCACCCAATTCATTTTCTTTTAATGTTTATGTATACATTGGGGACAACTGCATCTATTTTTGTTGGGAGTGGGGTAAATGGATTGTGAGTGATAGGGTAAAATCTGAATAACCCAACTCATGAATCCTCTCTTGGGGTTTTCTTGCCTGTGTTCTTTTTCCCCAAGGGACTGTTTAATTTTTGTTGAACCGGCATGTCTTAGGATTGTATATGTAGAAGCATGATACAGAATGAAGCATGATGGCTTATGAAAAATGATACCCGTCAGATTTTGGGATATATGCTAGAAGTTGTAGGCTACGATTAGTTAATTGTGTTGGCTCTGAGTATGATATAGTAACAATCGACTCGATGGCATGACTAGAACTGAAACTTGAACTGGGTAATCTGATAATCTGCTAATGAAACTATGTGCCAAGAGTGGGTGAGAATCGTTGAGTGTTCAAACAATTTTTGTGCAAAACTAGAACTTGCCTGGTTAGTCATGTTAAGACAATTCAATCTAGAGGTTAGGAAGTGATAATAGGCCATTGTTCTGAAAAATCCACAAATAGCCTAAAAGAAGAATCCAACCAAATGAAATAAATTCTCCCTTTGATCCAAATAATTTGAGCCTAAAATTAAACCGTTTCTTTCTAAACCCTGATCTCACTTTCCCATAATCTACTAAGTTGGCCCCGGTCCCTCCTTGGACATGTGCACTTCGACTTAGGCCAAAAGCCTAAGTTAAGGGTGGCTAATGTAAGCAACATCAATCTTGGCCCTGACCTGACATCGGGTATTGTGTACCTCAACTAATGGAAAATCCATAAGTTGAGGGTCGCTATGAAAGAGGGAACTGAAAGAAAAATGGATATGAAAAGAGCGATGTGAAAAAAAAAAATAAAAAAAAAAAAAGGATGGACTTGTTGAAAGCTAAAATAAAAAAAATAAAAGTAAAAAGAGCTGCAAAGTCTGAGGTCACATTCGTGGTTGAAGAAAATTAAGGGAAAGAATGTGAAACGATAGGATGACAAAAATAGGGCAAAAAAAGGTTGAAAGCCGAGTGTAATGTCAAGGAGGGCAGAAAGTCACTAAGCAGTACCCAAATGTACCACACCTAACCCTGAGCCTACGTTACAAGCCAATAAAGTCCTATAGTGATCCTAGAGTCTATTTTGGAGAGTCTAAGCAGTGAAAATAAGGGCAAGCTTATGGCATTGAGCACTAACTGTATTTGAAATTACTTATGAGCATGAGTGTTGAATAAATCATTGTACCATGATGTCATTCATTCTTGGGAAAAGGAGATTTCGTTTGAAGTAAGGGCACTAGTTACATTGTCGGAAAGTTGGTACTTTGGTGATAGTGAGAAGGTGTACGTTGTGTGTCAGTTGGTCAATCTGTGTCATGGTGTGATCCACATGAATTAGCTTGTCGAGTCTAAGAGAACGAATATGCACCCGAACAATGAGGAGGGTAGGGAGCCATGTGATTTCTTGGGTTTGAAAATGCTTGCTTCTACACAAGTGTTGTTTAGAGTTGTAGTACGTCGCTTGAGGACAAACAACGAATTTAAGTTGAGGGTGTTAATATACCGTGAGTTTACGGTATTTCTAATACATTTCACTTACAAGTTGTGTGTGTCTAAGGCCTTTTTATATTGGTTTTTATGTGTTTTTATCATGTTTTGCAGGAAAGGTGTTCAGGCGCGGAAGTATAGAGACAGCTGAAAGAAATGCAGAAACAGGGCATTCACGAAGGTGATCTACGGACAGTAGGTCCATTCACGGTCCGTAGGTGATGACTGTAGATCAGCAGGCATGGTATTGAGGACAAATCAGGGAAATCTGACCAAGTGTGGAACCACGGTGTCCATTGACGGTCCGTAGATTGATCTACGGGCCGTACTGTTGATCCGTAGAGTGGTACTGCGAGGGTTCCAGTACCTGATTTTTGAAGATTCTAAGTGTGGAGCTACGGAGGGGATTGACGGACCGTAGATCAATCTACGATCCGTACTTCTAATCCGTCGTTTGCTTCACAGAAGCTGATTTTTTTGGAGGTGGAAATATTTTCTAAGTCCTGACTAACGGAAGGAACTTACGGACCGTAGATCCATCGACGATCCGTAAGTCAGTCTCGTGGATTGAAGACGCGTACCTGAACAAACTTTCCTTAATTTATTTCCCGTTTAATTTAGGATTTGTTTTCTATAAATAGGGCATGTAAACCTCGTTTTTGGGGGTTAGACATTATTATTCTATTTTTACTTTGTGACTTTGGAGATTAAGTTGCAACCCTAGCAATTATTGATTTCCTATATTCGTTTTGAAGATTTTGGCTTTGCAATTCAAATTGAAATTCTGGGTTTATTATTCTCGTTACGTAACTTCATGATTTATTCATCTAATATTATGAATTGTGTTCTTTCTAGTACGGGTAACTAAATCCACAACTACGGTTGTGGGAACCATGAGCGATTAACAAAGTATGAATAGTAAATAAGTAATTCTTGAATAGTGTTTTGCATGCATTGATAATTCTTTCATTTAAAAGTCTTTTTAACGAGTGCACGCATTAGAACTCGCCTTGTTGCTACTTGCTGGACCAAGGAGGTAATCAACAAGAAAAGAATTATCAACATAGATTTAGTGCGATACTATCTAATAGGCTAGTGTCGATTGGTGCGAAGTAATAACTAAACCAAACATCGATTGTGATGTCTAATATGAGGTAAAGGTAAGGGTGAAATTTTCTCGATGTCGGATCAAGGATTTAGAGATACCTAACTTATCACTTTGCATGTAACACACTAGGAAAGGATTGCGATTACTAGGATTACTGCGTTATGAGCTTGTGGGGAACACGTTTACCCTGGTTAATTTTCTCATCTTGATAACAACCGAAATTGACTTTTGATTATTGATTACTTACTGAATTCTTACAATTTGTTTCACAAATCCCCCCTTTTTATTTCTTGTTTCTGAAAGTACTTTGGCTAATTGAATATAATTGTTGGTTAAAGTAAAGTCTAAACCATTTTCCTCGTGGGATCGACCCCAACCTACAAGTTGGGTTCTTTACTTGATAACGATCGCTTATACTTCTTTAGGGAGGTGTAATTTGAGCATATCAGAGCACCCCAAGTCAGTCTCTGAATTTACCGTCTGACGCCCCGCGCCTCTCAGAGCGCCAGGGACGCCAATTCTCTCACCTTTCCCTCTTCTTTCCGTACTAGTTCCTTAGCAACAAACATATGTTTTGTAGTTGATTTATATACTCTAAGGTACGTCTAAACATCATGATATCATCCATAAATATGAGATCATGAACCTTGAATCCATAATTCAATTCAAGGAAAGTTAAAAGTCAAGTCATTAAGAGTTAAGTCAAGAGAAGTTCATAGAGTTTTCCAAAAGTCTTTTACAAATGTTTTAACTTTGTTTTAAGATTTAAGCTTTGAGTTGAGTAAAGAGTAAGAGTAAAGTTCATTTCTTCAAAGATTATATGGGAACTAAATATTCCCAAGAGTTAAAATGTTTTCACATTTGAACAAGAAAGGAAACACCAATTTCCAATAGAGCTTTTAAGCTAAGTTTTTGAGTAATTAACTCAAACCAAAGAAAGAGTTTTTGTTTAAAAAACATATGATCTAAGTATATTTTGGGAGTAGTATTGAGCACCGATATGGGGACACGAATCCATAATAAATCAAGTCTCCATAAACCATTTAGCTATCATGGGTAGAAAAGAATCATACTTTTTAGATGATTCCTTAGTGCTTTTTAGCATAGACTAGTGGATCCACTTAGTTAAGGTGTTCTATATGACGGCAAAGTATAGGATAGTTCTGGCAGCGTGGGTAAGACGTTGTATCATCACTTAGGCTCATAGTGGTGGTTGTCGGTTAGAGAAACTCCCACAGTATTATATTACTTTATATGTAAACTGAGTTGTTATTACATTTATTTAACAAATTGAGTTGCTACCTCATATTTTAAATGATTTGTATAACTGCACTATTATTGTTGTCTACTTTGCATTTGAGTTAAGTTATTACATGAGTTGAGTAACGCCAAGGTAATTGTTCTTTTCAAATTCCTTTCAAGTTTATGTCTTGTTTAGTATTCCCCTCGCATACTCATACATTCAATGTACTGATATCATTTGGCCTGCATCATTTTATGATGCAGACACAGGTAACTAGGATCAGCATCTAGCGCCTCGTTGATCCAGTTGAGCACTCAGAATCAGTTGGTGAGCCTCATTGCTTTCTGGAGGGCTCTGTTTTACATTGCTTTCTAGTATTTCAGTTGTTAGGATGATCGGGGTTCTTGTCCCGACATCCCTATTTATTTTAAAGGCTTCATAGATGAGTAGTTATAGTTATTTAGTCTTTCCATTTTAAGTTGTTTACGTTAAGTTTCCATTTTGGATAAGATATTATCTCTTGAAGTTATTTGCATAAGTTATATCTTGAGACTGTTTTCTTAATTATTAAGTCTTCTTCTACAAGTTAGGCCAGGCCAAGGATTCGCTTGGGGCCATCAATGGTTCTCGAGTGCCCGTCCCGCCAAGGGTGTAGGCTCGGAGAGTGACAAACTTGGTATCATAGCACAGAGTTCAAGAGTCCTAGGAGTCTATGAAGTCGTGTCTGTAAAGTCCTAGTTATCGGTGTGAAGCGTGCCACATCTATAACTAGAAAGCTGCAACACATAGGAAATTCCCTCACTTCTTTCACACTCATTTCGTGCGTTAGAGTTTGATCTCTAAAAAGTTTCTTCTAATTCGTGATTATGTGTGCCTTTCATTTAATCATGCCTCCATGAAGAGCTGTTTGAGGTCGTCCTGCTAGGAGGAACGTAGAGGAGCAAGGGGTACCTAATGCACCTGAAGTGCAACCCCAAGGAGAAGTCACGAATGATGAGTTCAGGAAGCCATTCGAATGCTAAGCCAAGTTGTGACTAACCAGGTTGGAAAACAAAGAGGAGCTAGACAGGAAGTGGTTGATACTTTGAGGATTCGAGAGTTCTTGAGGATGAATCCTCCATGTTTCACTTGCTCAAGGACTACTGAGGATCCGGAAAATTTTGTTGAGGAATTGCAAAAGGTATTTGAGGTCATGAATATTGTCGATGCTGAGCGAGTTGAACTAGCTGCATATCAACTGAAGAATGTTGTTAGGACTTGGTTTGACCAGTGGAAAAAGGGTAGGGTTGAGGGAGCACCACCTGCTAGTTGGGCTTTTTTTTAGAAGGCCTTCTTGGGGCGTTTCTTTCCCCGAGAATTGAGAGAGGCCAAGGTACGAGAGTTTCTCACCCTTAAGCAAGATTTACTAAGTGGTCATGAGTACAGCTTGAAGTTCATACAACTTTCCCGATATGCTCCGGAGATGGTTCCTAATATGTGAAGTAGGATGAGTCTTTTTATTTCTGGGTTGCCTCGTCTATCAAGCAAAGAGGGAAACACAACCATGCTAATTGGGGTCATGGATATAGCAAGGTTGATGGTCTATGTGCAGCAAGTTGAGGAAGAAAAGCTGAGGGATAGGAAGGAGTTTAGAAACAAGAAAGCGAAGACAAGGAATGAGTCCGGGCAGCAAAGAAATAATGTGAATCGGTCTTCTTTCCACCAAAAGAAAAAGGGACCTGCTCCATCATTTATTAGTGCACCTGCACCCAGAAACAAAGGTGAGTATACTAGTTAGAATCCCCAACACTTTAGGGCTAGACCTACCCAATCTCAGGGTAGTGCGGCACAAGGAGGTAACTGGGCTCATGTATGTGCTAAGTGTGGTAGGACCCACCCAAGTAAATGTCGTAATGTCACCATAGGTTGTTTCAAGTATGGACAAGAGGGTCACTTCATGAAAGAGTACCCTAAGAACCGGAAAGGAAATGGAAATCAAGGCAATAGGGCCCAATTTTCATCAGTTTCTCCACAAGACAGGGATGCACCTAGAGGAGCTACTTCCGGTACTGGCGGAGGAGCAAACTGCTTTTATGTGATCACTAGTAGTCAAGAGCAAGAGAATTCTCCAGATGGTGTCACTGGTATGATCAAAGTCTTTACTCTCGATGTTTATGCTTTGCTAGACCTGGGAGCAAGTTTATCTTTTGTGACTCCTTATGATGCAAATAATTTTGATGTTTTTCCTGAGAAACTTTGTGAACCTTTTTGTGTTTCTACACCTCTTGGGGAGTCTATTCTAGCTGAGTGAGTATATCGTGATTGTGTCATTTCCATCAATCATAAGAACACCATGGCTAATTTAGTTGAGTTAGACATGGTAGATTTTGATGTCATTCTTGGTCTGAACTGGCTTCATGCTTGTTATGCCTCTATTGATTGTAGAACTCGAGTTGTTAGGTTCCAAATTCCTAATGAGCCAGTTATAGAGTGGAGTAGTAGTTCAGCAGTGCCTAAGGGTCATTTTATTTCGTACCTTAAGGCGAGAAAGTTAGGTTCCAAGGGGTGTGTCTATCACTTAGTCTGAGCTAATGACTATAGTGTTGAGATACCTTATGTTCAGTCAGTTTCAATTGTGAAAGAGTTTCAAGAAGTCTTTCCTGATGATCTTCCCGGAATCCCTCCTGAGAGGGAAATAGACTTCGGTATAGACATTGTTCCAGATACTCGTTCTATAGCCATTCTGCAATATAGAATGGCACCAGCAAAGTTAAAAGAGTTGAAGGAGCTGTTGAAAGATCTCCTAGATAAGGGTTTTATTCGAAAAGTGTCTCACCTTGGGGCGCTCTGATATTGTTTGTGAGGAAGAAAGATGGTTCCCTTAAGATGTGTATAGACTACCGCCAGTTGAACAAGGTTACCATCAAGAATAAGTACCCTCTTCCAAGAATTGATGATCTCTTCGATCAACTTCAGGGTGCTACTTGTTTCTCTAAGATAGACCTCAGATCCGGCTACCATCAGTTGAGGGTAAGGGAAAGTGATATTCCAAAGACAACATTCAGAACCCGTTATGGTCATTATGAGTTTCTAGTTATGTCCTCTGGTTTGACCAATGCACCTACAGCATTCATGGACCTTATGAATAGAGTATTCAAACCTTATTTAGATATTTTTGTTATCGTGTTCATTGATTACATACAAATCTATTCAAGGAATGAAGAAGATCATGCTAGTCATCTCAGAATAGTTCTCCAAACTTTAAAGGATAGAGAGTTATTTGCCAAGTTCTCTAAGTGTGAGTTTTGGCTTGAGTCTGTGGGATTCTTAGGACACATTATGTCTGGAGAGGGAATTAAAGTTGACGCTCAAAAAATAGAGGAAGTGCAGAATTGGTCCAGACACATATCTCCAACTGATATTACGAGTTTCTTGGGGTTGGCTGGATATTATAGAAGGTTCGTAGAGGGGTTCTCATCTATTTCATCCCCTTTGACCAAGTTGACCCAGAAAACAGTGAAATTTCAATGGTCTGAAGCTTGTGAGAAAATCTTTCAGGAATTGAAAAAGAGGTTGACTAATACCCAATATTGACTTTACCAAAAAGTACTCAAGGTTTTGTCATATATTGTGATGCGTCTAGAGTTGGTTTGGGTTGTGTGTTAATGCAGAATGGCAAAGTTATAGCTTATCCCTCCAGACAGCTGAAAGTTCATGAGAAGAATTACCCAACCCATGATCTAGAATTGGCTGTCGTAGTATTTTCTTTGAAAATATGGCGCCATTACCTTTATAGTGTTCATGTGGATGTGTTTACCGATCACAAGAGTCTTCAGTATGTGTTTACTCAAAAAGAGCTTAATCTCAGACAAAGGAGGTGGTTAGAATTACTCAAGGATTATGACCTCAGTATTCTTTATCACCCACATAAGGCTAATGTTGTTGCTGATGCTTTAAGCAGGTGGTCTATGGGTAGTACCACCCATGTTGAGGAATAAAAGAGAGAGTTAGTGAAAGATGTGCATAGACTTGCACAATTGGGAGTTCGTCTAATGGATTCCACTGAAGGACGAGTAGTGGGGATGAATGGGGTTGAATCATCATTAATGTTAGAAGTAAAAGAGAAACAAGACCAAGATCCTATTTTGCTTGAATTGAAGGCAAATGTTCATAAGCAAACAGTATTGGCTTATGAACAAGGGGGAGATGACGTGTTGAGGTATCAAGGTAGGTTGTGTGTACAAAGGGTGGATGAACTCCAAGAGAGGATTATAGAGGAATCTCATAGCTCCAGATATTCCATTCATCCGGGTTCCACAAAATGTATCGTGATTCAAGAGAAGTTTATTGGTGGAGTAGTATGAAGAAGGGCATTACAGAGTTTGTTGATAAGTGTTCGAATTGCCAACAAGTTAAAGTAGAGCACCAAAGGCCCGATGGTATGGCTCAGAATATAGAACTTTCATAATGGAAGTGGGAGATGATCAATGTGGACTTCATCACAAGTTTATCAAGGTCTCGCAGACAAAATGATTCTATTTGGGTGATTGTTGATAGAATGACAAAATCAACCCATTTTTTGCCGATAAAGACTACCCATACAGCAGAAGACTATGTCCAGTTGTATCTTCAAGAGATAGTTAGACTTCATGGGGTGCCAGAATCAATTATTTCAGATGGAGGTGCCCAAATTACTGCACAGTTCTTGAAATCTTTTCAGTAAGGCTTGGGTTCAAAGGTGAACTTAGGTACTACTTTTCATCCTTAGACAGATGGGTAAGCAGCGAACCATTCAGTCCTTAGAGGATATGTTGAGGGCTTGTGTGATTGATTTCAAGGGGAATTGGGATGATCACTTACCTCTCAGCGAGTTCGCTTACAACAATAGTTACCACTCTAGCATACAAATTGCTCCTTATGAAGCTCTTTATGCGAGAAGATGCAGATCTCCTATTGGATGGTTTGAAGTTGGTGAAGCTGGGTTGATAGGACCAGACATAGTTCATCAAGCTATGGAGAAGGTGAAAGTTATTCAAAAGGGGTTGATAACAGCGCAGAGTCATAAAAAATCCTACACTGATCTTAGGAGAAGGGAGTTAGAGTTTGAAGTAGATGATTGAGTATATTTGAAAGTTTCACCCATGAAGGGTGTTATGAGATTTGGTAAGAATGGGAAGCTTAGTCCCCGGAATATTGGTCCTTACAGAATATCCAAGAGGATTGGCAATGTAGCTTATGAGTTAGAGCTACCACAAGAGTTAGCAGCGGTTCATCCGGTATGTCACGCCTCCATGTTGAAAAAGTGCATGGGAGATCCTTCGCTTATCATACCAACTGAAGATATTGGTATCAAGGATAGCTTATTATATAAGGATATTCCGGTTCAGATTCTAGACCGCCAGGTTCGTAAGTTGAGAACTAAGGAAGTAGCATCAGTCAAAGTACTTTGGAGGAATCAGTTTATGGAGGAAACTACTTAGGAAGCTGAAGAAGATATAAAGAAGAGATATCCACATCTCTTTGAGCCCGGAGAAATTCCAGACCAAGGTACTAAATTCTCTTCTTAGTACTCTCTAATTTATATACTTGATGTGTTACTTTTTCTTGTTGGGTGTTTGAACTGAATGATAGTTGTTACACCCTTAGCTTGATAAGAGTAATCTCATTCGAGGACGAATGTTCTCAAAGGGGATATATTGTAACACCTCGCTATTTTAAAGAACTAGAAAGAGCGAGAATTGGAAATAGTCATTTTTGGAAAGAATGAAAAATCTGGAAAACTGATTAAGTTAAGTTGAGTTTGAGTTTTTGTTCAACTTCAAATGACCATAACTCCTAGCTCAGGATGAGTTAGGAGTGCTTCCAGATACCGTAGGAAAGATCTTGGAATTATCTTTCCAACTCCTCTGAGTTTACACGATTCCAAGTTTGTATGAGTGAGACATTCCCATTTGAAATTGGGCAGTTTGGATAAGAAAAGTCCAATCCAGATTTTGGAAGGGTATTTTGGTCTTTGACATACCCAATTAAATTAATTCATTTTTGGGAATTACTTAGGGGTCCAAACTGCTGTTGTTCAGTTTACGCTTTTGAAATTTGAGTTAGGGTTTTGAGAGAAGAGAAAAGAAGAGGAGAAACGAGAAGAGAAAGCAAGGAATCGTCAATTCTTGAAGCTAAGGTATGTAAGATCACATAGCGTTGGATTAGTTCAACCATGTACCAAACATGATTCAATTCAGTGTAATTGTATTATTTTGAAAGACAAGTTTATGAGTTCTTGATGAAATTCGATTGAAATCTTGTGGGTTCTTGTTGTTGAAGTTTCTTGAGTTGGATTCATGCAATGAGGTGTGTTTTCGAGTAGAATCTTATGTATTTTGAGCATATAGTCGATTCAAAGTGTTTGGGGAAAGAACCAAGTGAAATTTGAGGGTTTAGAGTTCAAAAACAAAGAAGAAAATTTGGGATTTTTTAGGGAAAGGGCAAGGGTGTTACGCCTCTTAGCGTGCCCCAAAACAATTCCTGAATTTTGACCTCTAGGGCGCCGCGCCAGCCAGAGCGTCCCAATTCAGTCTTTGAATTTTACCCTCTGGCGCTCGCACCTCTCAGAGTGCCAGGGATGCCAGTTCTCTCACCTTTTCCCCCTACTTTCCGTACTAGTTCCTTAGCAACGTACCTATGTTTTCTAGTTGATTTCTATACTTTGAGGTACGTCTAAAAATCATGAATCATCCATAAACATGAGATCATTAACCTTGAATCCATAATTCAATTCAAGGAAAGTTAAGAGTCAAGTCAAGAGGTTAAGAGTTAAGTCAAGACAAGTTCATAGAGTTTTCCAAAAGTCTTTTACAAACGTTTTAACTTTGTTTTAAGAGTTAAGCTTTGAGTTGTGTAAACAGTAAGAGTAAAGTTCATTTCTTCAAATATTATATGGGAACTAAGTATTCTTAAGAGTTAAAATATTTTCACATCTGAGCAAGAAAGGAAACATTGATTTCCAAGAGAGCTTTTAATCTAAGATTTTGAGTAATTATCTCAAACCAAACAAAAAGTTTTTGTTTTAAAAGCATATGAGCTGAGAATATTTTAGGAGTAATATTGAGAACAGATATGGGGACGCGAGTTCATAATAACTTAAGTATCCATAAACCATATAGCCATTATGGGTAGAAAAGGATCATACTTTTTAGATGATTCCATAGTGCTTTTTAGCATAGACTAGTGGATCCACTTAGTTAAGGCATTCTATATCATGGCAAAGTATAGGACAGTTCTGGCAGCGTGGGCAAGACGTTGTATCATCACTTAGTTGTAAACTAAGTTGTTATTGTATTTATTTAACAAATTGAGTTGCTACCCCCTGTTGTAAATTTTTTGTATAACTGCACTATTATTGTTGTTTACTTTGCATTTGAGTTGACTTATTACATGAGTTGAGTAAAGCCAAGGTAAGTGTTCTTTTCAAATTCCTTTAAAGTTTATGTCTTGTTTAGTATTCCCCTCGCATACTTGTACATTCAATGTACTGATTAAATTTGGCCTACATCATTTTATGATGCAGACACAGGTAACTAGGATCAGCATCCAGCACCTCGTTGATCTAGTTAAGCACGCAGAGTCAGTTGGTGAGCCTCCTTGCTTTCCGGAGGGCTCCCTTGTGCATTGCTTTCTAGTAATTCAGTTGTTAGGATGATTGGGGGTCTTGTCCCGACATCCCTCTTTGTTTTAGAGGCTTTGTAGATGAGTAGTTATAGTTCTTTAGTCTTTCCATTTTCAATTGTTTACGTTAAGGCTTGAGTTGCCATTTTTTACTAAGATATTATCTCTTGAAGTTATTTGCATAAGTTATATCTTGAGACTATTTTCCTGATTATTAAGTCTTCCGCTACAACTTAAGCCGGGCCAAGGGTTCGCTTGGGGCCAGCAATGGTTCTCGAGTGCCAGTCCCGTGGTGTAGGCTTGAGGCGTGACATGGAGTTGGTGCCATTCTTCTACCGCTGGCTGAGGGAAATATGGTGTTTCACATTATAAGTTCCATGTTGTAGCTCTTACCATTTAAAGGTTTGTTCTGGGGGCTTGCTCATGAGGATCCCCATGAGCATATAAGGAATTTTTTTAATGTTTGTGGATTGATGAGTTCAAGATTTGGACTCATTTAGGGCTCTATTTATATAGATTTAGTGTCCTCAAATGCTTATTTTGTGCCAACAACTGTTGTAAACTCATTGATCTTCAGATACATGGTTTGAGGAACAAAGCTAGGACATAAATGAGAAATAGAGACAACACGAGCAAGAAAGAGAAAGGAAAGACAAGCCTGATGATCGCCGATGTCACTCGGCGGCTCGCGAAATTGCCACCCTACAGCCTCAAGTTACAGAACGTTGAGGCTGAATTAGGGGTAATTTCAGCGAGCAGTACTTCCACTCGGCATGTCACCGATCGCGTCGGCGATGGATGACCAGATCGCCAAAAGTACTAATGGAGATCCAGATAAGTGCCAATGGGCAAGTGAAAAGGAAAAAGGGCACATCACGGAATCGCTCGACGATCTTGATCTAGCTCACCTAAAATTACAATGGCTGGACTAAGAAGAGGTGAAAAATGAAGGCAAGATGATGGAAAATCAGCGAGTCGCCGAATGGTCGGCGAAGCCCGACTTACCTCGCCGATTGGTTCCAAACAGCATCACATCAAACTTACATAAATTGATTTTTGGATGAGAGAGAACTCATTCAAAAACGTAAGGAACAAAATATTGAGACAAAGAACACTACTGGAGGCGATTTCCTAGTGATTTTAATAGAGACTTTCTTGATGTTTTGTAATAGAGGAAATTTCTAGTTAACTTTAACTTTCAATTTTCATGTTTACCCAACTATGGAAAACATGGCAGATGTTGATTTTCCTTTTTTTGTTATGATTGGCTAAAATCCCCTACTTGGGGTTTTGACTATGTGACTAATTGTTGAGTTTTTCTAAGTGGGTGTCATTGATTTGCGAATAATGGTGTTAATTTGGAGTGGGTCTGAATTGTTGTTGCATTTTAAGGTCGTCTTGCATGATTAGTATAATAAGTTCAGTGTTTTGTGCTTGCTCGAGAGAGAAGTGCAAAGTCAAGTAGAAAATTTAGCATTCTTAGTAGTGGGTCACCATGATTTCAGCTTGAGAGAGTGAAACATAGGATCTATCCTCTGTATCTAGATCGAGAGAGTGGATTTGATGTGGACGAGGGTTGGGCATCTTCTGACTAGTGTTGACGTTCTAGAGAATTCGACAAAGAGAAGGTAATTGTTCGAGAGAAAATTGCTTTACATATAGTTCGACCTACCCACGAAAATTTATCCTATTGTGAGCATCGATGTTCATCCACTAAGTTAAATTCAATAATTGGTTGGTCAATTCCTCAAGTGTTACCTCACTGTTTGATCATTTGGTGTTAAGTGTTGAATTGGATTTATAATTACAACCTGAAATTTGAAGTATAAATCAAAAAGGTGCAGCAAATGTTCAGCTAAAGAGATTGTTGCCATACTTCCATAATTGAATTCAAAGGAAAAGCTACTCTCTGTGGGATCGACCCCAACTCATTTAGTTGGGTTATATATTGACTAACGATCGTCGACACTTAGAAATGGATTAAGTGTTGTTGAAAGGTTAATCAAAATGTGCCGCTGCCGGGGAGTAGTGTTACTTAGAATTCTTTAATCGACGATTTGATTTATGAATTGGTTGGCTGTAGTTGAATTGGCTTAGGATGCATTGTGTAGTGTTGGTTGGACTACATAGAAGTAAAAATGAGTGAGGAATAGGTTAATGGTAATCAAGTAGGTCATCAGGAAGGTATTGGTGATATCAATAATGTTTACAACCCATCTCATTTAGGTGAAATGGGTGCAATTCGCATACCACAAGCTGATAGGAATGCAATATTTGAGGTCACTAGCACAACTCTTCATCTCCTCCAAATGCGAGGACTCTATGGAGGGATAGCACACGAAGACCCGCATTAGCATGTAAGAAGTTTTACAGAGGTGTGCAGCCCGTTGTTATTCAAGAATGTGTCACAAGAGTCAATCCAACTCCGGTTATTTCCACAATCTTTGACGGGGGAGGCTAGCAAGTGGTTGGCCGTGTTACCAAACAATTACATCACATCACGGGAGGAGTTGATTATAGCGTTCAATAAAAGATTCTTTCCTCCATCAAGGATGATGAAGCTTAGAGACAACAATCAAGGTTTCAAGCGATGGGAGGGTGAACCTATCCATGAAACGTGGGTGAGGCTTAAGAAACTCTTACTTAAATTCCCAACTCACAGGCTACCAAACGATTTACTACTCCAATATTTTTATCGAGTCTTGATTCGATTAATAAAGGTGTGGCTGATCAATTGGTAAGAGGGGGAATAATGTTGCAATCATTTGAGGTGGCTTCATTTCTTCTTGATAACATGACTAAAATAAATCAAGTGTGGTACACCCAAAAGGATCAAGTCTCCTCTTTTTGTTTTAGAATGACACAAGAACAAATTGATAAGGAAAGAGAGAGGGATGAAAACGTCAAGAAGATGTTGACCCAAATGGTGCTATTACAAGAGCATATGATGGAGAATGTGGAAAATCCCAAGGGGACAAGTGGAGTGTTTAGAGTTGAGGAGGGTTCTTCCTCCGGTTATTCAAAGTTGGGGGAGAATCAAGGTTGGAACTCCAAGAGATATGAGGAGGGTTTCCACCCACACTATTTACAGCGGGGCGGGAATCAAGGTTGGAACTATCACAAGGGGGAAGAGAAAAGAAGATACAATCAAGATTGTTCCGAGCAAAGTGACTATTAGAAAAGGGAGGAGGACTATAAAGAGGACCACACTCACTCAAGTGAGAGCCCAAAATCGAGAGGGAGTGCAAGTAGTCCACGAGAGAATGATTTGCTGTCACACATCCTTGATAAAGTCAAAGGTTCAGATTACTTGTTAAAAGGGATAAAAGATGACTTTTCATCATTGAACAATAAAGTGAACTCTCACGCAGATGCTATCAAGATACTTGAAAGTCAGTTGAGTTCACTTTCAGCACAATTAAAACCAAGAATGATAATGAAAGATGATGATAGAGAGTTGGTTGTAGTTACTCGAAGTGGAAAGGTGGCAATAGGAGATGTGATGCTCAAATGCATGAAGAAGACAAAAGGATGGAGGAAGAAGAAGCACCTATCCATCAAAGCATTGCCAAAGGACCACAACAGGATATGGAGAAACACAATCAAAGCCCAAAAGTTATGCAACCTTTACCCAAAATATCTCCTTCATTTCCTCAACGTCTAAAGAAGAAGAATGAGGATGAGAAGCTCAAGATGTTTTTATCGGTGTTCAAGACATTATCAATTAATCTCCCTCTAGTGGAATAATTGTTGGAAATGTCGGGGTATGCCAAGTTTATGAAGGAGTTAGTCACGGAGAAAATGAGTTTGGATTTTGAGACAATCAAAGTCTCCCATAGTTATAGTGCAATTCTGACTAAGGAGCTAATAAAAAAGATAAAAGATCCCGGAGAGTTCACCATCCCATGCACCATTGGCATGCTCCAATTTGCTAAAGCCCTATGCGATTTGGGAGCAAGCATCAACCTAATGCCATATGCAATCTATAAACAACTTGGGTTGGGGGAACCGAAAGACACAACAATGAGACTCTTGATGGCGAACCGATCAATTAAACATTCTATGGGGATACTATATTACATCTTGGTTAATGTTGACCGATTTATTTTCCTAGCTGATTTTTTCATTCTCGATTGTGAAATAGATGTTGAAATTTCCATCAATTTTGGAAGACCATTCTTGGCAACCGGAAGAGTGTTGGTGGATGTTGAGAGCGAAGAATTGAAGTTTCGGGTGAATGAAGATGAAGTAACCTTTAATGTGTGAGTCGATGAAACACCCAAGTGATATTCATGTGGTCTCCACTATTGATGTTATTGATGAGGCGGTGTTTAGTGTGAGCCATTTGATGTATAAGTGAGCCACTTGAAGCCGTGCTTGCTAACTATGATGAGTTCGAAATTCAAGGGTATGAAGAGGTAGTAGCGGCTCTATCAGGTTTGGGGGGTATTCAAATACTCCAATGAAGTTGAACATTGATTTAAAACATCGAGAAAGTCCTCCCGCAAAGCCATCAATATAAGAACCACCAAATCTAGAGTTGAAGGTACTTCCCTCCCATCTCTGATATGCTTTGTTGGGGGAAAATAATACCTTACCGATGATCATTGCAGCTGATTTGCTTGATTGGCAAATAAAATTTCTCCTTGAGGTGTTGTGAAGGCATATCAAAGCTATAGGGTGAACTATCGCTAATATAGTGGGCATTCCTCCTGATATTTGCACTCACAAAATGCAGCTTGATAGTGATTGTAAGCCAAGTGGTGAACATCAACGGAGATTGAACCCACCGATGCAAGAGGTGGTGAAAAAGGAGATAATAAAGTGGTTAGACACAGGTGTGATCTACCCTATTGTGGATAGAAAATGAGTAAGTCATGTACAATGTGCATCGAAAAAGGGAGGCATCACGATAGTCCCAAATACAAAAGGGGAGCTTGTATCTATGAGAACGGTGACCGGGTGGAGAGTATGCATGGATTACCGGAAGTTAAATTTGTGGACTGAAAAGGATCACTTTCCCATGCCCTTTATGGATCAAATGTTTGATCAACTCTCCGATAAAGGTTGGTATTGCCTTTTGGATGGGTATTTCGGTTATAACCAAATCTCCATTGCTCCAGAAGACTAAGAGAAAACAACCTTTACGTGCCCATATGGTACTTTTGCCTTCAAACGGCTGTCGTTTGGATTATGTAATGCTCTGGCGACATTTTAACATTGCATGTTATCTATTTTTGCTGACATGGTGGAGGATTCAATGGAAGTATTTATGGATGACTTATCGATTGTGGGTGACACTTTTGAAGCATGTTTAGAGTACTTAGGACAAGTTCTCCAACGATGTGTGGAGACAAATTTAGTCATAAATTGGGAAAAATGTCAATTCATAGTTAAGGAAGGTATAGTGCTTGGTCACATAATGTCGCAAAAGGGGATGGAAGTTGACAAAGCAAAGATTGAAGTGATTGAGAAGTTACCACCACCAATTTCGGTAAAGGGTGTTTGTCATTTCTTCGGACATGCCGGTTTTTACCGGAGGTTCATCAAAGACTTCTCAAAGATTGCACATCCTCTATGAAAACTCTAGAGAAGGAGGTGAAATTCCACTTTGATGATGCTTGCATGGTAGCTTTCAAGTGCTTAAAAGAAAAATTGGTTTCCATCCCGATCATCATTTGTCCTGATTGGTCAGAATCTTTCGAAGTAATGTGTGATGCAAGCGGCATGACATTAGGTGTTATATTGGTGCAAAACGCAACAAACTTTTTCACCCCATTTACTATGCAAGCAAAACTTTAAACAGTGCTCAACGTAACTATAAAATTACTAAACAAGAGTTACTTGCGGTAGTTTATGTGTTTGAGAAGTTTCGGGCATACCTGCTAGGTACTAAAGTGATTGTTCACACTGATGATGTTGCACTGCGTTACTTGATAGAAAAGAAGGACGCCAAGACAAGATTGATAAGGTGGGTGATTTTATTGCAAAAATTCAACTTTGAGGTCAAAGATAGAAGAGGTTGTGAAAATCAGGTGGCAGACCACTTATCAAGATTGGAAGGCAAGGAGAATGACGAGATAGAGATCGACATAAATGATGTTTTTCCTGATGAACAAGTATTCAAGGTAACTCTCAAACAACCTCCTTGGTATGCTAATTTTGCCAATTATGTAGTGTGTGGATTAATGTCGGACGAACTGAAGTTCTACAAATAAAAGAGGTTCTTGTTCGATGTTATGAAGTACTTTTGGGATGAGCTATATTTATTCAGAGAGTGTGCTGACCATATCATTAGAAGATGTGTTCCGAAAGAAGAAGTCATTGAAATTCTCCATGCTTGTCATGCTTCACCAGTTAGAGGTCATCATGGTAGTGTACGTACAACTGCTAAAATTCTACAAAGAGGGTACTACTGGTCATCTCTCTGAAACGATGCTCATGAGTTTGTTAAGAAGTGCACTCAATGTCAGAAACAAGGTGGAGTGTCCAAGAGACACGAGTTGCCTCTTACACCCATTTTAGAAGTTGACCTATTTGATGTTTGTGAAATAGATTTCATGGGCCCATTGTAAGTTCGTTTGGTTATAAGTATATCTTGGTGGCTGTAGATTATGTTTCCAAATGGGTGGAGGTTGTTGCACTTCCAAACAATTAAGGAAAAAGCATTCTTCAATTCCTGAAACGCTGCATCTTTGCGACATTTGGTACTTCTCGAGTTATTATTAGTGATGGGGGATCTCACTTTTGCAACAAGTGGTTCTCAGCTGCATTGAGCAAGTATGGAGTGAAACACAAAGTAGCAACTCTGTATCATCCCCAAACGAATGGCTAGGTTGAAGCGTCAAATCGGGAGATCAAAAGCATCTTGGCCAAGACAGTGAATGCTAATAGAACTGATTGGTCTTGAAAGCTTGATGACGCACTATGGGTGTATCGTACTGCATACAAAACACCAATCGGTATGTCTCCGTATTAGCTAGTTTTTGGTAAATATTTCCATCTACCAGTTGAATTGGAACACAAAGCATTATGGGCATTGAAAGCTTCAAATCCAGACTGGACAAAGACCTCAAAAGAGAGAGTAGAGAAATTAAATGAGTTAGACGAACTCAGGTTCAAGTCTTATGAAGTTCATCCCTTTACAAGGAAAAGATAAAGAAATGATATGATGCTAAAATCCTTAAAAGGGAGTTCAGAGTGGGAGATTGGGTGTTACTATAGAATTCTCGACTTAGACTCTTTCCAGGGAAGCTCAAGTCCAAATGGGTAGGACCGTTTAAAGTGACACGGGTGTGCACAAATGGTTCCATTGAAGTTGAAGGTCAAGAAGGACCTGCATTTAAGGTGAACGGGCAAAGCTTGAAGTTATACTTTGGCGAGTGCCAAGAGATTTCTCTGATTGAGGTGATATACCTAAAAGATGCTTGAGAGCATTTCCACGTCGTGCCACAACGCTAAATAAGGCGTTTCTTGGGAGGCAACCCAAGTGTTACTGTTTTAAAATAATGTGTCTTGATTTTGCAGGTGCAGTATTTTATGCGAGAAGAACATGCTATTGGCGAATCACCGAACCCGTTCGGCGAGCGCGACATAGTCCGCCCTATGGACTTCAAAAATGGGGCTGTGATTCTGGAACATTCGGCGGGGAACCTTCATCACTTGGCGAATCACCGATGTGCTTAGGCGAACTGACTTTTCTCACCCTTTTACGACAGCATAACTCAATGATCGATCAGCGAAGTTCCAAGTCCATTATGTGAGTAGCCGACCTGTTCGGCGACCTCCAACATCTCCGCCGATTTTCCCCTTTCTGGGAGTGTCACCCACTGGACCAAAAGGTGATATTCTGCTCATTACGCGCACCGCCGAAGCATTCGGCGACTGTTTCATTTCCTCACCGACTGGACGCTTAGTAAAGATTCCTCATCACATTGCTCTACATGTTTACATACTAAAATTTTGTCTTTATCTTCTAGTTTTTATTTTTATTCTTGATTTATTAGCGGGAGTGTCCGTTCTCTACTCACATTAGGGATAATGTTGACTGTTTTTGGTGGGGGTGTGTACTTGGTCAGTGAATTCCGCAGTACTCTTAGACCCTTTTTAACCCATTTTTACCACCCCTTGATTGTGTTTAATTGGGGTTGTTCTTGTGCAAATTTGAGTGTCGGTTGTGATCAAGACGGATGACTTGAATGGTGCCCACAATCAAACAAACACGAATGTGTGGCTACGATGAGGCCAAATGAAGTTGTATAGGCAATACATGAACTTTTTGCATCTCGTTGTGATTAGCCGATTGTCGAATTGAGTCTCTTGTGTGACATTGGTGTCAATGCATTGTGTGATGATCTTTTTGTGAACCTTGTGTGATGACACCTAGAGTTTGCCATATTGGTCCGGTTGACCAAGTGATGTGAGCTCTTGAAATGATCTTAGGCAACAAATTTAAAGAGTGAAATAATTTGACATTATACCCCTTTTGTGGCCTACCTTGTTACTGTGTGTTCTTTGTTTGAACACCCTTTAAGCCTTACCTTTTTCTTGGAAGAAACTTGATGTAATTGTAACCTTTCTTTATGCATTCACCTTTAATCCTCATGAGATGTGGTTTGTTTGAATAGCCAACTTAGGCCAAAAGCCTAAGTTGGGGTGTGGTGAAAAGAGAAGGTAAGTCAAGGAATGTGAAGAAATTCCCCTCTACCCATGGTTTTGAAAAAGATGGAATCCATGGTTTTGAAAAATATGGAACCCCGCCACACAAAAAAATATATAAAAAAAAAAGAATGAAAAAGTTCTGAAATAAAGTTGCGAAAAGAAATGAGGTGTCCAAAGATTCATTGAAAATAAATAATGGGGTAACTTTTGAGCATGAATGAGAATGAGGAAGAAAAGGGAAGAAAGTGTTGTTCACGCCACATTTCATGAGGATAGTAGTCACTGAGCCTAAATGACCATACATTTACACTCAGCCCCTTTACCAGCCTTGAAAAGACCTTTTTTATCTTCAGTGAGCCGAAACAAGTGTTGGTTCGAAAATAAGGGCAAACCTATGGGTGGAGTCATGCTTGTGTTCATCTTTGTGAGTGTAAGTGTTGATTGTGATTTCGGAGCTATAAATTGTTGAACCATTGTATATGATTATGGAATCATTCTTTGTGTGAGGGCATTTGAGAACCTTTGTTAAACATGAACTTGCATTTGAATCAAGTATGGTGAACTTGAGAATCTTTGATAATGGTGAGTCACAACTTGAATCTCATAGTGCGCAATTAATCCTTGCATGAGTAAGTTGAGTCTTTTTGTATGCATTCCTGATTGAGTCTTGTCTAGCACTGTTTGAGACATCCTTTTTGAACTGCCAAACTTGAGTTTTACTTTAGGACAGGCAAAAGTTTAAGTTGGGGAGTTGATGAGTCTGAGATTTGGACTCATTCAGGGCTTTATTTATATAGATTTAGTTTCCTCAAATGATTATTTTGTGCCAACAATTAACGAAAAACCATTAATCTTCAGATACATGGATTGAGGAACAAAGCTAGGACAGAAATGGGAAATACAGACAACACGATCAAGAAAGAGAAGGGAAAGACAAGCCTGATGATCCCCGATGTCACTCAGCGGCTCGCCAAGTTGCCACCCTACCGCCTAAAGTTACAAAATGCTAAGGCTGAATTAGGGGTAATTTCGGCGAGCAGCAGTTCCACTCGGTGTGTCACCGATCGCCTCAGCGATGGATGACAAGGTCGCCAAAAGTAATTATGGAGATCCAGCTAGGTGCCGATGGGGGAGTGGAAAGGAAAAAGGGAACATCGCGAAATTGCTCGGTGATCCCGATTTGACTCGCCTAAAATTACAGTGGCTGGACTAAGAAAAGGTGAAAAATAAAGGCGAGATGATGGAAAATCAACGAGTCGCCGAATGGTTGGCGAAGCCCGACTTACCTCGCCGATTGGTCCTAAATAGCTTCACATCACACTTATATAAATTGAGTTTTGGAAGAGAGAGAATTCATTCAAAAACGTGAGAAACAAAAGATTGAGAGAAAGAACACTACTGGAGGCGATTTCCTAGTGATTTTAGTAGAGACTTTCTTGAGGTTTTATAATAGAGGAAATTTCTAGTTAACTTTCACTTTCAATTTTCGTGTTTACCCAGCTATGGAAAACATGGCAGATGTTGATTTTTCTCTTTTTGTTATGATTGGCTAAACCCCCTCCTTGGGGTTTTGACTATGTGACCAATTGTTGAGTTTTACTATATGGGTGTCATTGATTTGCGAATAATGGTGTTAATTTGAAGTGGGTCTGAATTGCTGCTGCGTTTTGAGGTCGTCTTGCATGATTAGTGTAATAAGTTCAGTGGTTTGGGCTAGCTCGAGAAAGAAGCACAAAACCAAAGTAGCAAATTTAGCATCCTTAGTAGTGGGTCACCATGATTTCAGCTTGAGAAAGTGAAACATGGGATCTATCTTTTGTATCTTACTCGAGAGAGAAGATTTGAATAGGACGAGGTCTGGGAATCTTCTGACTAGTGTTGAAGTTAGAGAGAATTCGACAAAGATAAGGTAATTGTTCGAGAGAAAATTGCTTTACATATAGTGCGACCTACCCACAACAATTTATCCTATTGTGAGCATCGATGTTCATCCACTAAGTTAAATTCAATAATTGGTTGGTCAATTCCCCAAACGTTACCTCACTATTTGATCGATTGGTGTTAAGTGTTGAATTGGATTGATAATTACAACCTGAAATTTGAACCTTAAATCAAAAAGGTGCAGCAAATGTTTAGCTGAAGAGATTGTTGTCATACTTTCATAATTGAATTCGAAGGAAAAGCTACTCTCTGTGGGATCGACCCCAACTCATTTAGTTGGGTTATATACTGACAAATAATCATCGACACTTAGAACTGGATTAAGTGTCCTTGAAACGTTATTCATGGACCGTTCTCATTTAAGAACATATCTCAAGAATTGGTCCGGCTAAGGTTTTTCCCATTTTCTCTAATGGGAGAAGCATGCAAGTGGTTGGCTGAGTTGCCAGAGATTCTATCACTTTGTGGGAAGAGCTTATTACCGCATTCTAAGTGCGATTTTTCCCTCCTTCGAAGATGATTACTCTTCGGGATAGTATTCTAAGCTTCAAACTTTTTGAGGGTGACCAATCCATGAGACTTGGCTAAGGTTTAAGAAGTTGGTGCTGCAATGCCCAACTCATGGATTGCTCAATAATGTACTACTCCAATACTTCTACAGAAGCCTCGATTCGGTGAACAAGGGAGTGGTTGATCAACTTTCTCTGGGGGGTTTAATGCAACAGCCTTATGTGATAGCAGCCCAACTCCTTGATGGCATGACCAAGATTAACCGGGCATGGTATACCCGTGAAGATCAAGTCCCTCCTCTTACTTATAAATTGACAAAGGAACAGGTTGAAAAAGATCAAGAGAGAGACCAAAACATGGCAAAGATGATGACCCAGTTAGACATCTTGGCCAAGAACATCATGGGTGCTAGTACTAGGAGTGTTAATGTTGTCGGTGTTGGTAGTGTAAACCCCGAAGAGGCAAAATTTGAAGTGTTGTACAATGAGGAAGTGACCTTCCTTGCCAACCAAGGAGGAGGTTATCGTACAAACTACCCAAGGTTGGGTGGTAATCAAGGTTGGAATAGAGATGAGGGTTGGAGAGACCGTGATAGAGAGTGGCGTGATCGTAACGCCACTTGGAAGGAAAGGGAAGGGGAGAAGGATAGGTATGTTCCTCCCCACGAGTGTCAAAAGTCCAAGATTTTGATGGTGGCCAGACTGAGGATATGATCTCACGTATTCTCAACAAGGTTGAAGGGTCTAATAAAGTTTTGAAAGAAATGAAGAAAGATGTATTGACTCTCAACCAGACAGTGACCTCTCATTCCGTATATACCAAGCAGTTGGAGACCCAAATGGGTCAAATTTCTTCTCATTTAATCCCAAGACAACAAGGGGGGTTGCCTAGTGATACTATGGCAAATCCCAAGAATAAAGCTTGAGTGGGCACTTGCATCGTGCCACGATGTTAACTAAGGCGCTTCTTGGGAGGCAACCCAAGTCTTTAATGCTTTGTGTTTTGATTTTGAATAACGGGTGTTGATTGTGCAGGTTGAAGTGTGGAGTGTACTTGAAAAACGTAGGTTGGCGAGCCAAATGTCCAGTCAGAGACTCACTGAAGAGGTCGGCGAGCCCGACTTGGACCGTCGTTAGACTCACAAAAATTAGAGGTGAGAGTATGTAAAACTCAGCTGTCCCAGGGACGAGTCGGCGAACATGTCGGCGATCCCGACTTTGTCCGCTGTTCGGACCCCTAAATAAATTGGAGATCCTGTAAAACTCAACAAGGTAAGTAACCACTCGGCGAGTAACCGAGTGGTTTGGCGAGGACGACTCATAGAGCCGAAAGGGCCGCGAACTGAAAGGTTTTAAAAGGCGAAAGGCTTAAAATTTCAAACTATTTCATATTCCCTCATTTTAGCCTTATACAATCACACCCGCACTCTAGATTTTTCATATTGTCCTAGTTTTATCGCTTTTTGCTCTATCTCGTGCTCGGAGTTGGAATACATTGCCGCCTAGCTTTACAAACTCGTATTTCAGCTTAAAGATTGGTTTTTCAAACCCCAAATTCTTGAATAACGGTTGAACTCAAAATGTATGTGTTTAAATATTGATTGATGTGTGTTGGGCCTGTTCTGAAATTGCAATTGTGTGCTAGTTTTCCTATTGTAGTTTCGTAATTGTGCTTAATTGCTTAATATGATGATTTCCCAAATTTTGTGCTTTAAAATTGTGTTAAATTGTTGTTGCGTCTAGTCGAGTGAAGTCTGAGTAACCCCAATTGTGCTAAATATCGTACTTTACCCAATGATGGAGCGTTTGACGTCATACATATGGGCAAAAGTCGTCAACTGGCAAATTTTGGCCAAACCGGGGGAAGTCTGAGTACCTTGGTGGCATGGGTCTAAACTTAATTGAATGAGTGTGTGGTTTGATTTTTTTTTGGGGGGGCTATGGGCTTGATTTTTGGAAACGGGGTTGAAAATTGGCACGTTGGGCAATTCGGCGAGCTGGGTCGAGCTCACTGAACCACTCGGCAGTTCGCCAACGTCCCTCTTGATCGCCCTTAATTTCATGTTTTGGCTAGAATAGAGTCTGTAACTTTCGGTGAGAAGCCTGAGCTCACCGAGTTCATTCGGCGACTCACTGAAAGGCTCCATTGATAGCCTTTTCTGCACCCCTAACCCCTAAAACACACTGAACTTTCGGCAGGCTAGTCTGATCTCTCCGAGGGGTGTCGGTGGTTCACCGAAAGGCCCTGCATATCAATGACCTGTCATATTTCTAGGATATTTTCGAGCCAGTCATTTCGGCAAACCCGATCTGGCTCGCCAAATAGACTCGGCGACTCACCGATTATTTCGGCGAGCATTTCTACAACTTAAAATTCTGGAATTTTTCTTGAATTGTTTCTAACTATTTCTGATGTGTTTTGCAATTATGGCTAGGACCAATGGGGACGAAAGTGGTATGTCACCCCACAAAAGAGCACGGGGAATCGTTATTAATGAGGGAGCAGCTGCTCCTTCTAAAAAAGTAAAGAAGGCACCTCATAAGGGAGTCAAGGGCAAGGGCAAAGGCAAGGGCAAACCACCCGTTTATGAGAAGTAGAGCACAATTTCGGCAGTGAAGGGGATTCTCTTAATTCTTAGGTCTTACTCTCCGAGCCTGATGATGACCAACCAATACAGTCCCGGCGAGCAGAGATTCGGGCATGGTATCGTCACGATTCATCTAGTATCCCGTAGTCTACCCCTCTTGTCACTGACATTGTGCCTGCTCCAGCACAGACGGTGGTTCCAGCACCACCAGTTCAGGGTCCTCCTTCCCGGCTTCTCAAAAGGCTAATGGCTGAGGGATTGAGGTCCATTATTGAAGAGAAGAGGTTGTCCACAGACGGTGTAGTGGACAGGTACCCCAATGTGTGGGACACTCTCCGTCTGGGACACTATATGGGTTTGGGAGTTTTACACTGCGTACGGTGACCTGGTACCTTAGGGAAAGAAGAAGGCCACTTCCTTCAGACCGGTAGAGTCTGTCATGGTCCGGGGGAAAGCAGTGAGATGCAGCGGTGAGTTTATCACCGTTGTACTTAATAGAGGGTTAGGTTTTTCCTACCCTAGTTTGACTACCGCCGCGAAACCTTTGGATGACCTAAAGGGATGGCTTGCTCCTCTCATTTCTGACACCACCCCGAGGTGGATTGAGGTAGGAGCTCCCATTAAGAAAAAGGAATTAAACATCGCCGCTCAGTATTGGTTTGGTTCATTAGTAGCTCCATCATGCCTTCATAGAATGAGTCCATCCTCTACCACCCAAAGGCGACCTGTCTCGGATCAATCATAGCCTGGAAGAGCATTGACTTGGGGCTTATCATAGAGCAGGAGATGGCTCTGAGGGCCAAACAGCACCAGATATCCCTTCATTTCCCATACCTATTATAGAACTATGTCGGCGGGCTAGAGTTCCCCGTGATAAGATAAAGGACATTGAGGTTACATTTACACCCTCTACAGATATCTGGAGCATAGAGTTTTGAGTACACACGGGATGAGGCAGATAGGAGGAGAGAATCTCCGGTTGTTATATCCTCAGAGGTTGATGTTGAGTCCATACCTGCAGAGGCATCTTTGCCTACTCCGGCCTACGGGCCTTCAGGCACACCCACTACCACTCCTTCTCAAGCCTCAAGTTATTATGCTCCCCAGCCTACCAGGATCACTCAGGCCATGCTCCTCAAGATGGGGCACCTAGCCTAATTTGCCGATGTGCGGCCTTCCCGGCTCGAGGCCGAGGTGCTTTGGATGATTGAACGAGCTATCTTAGCTATGTTGACACCCTTCTGGACATCTATTGATACTCTCACAGTGAGACTAGAGACTTGTGAGAGTCGACAGGGAGTTACTTCTGAGGTGACGGCTTTGAAAGCTGAGGTGTCTGATTTGAGGAAGGATGTGGACTATCTGAAGTCTACAAACTTCACCTCATTGTTTTAGTCAGTTGAGGCTTAGGATGTCCCAGCCAGTTATGAGATGCCTGTGACTACCACCGGAGATGTGCCTATGGATGCTGATGAGTCAGAGGCGGAGACGGATGAGGAGCAGCTTGATGCTCAGGAGGCGACCATCTATGGAGACCTACCGGATTTAGAGGAGACGATAGTTCAGTCAGTCATTCATACATCGCTAACAGAGACTTCTATGGCAGGCTCTAGTGGAGCCAAGCTTGTTGTTACCTCGGGCACTAATGCCCAAGATCAGAGTGTTGCACTGAGCACTGATTCCCCGACAGATGGAGCGACTGTGTAGACAGGATTATTCTTTACCTTCCTCTCTATCGTTTTTACTGACTTTTGATTATTTTTGTTGCATTTGAGGACAACTGCTTTTTGTTTGTGGTGGGGTGAGGTATTCCCATACCTACTTCTTGTGACTATATTTTGAATATATTTTGGGTTTTTTTGTTTTAAAATTGTGTGTTTATTCTATCTTGTGGATGATTGAGCTTATGGCTCCTTGTTTTGAATAGAAATGGTTTTTGACCCATCTGAAAATTTTTACCACCTCTTGTTGTGTTTGAATGTGATTGTTCTTGTGCAAATTTGAGTATCGATAATGATCAATACCGATGACTTGAATAGTGCTACGATGAGGCCAAATGACGTTGCATAGACAATATGTGGACTTTTTGGATCTTGTTGTGACTAGCTGGTTATCTAATGGAGTCTCTTGTGATGAACATTGCACACTAGCTCAAATGAGTCTCGTTTGATATTGGTGCCAATGCCTTGTGTTATGAGCATACTGTGAACCTTGTGTGATGACACCTAGAATTTGCCCCGTTGGTCCGGTTGACTAAGTGATGCAATCTCTTGAAATGATCTTAGGCAACGATTTTAAGGAGTGAAACAATTTGGCAATATACCTCTTTTGTGGCAAACCTTGTGAGATGTGTGAACCTTGATTAAACCCCTTTGAGCCTTATCCTTTACTTAGGAGAAACTTGAGCAATTGTGACACATCTTTCTCCATTCACCCATAATCCTCATGAAGTATGGTTTGTGTGAATAGTAAACATAGGCCAAAAGCCTAAGTTGGGGGTGTGGTGAAAAGAGAGGGTAAATCAAGAAGTGTAAACAAATCCCCCTTCTAGCAATGGTCTTGAAAAAATGGAACCCCTCCATATAAAAAAAAGAGAGAATGAAAAAGTTGTGAAATAAAGTTGTGAAAGTTGCAAAAGAAATAGGGTGTTTGGTATTCCATTGGAAGTTGAATAATGGGGTAAATTTTGAGCATGATTCAAATGTTGAAGAAAATGAAAAAAGTGATCTTCAGACCACATTTCATGAGGGTAGCAGCCACTGAGCCTAAATAACCATACATTTACACCCATCCCCGTTACAAGCCTTAAAAAGACCTTTTTGATCTTGAGTGAGCTGAAACTAATTTTAATTAGACAATAAGGGCAAACCTATGGGTGAAGTTATGCATGTGTTCATCTATATGAGTGTGAGAGTTGTATGTGATTTCGAAACTATAAATTGTTGAAGAATTGTGTGTGAATATGGAATCATCTTTGTTGTGAGGGCCTTTGAGTACCTTTGTTGAGCGTAAACTTGCATTTGAAGCAAGTATTGTAAACTTGAGTATATTTGATAATGGTGAGTCACAACTTAAATCTTTAAGTGCACAATTGATTTGCATGGGTAAGTTCAGTCTTGTTGTGTGCATTCATGATTGAGTCTTTTGTAGCACTGTTTGAGACATCCTTTTTGAACTGTTGAACTTGAGGTTTACTTGAGGACAAGCAAAAGTTTAAGTTGGGGGTGTTGATGAGTCCTGCATTTTGACTCATTTAGGGCTTTGTTTGTATAGATTTAGTGTCCTCAAATACTTAATTTGTGCCAATAACTGATGTAAAATCCTTGATTTTCAAGTATATGGATTGAGGAACAAAGCAAGGACACTAACAGGCAAAAAGGAACAAAACATGTTAAAGAAATGAAGAGGGGCGAGCCTGAGGATCGCCGAGTGGCTCATCAGACCGCCTAAAGTTCCAGTGTGCCAAGCTTTAAAGGAAAGAACCAAATCGGTGATGAAAAGGAGAAGTCAGCGGGTCACCGAGTGATTCCGCGAAGCCAAGATAGACCCAAAGTTACTAACCTTGAGGATGTTGAATGCCAAGGCGAAGGGGATATGGAAGAGACCAAAAGGAGGCTCGCCGATCCACTTACTTTGCCAAAGGGGCTTTCATAGCACATTTTTGGTGACTATAAATATGATTTTGAACATTTAGGTTAGTTTCAATCAATTAATCTTTTGAAAAACAATCTTCTGAGTTGTTAGACATTAGAGATAGTTTTCTCCATAGTTTTTCTTTAGCTTTGAAGAATTGAAGAAATTCACTTTTGAGAAATTGGAAGTGGGTCTTTGAGATTCATCAAATTGGAGCATTGTAATGACGAAATCACTCTTTCCCAGTTGATGGATAATCAATTTGGTAACTGTTTTTACCTTTTTATAATGTCTAGCTAAAACCCCAACTCTTGGGGTGTGATCATTTGATTATGGGTTGATTTAGCTTATGGGTATTGCTAATTGTTAGTTTAAATGCTATTTAAAAGTGAGTTTAATCATTAATTGTGGTTTAATTTAAGAATTGTAGTTGTAAATGCATTTCTGTGTTTGTGTTCTTGGCTTGCTCGAGAGAGAGAGATTTTAGAACTAAGGATTTTTATTAATGGTTTGTGGGTATTGGGTTGACCTGGGTTCAGCTCGAGAGAGTGAATCCTAAACCCTTTCCCAGTCATTTAGCTCAAAAGAGTGAATGGATAAAGTTGTGGGTTGGTCTTAATTGGCATGCTTGTTTATGTTTTAGAGAAATCACTTGATTCGGGGTAATTGTTCGAGAGAAAATTACCTCCCTTATAGCCTAGCCTACTCACTAATATCTAGCTATTTACTAATAGTTGCAATTACGCATATTATGTCTATATTTGCCTATAATCGATCACATCCTAAGAATTCGTCTCATTATTGCTAATTCTTATTGTTCGTGACTGTTGTAGTTGACAACTAACACCAAAACCCCCCATTTGACATTCGTGTCACTCCCTTACTTGATTATGTTTTTAATCGATAATTTCTATTCCTATGGCTAATTAGACCGCATTCATACTTCCTAATTGAATCTTAAAACACGTACCGCTCCTTATGGGATTTGACCCCACCTCATTTAGTTGTTTCTTATACTGATTTACGATCATTGAACACCTAGAATTGGATGAGCTGTGCTTGAAACGTTAAATCACCCTTCCCAGAATCAACCCAGAAAAGTTCCTAAGGCATGACCCACAGCCAGACCCACGGACCATAGGTCAGGCCACGGACCATGGTCTAGGTCCATGGATCGAGGCCTCAGGATCAAGTCTCAGAACCCCATCGACGGTTGACCATCACGGACTGTTGGTCCATCCACGGTCCGTCAGTCAGTTCTATCGGTGGCCCCGACAACTTTTAAGTCAAGGGTTGTTTGGTCTTTTTCATATGCGTTGGACCCCTAAACTATGTGGTTTTAGTCAGTTTAAGCCTAGTAACTTAATTATAATCTATCCTAAGCGATTCATTCACCAAAATTTAGCAAATTCACAGCAAGAGAGAAGAAAAGAGTCGACCAACCCCTAGTTCAAGAACGCAACAGGTTTTCATCCGTGTCAGCCCCGAAATCGAAAGATTTCTCTGTGGAATTCTTCACCAGGTATCTGGGATTTCACTAGTGGGTTCCTTTCACCCATTAGGTCCCTAGATTTCAGTCAGAATCTTGATTTCCTTAATATTATCTAGACCTAGGGTTTCTTAATGTTAGACATTGTTGGGTTTTAGTTGTTAGAATGATCCCAAAGTAGATTATCATGTTATTTCTTAGTTTCATTTATGAAACTCAGAACCCTAGCTATGTAGTTCTTTTAGTTCATGAATTACACATGCTAGGTCGGATATTTTTAGATATACATGCCTCAGATTTGAATGTTTCATTATCAGTATATTAATGTTGCATTTTCAGTTAGCATGTCAGTTCTTGAGCTATCCAGTATTAAAGAAAATCAGTCATAAATTGTTAATTATATAATCAATTGGGAGAAGCTTAATACCAAGTGAACTAGGGTCAGTCACCCTCAAGTCCCATAATTACGTGCCCCATAGATTGTAAGTCCTCTGTGTGGGCATCATTTTAGTGATCACGCCAGTCATACCTCTATACCTCTAGCAGGGTATATTGGGTCCTCTCGATGGGGTGTATACATCGGACTTCACACTTAGTTCATGTGGTTTTATGTAGGTTATTAGTAGCTCCTTTACAGTCAGATTATATTACATTGACCACGTTATCAATCACAGCTCAATATTTAGTCTTAGCATATTATAAACTTGGTCATTGCATTCAGTTATTTCATGTTCAGTATTCTCAGTAAAGTATTATATTATGATTATTGTTCAGCTTTATTCTATCTTCCATGCTCAGTACCTTTCAAGTATTGACGCATACTCTGCGCTACATCTTCTCGTGATATAGGTTTTTAAGTGCTCAGCTTCGAGATCACGCATAGATCGGTTCACGATCTTCAGTTCAGCAGCATCAATGGTGAGTCCTCATTCTTCGAGGACGATTGACATGATTATCTTCATTTGCTTTTAGTCATTAGTTTTCGGTAGTTGCTAGATTTAGCTGGGCATGTCCCAGCACTTCTAGTCAGTTAGAGGCTATTTTCAGACATAGTTAGATTCAGCTTTAGCATTTGACTTTGACTTTTTAGTTGTTGTTAAACTCTCAGTTTTATGTATATTCAGATAGTTTTTTAGTATTCCCCATCTTTTCATTGTACATGATGATTTAACTTCCGTGTATTATTTCTTTACCTCAGTTTACTTCAGTATGCTTATGATATGCCAGCAGGGTTAGCTTGGGGTCACTCGTGATCCTAGATCCCGTGTCCACATCCTAGGGGTAGCTTCGGGGCGTGACAAACTTGGTGTCAGAGCATTAGGTTTAAGAGTCCTAGGATGTTTGAAAATCCGCACTAAGTAGAGTTCTTTTAATGGGTGTGAAGTGCACCATATCTAATGAGAGGGAGGCTACGAAGTACTTTAGCAAAACTTCACTTTCTTGATATTCTTATCGTGTGTAAGGTATGATCTAATTCCTCGTTTCTAACTCGACGTTATGCGCTTTCAGATCATGCCTCCTCGTAGAGCTTATGGAAGGAATGTGAATGCATGCAACGCTAAGTGATGCAAGAACAACTAGGGTTCGTGACTTCATTAGGATGAATCCGCCTGAGTTCTTAGGATCGCAAGTTGGTGAGGATCTCCAAAATTTCGTAGATGAGGTCAAGAAGATCTTAGGAGTGATGCAAGTGATAGGTAATGATAGGGTAGAGTTGGCATCCTATCAGCTTAAGGATGTATCTCACATCTAGTATACTCAATGGAAAGAGAACAGGGGTACAGATGCAGCTCCTATCACTTGGGAATGCTTTAGTGAGACTTTTCTGAACAGGTTCTTCCCAATAGAGTTTAGGGAGGCAAGAGATCAGGAGTTCATGAATTTGAGGCAAGGCAACAAGACAGTCCAAGAATACGACCGTAAGTTCACCCAACTCTCCAGGTAAGCTCCTCATATGGTTGCCGTTTCCAGGGCTCAAATGAACAAGTTTCTATAAGGGATATCCGACTTAGTGAAAACAGAGTGTAGGAATGCGATGTTGCTGGAAAATATGAACATCTCTAGGCTCATGACTCATGCTCAGCAGGTTGAGGGAGATAAGCTTAAGGAACATGCTAAGGATAATAAGAAGGCTAGAATAGGAAACTATGAGTATTCTCAACATAAATCAGGTGATGGAAATCACTCGCAGTTTCAGCAAAAGTCTTCAACTCCAGCACCTTCATCATCTAGTGTTCCATCCTCTAAGGGTGTGTTTGGTATGAAGGAAAATGTTTTCCATCGAAAATGTTTTCCTAGAAAATGTTTTCTTGGAAAACAAGTTGATTTTTGACTTATTTTCTCATGTTTGGTTGGTGAGTAGAAAATATTTTTCGAAAAAAATTTTTAGTGTTTAATTTATGAATGAAAAATATTTTTGAAAAATTTCTTTTATTTTTACTAGAGTAGAAAATAATTGTTGAAACTGAAAATATTTTTTAAAAACAAACTTTTTTTTTTTTGGGGGTGGGGGCTGGTAGGGGGTGGGGGTGGGGGATCGAGGTTAGGGGTGAAAAATTGAAATTTTGAAGTTAAAAATATTTTTTAAAAACAAACTTAAATTTTCTTTTGGGGGTGGGGGGGTGGGGGGCTGGTAGGGGTTGGGTGGGTGGGTGGGTGGGGGGTCGAGGGTAGGGGTGGAAAAAATGAAATTTTGAAGTCGAAAATATTTTTTAAAAACAAACTTAAATTTTTTTTGGGGGGTGGGGGGGCTGGTAGGGGGTGGGTGGGTGGGTGGGGGGGTCGAAGGTAGGGGTGGAAAAAATGAAATTTTGAAGTCGAAAATATTTTTTATAAACAAACTTAAAATTTTTTTGGGGGGTGGGGGGTTGGTAGGGCGGGGGGGTCGAGGGTAAGGGTGGAAAAAATGAAATTTTGAAGTCGAAAATATTTTTTAAAAACAAACTTAAAAAATTTTTTGGGGAGTGGGGGGGTGGGTGGGTGGGGGCTAGGGTACGGGGGCCGAGGGTAAGGGTGAAAAAATGAAATAATGTTTTTTAAAAACAAACTTAAATTTTTTTCCTTTTGAAGAGGGTGGGATAGGGGGGGGGGGGGGGCGAGGGTAGGAGGTGGGGTTGTAAAAAAATAAAAAATTGAAATTAGAAATATCTTTTAAAAACAACTTTTAATAATTTTTTTGGGAGGGGTGGTGGTAAGGGGTGGGGGTAGGGGTGAGGGTGGGGTAAAAATATTGAATTTAAAAATAAACTTTAAATTATTATTTTTTGGGGGGGCTGGTTTGAGGGTAGGGACCAAATAAATTGATTTTTTCAACAATTTTTTTTTTAATTGGGGTTGGAAGAGAGTTTTGGAAAATGTTTTCCTTAAGTTTTGAAGGGAAGTCATTTTCTTTAAATTTGAGGAAAATGAATTGATTTGGAAAATATTTTTCAAAACATTTAACCCAACCAAACATGAGAAAATTGGAAAACATTTTTTGGAAAATGTTTTCCTTCATACCAAACACACCCTAAGTTCCAACATTATCAGAAAGGTAGGGCATCAGGCTCTAAGACTCAGGGGAGTATTTCAGGCACCAGAACCTACCCAACTTGTCCAAATTGTGGTAAGAACCATCCGGGTGAGTGTCTTGCAGGAAAGGAAGGATACTTTGGGTGTGGTCAGTCGGGTCACAGGTTGAGGGATTGTCCTTCTACTAAACAGGGTGAAGGGGGCAATAATAGTAGAGCTCAGTCTACAACTTCAGCAGCACCAGCAGATCGCCCGACTCAACAGGGTAACTAAATTGGTACAGGTGGCAGAAAACGCCAAAAATGGTTTTATGCTCCTCAGGCTCGCCAGGATCAGGAAGATTCTCCTGATGTAGTCACTAGTATGCTACTCTTTCCTTTGTAACTCCTTATATAGTAGTCAACTTCAATGTTAGTCCAGAAACTGTCACGACCCGAGCTTACACCCTGGAAGCGACACAGCGTACTTGACCCCGAAGGGGTTTCATACAAGCCTCATAGCATATTCATTGCATAAGATACATAGAAATAGTGAGGAATTTAAAACTTTTCTTAATAAATCCAACAATCATAAACATTAAAAGCAAGCGAAATTCTATCCTCTCACATGGCCATCTAAACAACATACTTGAAATAAAATAGGGTCACGGCCCTTTACAATTGACAAACTTAACAATAGTCTATTACATGAAAAGAAAGGAAATATCTAAACATTTGTCCTCGATTTATGAAGACATACCACTTAGTCTTGGGAAACTCAAATCCAAGCTTCACTAGAGAAAACCACTCAAATGCCGGAACCTACACTTGTAGTAAACATAGAAGAAGAATGGGTTAGCACAATTACGTACGAAGTATGATAGTCATGCAAAAACATGCTTAAAACAGACATTTTATTTGAAAGTCGTGATATATGCCATTTTGATATAACTTCAATAAGCATAAGAGGTATAATATTAAAGGATAACCAACATACAAGTCATTTAACCACATTAGAACATAATCACATATAAACCATTACCTTCACATTAAGACTTCACCTCAAGTAACCCTCAAGCTATACTTTGTGCAATGTATGGATAGCGTCCCATACCACCATCCACTCCAAAGTACCACATTAAGGTCACCAAAAGTGAACTTACCATTCAACCTTTCCCTCCATATATAATACTCATACATAAGAGACATAAACATTACATAAGCCATAGCATCACATAAGGACCATCACCAAAGACAACCCTAAGTCATACTTGTGCAATGTGCAAGTAGCATCACATACTACTCAAACTAAGTACTCTTTTGAAGTCACCAAAGGCAAGGCACATTCATATTCATTAAGTCATGACAAGGAAGTAACTCATAATACAATCCAAGTATAGCATACATCAATACATTAAATACATAAGTCGCATTTTTCATTAGTTTCATTACATTAAGCACACCTTCATTCATTAGACATTAAGCCAACATTCTTCATTAACATCATCACAAGAGCACATTCATTACACTTAATATTATAAAGGAACACACCACAACCTCTCTCAAAGCCTACTTGTGCAGTGCATAGTTGGCGTCTCATACCACAACCCACACTAAGTAGTGCATTCTTAAGAAGACATAGTTCATTAACATTCTTTTTGGGGGTAAGCCTTAACCGACATAGACCATGTGAGAAATTCATGGAACCCCGGTGTCACCCTTATCGGATAAGGGATTCCTACTTGCCTAAGGTAGGACCATTGTTTTATAGCTTAAGTGGATCCACTAGCTAGACCTATGTGGGCACATAGTTATGGGATAAGGAGATTGATACTAGATACCCTACCTCAACTCACGGATGAGAATCCATCTCAAGAGGTTGCTACTAGATACTCCGCCTCAACTCACGAATGAGCATCCACCCCAGTTCACATACACTCGGTGCTTAGCATTATTCCCCACGGAGTACTTTACAGTCATTGCATTAGTTCATCATGGGATAAGAGATTGTTACTAGATACCCCGCCTCAACTCATGGATGAGTATCCATCTCAAACCCAACATTCATTAAATTGGAATATAGGGATTGTTACTAGATACTCCGCCTCAACTCTCGAATGAGAATCCATCCCATCCCAACATTCATTAATTGGAAAGATCATAGATTCAAAGATGAGAATAACCTTTCACCTAAGAATCCCCTTATTGTGAGAAAGTCCTTTCACAACAAGTCATTATCATTCATTAGAGTACAATTGAGAATAGCCTTTCAATAAACCCATCATCATTAACATAATCATAGAAACTTCATTCATTAGTCATTCATGAGTGTGTGTGTATGTGAGAATCACCTTTCACATATAGCCTCATCATTCATAGGTGTTAATTCAGAAACAACATTCAATCATAACACACTTACATTCTAAACATGATCATTATACATTCATTGAAATCACACACATATACTTTACATCATGATCATATATATATCCTTCATATATAGAGGTACAAGGAAGATATCCATCAATTCACTACCACAAAATACATAGTAAGTAAACACCTCCACTTTTCAACTAGATCAATAGATCAAGCATAATTCTATATGTAATTTGATCATAACTTGTTGTTTCAAGGCTATGAACCAACATCAGCCCATAAATCCAAACTACTACAATAGAATAGGAAATTGACATGATTCGATCACTTAATTCAATATAAACATCAACAATTCAACATACTTGCAAAATCAATCAATTCCCACTCACAAATCACAATTAAGGAATTTGGAGAAAAACATGGGTTCTAGGAAGAAATCATCTTAATTCATCTTTGAGTCGACACCCCATTCATAAATCAATGCAATAAAGCCTTTGGAAATCATTTAGAATCGAACCCATGCATAGATTGAAATCTAGGGTTTTAGAGAAAACACTGGAGACTTGAAATCACTTTTGAGATTGGCTCCTTGAAAGAAACAAAGGCAAGGATGAAGACCAACATACCTTTTATGGAAGAATCCCACGAAAATCCCTTGAAAAACTTGAAGTCTTGACCTTGGAAGCTTGAAGTGTTCACCTCCAACGGAGGTTTTCTAGAGAGAGAACTTCTGGAAGGAAGGAGAGGTTTTGATTTAGGGATTTGAAATAATGAAGTGTAAAATATGTTTTAATACATTAAAAACCCTTAAAATACATTAATAAACCAATTAAAATCGTTCCCCAACTAAACAAGACTTAAAATGAATTTACCACTTCACCCCCACAATAGCCAACTTTAGACAGAAAACTGAAGCCATCCACGAAACCCCCATCCACGGACCGTGGATGGGACCACGGGCTGTCTTGTGCCCTCGTGATTTGTGGTTGTGGCTAGGTTTTGAAGGCCTTGAACTACGAATCAAGACCACGAGTCATGGTTGGACCTACTGGGCGTAGGTCATATCCGTAGGTCCAACTTTTTGGACAAAGTTTTGGTTTTTTTGGGGTCTTGGGGGTTAGGCTTTAGGGTCTTCCTAAAGGACCCCTAGGGTGGTCCTTGGGGAGTCGTACCTTGACATTTAACCCCTAAACCCCTCAATCATATCTCGGGACAACATTAAACCACGTCATACCTCACAACAACTCCAAGACACACCTGTTAGGCTCTAGTTTCACTTATTAGTTTTACGGGTCGTTAGAGAAACTCTCTCAGAACTCTTGTCAGTCTCTACTCCAGTCGGTGACCCAATTATAGCTAGACTGGAATACAGAAATTGCCCTGTCACAGTCTTCCAGAAAGTCACCTCAGCAGATCTTGTAGAGTTAGAAATTGTAGATTTCGATATCATTCTAGGTATAGATTGTTTGTAGAACTAGGATTTTTTATATTCAATTTCCAGATGAACCAATCTTAGAATGGAAGGGTAGTAGCTTAGGGCCTATGGGTCGGTTTATTTCTTACCTTAAGGCCAGAAAGATGATTTCTAAGGGTTATCTCTATCATCTAGTTCGGGTTAAGGATTCAAGTTCTGAAAACCCCATTTCTTAAGTCAGTTCCAGTAGCTAATGAGTTCCCGAAAGTGTTCCCAGAAGATCTTCCCGGAGTTCCTCCCGAAAGGGAGATTGACTTTGGAATTGATCTCCTTCTAGATACCCAGCCTATTTCTATTCCTCCTTATAGAATGTCTCCAGCTGAGCTTAAGGAACTGAAAGAACAGTTAAAAGACCTTTTGGATAAGGGCTTCATCAGTCCTAGTATTTCCCCATGGGGAGCACCAGTGTTGTTCGTGAAAAAGAAAGATGGTTCTCTCAAGATGTGCATTGACTATCGGGAGTTGAACAAAGTCACCATCAAGAATAAGTACCTTATCCCCAGGATTGATGATTTGTTTGACTAACTTCAGGGTGCTAGTCATTTCTCAAAGATAGATCTCAAATTCGGTTATCATCAGCTCAGATTCAGAGATAGTGCCATTCCGAAAATAGCCTTCAAGACTCGATATGGTCATTATGAATTTGTAGTTATGTCATTTGGACTAACCAATGCTCCTGCAGCTTTCATGGATTTGATGAACAGAGTGTTCAAGCAGTATCTGGACTTGTTCATTATCATCTTTATTGATGATATCCTCATTTACTCTAGGAATGAGGAAGAACATGCGAATCATTTGAGGGTTGTCCGGCAAACTCTCAAAGATCGACAATTATTCGCTAAGTTTAGAAAGTGTGAGTTTTTGTTGCATTCAGTTGCTTTTCTTGGGCATATAGTGTCTAGTGAAGGGATCCGAGTGGATTCTCAGAAAATAGAAGCACTGAAACAATGGCCCAGACCTACCACTCCTACAGATATCAGAAGTTTCTTAGGTTTGGATGGCTATTACAGAAGGTTCATGGAAAGATTTTCATCCATAGCCTCTCCATTGACTAAGTTGACTCAGAAAAAGGCTAAGTTTCAGTGGTCAGATGATTGTGAGAAAAGCTTCGTAGAATTGAAAACTAGGTTGTCTATAGCTCTTATTTTGACTCTACCAGAGGGTTCAGACGGTTATGTTATCTATTGTGATACATCCAGAGTTAACCTAGGTTGTGTGTTGATATAACGAGGTAAGGTTATAGCTTATGCTTCTAGACAGCTTAAGGTGCATAAGAAGAACTACCCAACTCATGACCTCGAGTTTGCAGCAGTGGTGTTTGCATTTAAGATCTGGAGACATTACTTGTATGGTGTTCATGTAGATGTGTTTACAAACCATAAGAACCATCAATATGTGTTCACCCAGAAAGAGTTGAATCTTTGCCAGAGGAGATGGCTTGAGTTCCTTAAGGATTATGATATGAGTGTGCATTACCATCATGGTAAGGCCAATATAGTTGCAGATTGTCTTAATAGACTATCTATGGTACTGTAGAACATGTTGAGGAAGAAAGAAAGGAACTAGCCAAGGATGTTCACAGACTTTCTCGCTTAGGAGTTCGTTTTTTGAGCATATCAGATGATGGTGTAACAATTCAGAATGGGTCAGAATCTTCATTGGTAACGGAGGTTAAGGAAAAGCAAGACGGTGATCTAATATTGCTTCAACTAAAGGGTACAGTCCATCAGCAGAGAGTTGAGGTTTTCTCCCAAGGGGGGAAATGGTGTGCTTCGCTATCAGGGTCGATTATGTCTTCCTAAGGTAGGTGAGTTGAGACAACAGATTCTTGCAGAAGCCCATAACTCTAGGTATTCTATTCATCCAGGCGCCACTAAGATGTACCGTGATCTGTGGGAAGTCTTTTGGTTGAATAGCATGAAGAGGGATATAGTAGATTTTGTGGCTAAGTTCCCCAATCTTCAGCAAGTGAAGGTAGTACATTAGAAACCAGGAGGTATGACTCAAGAGATCAAAATTCCTACTTGGAAGTGGGAAGTGATCAATATGGACTTCATTACAAGTTTACCTCATACTCGCAGACAACATGACTCCATTTGGGTGATAGTTGACAGAGTTACTAAATTTGCGCGCTTTTTGGCAGTTAAGACTACAGACTCGGCGGAGGACTATGCCAACCTTTACATTAATGAGATAGTCAAGTTTCATGGAGTTCCTATGTCTATTATTTAAGATAGAGGTCCTCAATTTACCTCTCACTTCTGGAAGTCATTTCAGAAAGGTGTTGGTACTTAGGTTAATCTTAGCACAGAATTTCATCCACAGAAAGATGGTCCGGCAGAGCGCACTATTCAAACCTTAGAAGACATGTTGAGAGCTTATGTGATCAACTTTAAGGGTAGTTGGGATGATCACCTTCCCTTTATAGAGTTTTCCTACATTAATAGCTATCATTCCAGCATTCAGATTGCCCCTTATGAGGCATTGTATGGGCGTAGATATAGATCTCCAGTTGATTGGTTTGAAGTAGGTGAAGCAGCCTTGATAGGTCCAAATTCAGTGTATGACGCTATGGAAAAGGTTCAGATCATTAGAGATAGACTTAAGACAGCCCAGAGTCGCCAGAAATCCAATGCAGATGTAAGGAGAAGGGACTTAGAGTTACAAGTTGATGATTGGGTTTTTCTGAAAGTATCACCTATGAAAGAGGTGATGAGATTTGGCAAGAAAGGGAAGCTCAGTCCTAGATATGTAGGCCCTTACAAGATCTTGAAAAGAATTGGTAAAGTGGCTTATGAGTTAGAGTTGCCAACAGAACTAGCAGCAGTGCATCTGGTTTTTCACATTTCGTTGTTAAAGAAGTGTGTGGGTGATCCCGCATATATTGTACCTTTAGAAGGTGTGGCTGTGAAGGATAATCTCACTTATGAAGATGTACCAGTTGAGATTCTTGATCGTTAGGTTCGAAGGTTGAGAAACAAAGAAGTCTCTTCAGTTAAGGTTTTGTGGAGGATTCAGTCCGTAGAGGGAGTTACTTGGGAAGAAGGCCAAGTATCCTCATCTCTTTCCTTCCGATTCCACTCCAGCTTGAGGTAATAGGTCCTCTTCAGTTTTTTAGTCATTCATGCATAGCCTCAGTCTTTGTATCATGTTCCTTCTGTTATACTTGCATTTTTAGCGTATTTGTGTGTTCTTGGAACTTAGTTCAGTCAGAAATCAGTTTCAGTGTTTAGTGGTAGGGTTTGCAGCTCTTTTCCTCCCTATTCAGCAAATTTGTCACTAATTGTTCGCTTTTAGTGACAAAATTTACTTTTCGTGCTTATATATATGAGACACATACTTTTAATGACGAAACATAAAAATTTGTAGCAAAGTTTTGTACACTAAAGTTTCCCACCAAAATATTAATTGGAGCCATTTGTTAAGTAGTGTTAGTCACGAATTTAAAGTTTTCGGTGACACATTATTTCATCACTAATAATGTATCTAATTCACGACAAATTATTTTTTGTCTTAAATTTATTATTTTTTGGAAACAAAAAAATAAGTTGTTACAATATAGACAAATTAGAGTTCGTAGCTAAATATTATAAGTTTTAGCTATAAAAATTTAGATTTAACTATGACATTTATTTTCGTCACTAATAATATAAATAATTGGTGACAAAGATTTTATTGTCTCTAATCAATCTATGGTTTAGTGACAACAAAAAAATTGTCACAAAATATGTAAGGTGTTAAATAGCGACGACTTAAAATTTGTAGTGAATAATTCAACTATTAGCTACGGAAAAAATTCATAGCTAAATACAATTTTTTTTTGCTACAATTGTTCATAATTACAAGTGACAACTTACAACAAGAATAATACAAGTGCTTCATAAGAAATAGAAAGAGTCCATTCGTTAATTAGCGAGGGAAAATATTAAAACCAACTAATTCGGTCAATTTTGTAAAAATGAAAAAGTTCAATTCATCAATTTTCTTAAATTACGCAATTATAAAATGTGTCATTTGAAAAATATAATCCAGGTTATAAGTACCGTGAGTAGGGTACGGTTCTACCACTAGATCATTAATATTTGTTGGTTTAACACTTTTGTTTTTTATTTGATACACTTCCATCGATAAAGACGATAGAAAAAATAATTTCTCAAGTCTTGGTGCTAATTTTTGTGCGTGTCTATTGATTTGTGATTGGTAAACTGCATAGACTAAGTCGATCTATTTGCTTCTGTCTAAAAGTATGTACATATTTAATAGTAATTCCACATAGGTACGTAGAGCAACTATACAGAGATAACATCGATTTACAAACTTAGACTTTGCAAAGGTGCGAAATATTTCTTGAATTTCTATTGACTTTTTCCATCAGTGCGAAATCGAAATAAACTAAAAAATGAAAGCACAAATGAAAGAAATAAACCAATTAGGATTTCAAATATATTATGATGAAGTACTATAGTTATGGGCATCGATGTTTTTTTCAAAACAATTGATTTACTAATCGAATTGAACCGATTATTCAATTTTTTTAATAAAATCGAAAGCTTAATTGAATTTGTTGGAGTATATGTGAGTTCATTTCAAGTTTGAGTCCCAGATATCCTTACTAATAATAAGAGATTACAAAAAGGAACAAAAGAGAAAATGAACAAGACCTTTGGATAATTGAGAGAAAATTTTATATTGATGAAAATTATAATTTTTTAAGCAGGACAATAAGTCGGGGTAAGTATGGATTTTAGTTGGATCCCCATTTATGAGTTGGGTTACATTATAATAAATTGGGGTCGATTTAAAATAAGCCAATAGAAAGATATCATGAAATTAATTATTTTTTCAATATTATTTTCAAGTGCATCGGGTCAAATTATGAATCATGAGTGGTTTTATAGAAAAATAGTATTTTTAAAAATATCATTTTTTTAGAAGGATTTAAATTTGGACCAATCACATTAAGCAATATAATAAATAAATATTTAATAATTATACTTTAAGGGAGCTATTAAAAAAAAGAGCAAATATGAGTCAAAGGATTAACATCGAGGGTATTTTTGAGCCAAAAAGTGGACGTCAAGGGTATTTTAGGGCCGATAGGTGGATGGAGGGTAATTTTGTACCAATTCATATGCTTGAGGTGCATTTTAGACCCTTCTCCGATAAGAAAGATAAAACAAATGTTAGGTGTACTAGTGTAATGACCTGTTCCCGTCGTTATAGAAAACCCATTACGGAAAAAATTAGGGTCAGAAAACTTTTTGGTAGTAACTCGAAAATTCCTAGCCTAGTCCATATTTGGATGAAATTGGAGTCAAGAGAGTCTAGGGAAATTTGGTAACAAATGAGAGATCTAATTATGAATTTGATCGGATGAGTGGATAGATAAGACGTTAAGGAACCCATACGACTTTACGGAATCGAATTCGGGGTGAGTAGAACTCCCAAAACTGATTTTAGCATGAACGGGCAGTTTCTGAGTGTCATGGGTTGAAGGTGTGTTGTGAAATGGGGGTTTGAACTCTTAAATCGACTCTCTGTTTCCATGCAAGCCGCCAGGGCGGGATTATTTCTGCTAGAGCGGGGCCGTTGTGGCGGGATGGGGGCCGCCATAGCGGGTAAGTCGTGACTTAAGTCGGCAATAAACCCCAAAAACGCCATTATTCTGTAATTTTCATTTTTGAGAGCTAGGAGAAGACTCCATGCGATTTCATAACAATTTTCCATGAAATTTGGTGCTAAAGGTAAGGTTTTCACTCTCCAAATCCGTTCGTCGATCTGTAGAACGTAGAATCTTAGTTATTTATTGTTCAGGAAGGGTTTTGAACTGTTTTGGATGGTGAGAAAAAGCCCTAGCTGCACCTTAGGACAGTGGGTTTGGCCTTGAGTTGATAATGTTGATTGTAATATGGATAATTAGGCCTCGTTTATTGATCCTTGCATTAAATTGATTGTTTGTAGACCTAGAACAAGTGGAAAGAATCCGGAAAGGGAATAATCAAGCATCTTAAGAGGATTCAAGCTTGTTTTAGAGGTAGGATATGGTTTGATTTCATGTTTATGTAATATATGTGCTTATTTGCTTCATTGTAATACATGTATTTATGCAAATGTTGCACTATTGATCATCAAATGTGAATGATTATAAACAAATGATTGTATGCCATGAATCAATACTTGATTGTACGATTATGAGAATGTACATTGTGATTGTGATTGTGGCTTGTGGAATGAATCGGGTGTTACGTTCCAACACACTAACTTGGATCGGGTGCCACGTTCCAGCACATATATGGGGTTGGGTGTCACATCCGGCACACTAATAAGGATCGGGTACCACTTTCCGTTACATTAACAGTTTGGGTGTGGGTTCTATGAGAGGACCATTAACTTGTCATTTATGCGTAATTACTTGATATTGAAAATGTGGAATGGTACATTGCTCCTGAAATGATAATTAATATTGTATATGTTCGGTATATGCGTGTTTACTTGTTGTGACTACTTTCGTATGTTTCACTTATTGGAATAGCCGTGTGATCCTACTAGTACATTGTGGTTGTGTACTGATACTACACTTTCTCTTTCTTTGTTGAGTACAGGGCATCTTCAGGCGGCTTCTGACATACCTCATTTAGGAGATCAGTGATCGAGATTGAATTCAATGGTGAGCCAGTTCTTCTAAGCTGCCATGAGTTCTCGTTATGTTTAGTCCATTTCTATTCAGACTTAGACTAGTACTTTAGATATTCTTATGTTTAGTTTGGGATTGCACCCATTTTTTTAGACTTGTCGTTACTAAATGTTTTGGTACATTGACTTTTAGGTTCTAGGCATTATTTCCGCATTTGTTTGTTAGACTTTCGGAGTTTATGTGAACTCCCTATTTTTTTTCCTTTAGACATTCAAACCTGCTTTCGTATCTTTAAATGTTTTAGCTTTCATTAATTTGGTTGGTTGGGTTGTAGTAACGGTTCTCCCACCAGAGGGTTAGGGTGGGTGCCAATCATGATGGTCTGGGTCGAAATAAAGTTGGTATCATATCCCTAGGTTTGTTGATCTCAATGTACCAAAATGAGTATAGTAGAGTCTTACGAAACGGTACGGAGACGTCTATACTTTTCTTCGAGAGGCTATAGGACTTTAGGACATCTCTTTGTTTTCTTTTGTCTCATTTTGTGCTATAAATTTGTTCCGATTGATATTTGGTGATCCAAATTGGTATCTAATCTCCTTCACTCTTCTGTCCGCGGATAGTTAACACTAGGTTCAACAGCGTCAGGCCCGTAGCTCCCGTCAATGTGCCTGTTAAGGAATCTGTAGAAAGAGGTCGTGGTCGAGGCAGGGGTAGAGAAAGAGCAATGGGTAGAGGCAGAGTAAGGGTAGCGCCTACTAGGGATGGAGCACCAGTTGAGAATGCTCCCAGAAATAAAGTTCCTCCTGCACAGTGTGAAGAGATAGAGGAGAATGTAGAGTTTGAGAATGAGGAGGATGTTAGACAATAGAAAGAGGTGCAGGCTGAGACTATAGGTATTCCTCCCTTAGATCCAGTGTTATCTCAACAGATTATGTCTTTCCTGAAGGGATTGGTTGGTCCTGGAGTTCTTCCCACAGTGCAAGCAACTCAAACTCCCGCCAACCCCCTATTACTACTACTTTCCCCCAAGGTGGGTGGAACTGTAGGTACTGATGCTTTCTTCCTTCCTTTGTTGGGTCCCATAATGAGTGGTAATGAGCATGAGATGTTGACTAAGTTCTTGAAATTGAAACCGCATGTGTTCCATGGTTCCGAGAGTGAGGACGCCTATGAGTTCATTCTAGATTGTTATGAGAGGCTTCATAAGTTGGGAATTGCCCATCAGCATGGAGTAGAATTTGTGACTTTTCAGCTTCAAGGTGAGGCTAAGCAGTGGTGGAGAGCTTATGTGGAATGCAGATCGTCAGCTTTAGCCTTTACCCCCACTCACTTGGATCCAATTTCATGCTCTATTCATGGAGAATATGTGCCCTGCACTTTGAGAGATCATAAGAAGGATAAGTTCATGGTGTAACACCTTGCTATTTGAAAGAACTAGAAAGACTTAGAATTAGAAAGAAACCATTTTTGGAAATAATCAAATTTAGAAGTTTGACAAAGTTAAGCTAAGTAAGAGTTTTGGGTCGACTTAAAACAACCATAAATCCTAGCTCAGAATGAGTTAGGTGTGCTACCAGATACCATAGGAAAGATCTTTGAATTATCTTTCCAAGGCCACTGAGTTTGCTTAGTTTCAAGTTTGTATGAGAGAGATATGTCCATTCGAAGTTGGGTTGTCTAGATAAGGAAAGTCAAAACTGGATTTTAGAAGGGTATTATGGTCTTTTCACTACCCAATCAATTAAATTCTTTTTTGGTAATTAAGTTGGGGACAAAACTGATTGGATTCAATTTACGCTTCATAAAAATAAGTTAGGGTTTTGAGAGAAGAGAAAAGAAGAGGACAAAAGAGGAGAAAAGAGGAGACGATCAAGGCGTTCGACGAGGTTCTTGCGTTTTGTTGCGGATTTTCACCATGGGTTTAAACCCTAAGAGGTATGTAAGCCTCCATAGTGTTGGGCTTGTTCACCCACACTCCAATCATGTTATTTTCAGGGAAATTTCATTCTTGAAGTTGAAAGAATAGAGTTCTTGATGAGTTCTCCAGAAGTGTTCTTGAAGTTCATCCTAAATCTTGTTGTGTTGGGGTTTTGATGAGTTCTTGAGATGTAAGTGAGTGTTTTGAGGGTTGTATTAAGTTAATTAGAGTGTACTTATGTTAAGTAATCGAATCCAAGTGATTGGGGAACAAACCGTTCGATTCTAGGCGAGTTAGGGTGAGGAAGCGAGCAAAGAAATTCGTCGGATTTTCTGGGTTGGGGCCTGCGCATCGCTCCAGCCAGTGCGCCCCAAATTATGTTCTAAATTTTAGGGGCTGGGGCCCCACGCCACTCAGCATACCAGGGCCGCCTGCCCCATCCAGTTTGCATCGATTTCTCCGTTTGAGTTCTTTTAAAGTGTACCTTCACTCCTTTTCGATTTTAACTACTCTAAATGAATTCTAAACACCTAGAAATCATTCATAATATGATCATAACCTTGAATTCATAATTCATAATTCAAATTCAAGGTATAGTTAAGAGTTAAGTTTTGAGAATTCTTGCAGACATTCTAAGAAAAACCCCTTTGAGTCCTTTTGTGGAGTCTTTTACAACTTCTAGTAACTTGTTTCAAGACTCGAGCAAGTGAGTATGAGAATAAGGAGAATGTATTCATGATTCTACTTTGTCATCACTATGTCCTTCATATCATGAACCATAACTCTTGAATTCATAATTCATAATTCAAATTCAAGAAAGAGTTAAGAGTAGAGTTCAAGAAATTCTTTGATTTTAATTGTGAATCCTTTGAGATCAACTGTCGATTTAAGCTAAGTTTTGAGGAAATAAGTATGAGAATGAGAAGAGTCGTATACCTTATTTTCATATTGTTATTTAGACCCTTGAGTCGAGTCGTTCATGCCCATGAATTCCGCATGAACTCCATCAGTTGAGTATCTTTGAGAGGAGTAGTATCTTCCAGTTCTAAGTCTTGAGTATTGAGTTCCTAATCATTTTGTGATTATATTTCTAATCATGGGGCAACTACATGTTACCTGTAACACCAGGAAAACTAGTAGGTGAAACTAGAGCCTTACGTTACAGTTTTTGAGTTTTATGTGGGGTTTAGAAGTCTAAAATGGTTTCCTAAACTTAGGTTGAGGGGTTTAAGGGTTAAACATCACGGTACGACCCCCCAAGAACCAACCAAGGGTCCTTGAGAAGGACCCTAAAGCCTAACCCCCCAAGACCCCCAAAGCTGCCAAAACTGCCCAAAAGAGGGTCACCTACGAATGGCACCTACTGCTAGTAGATGGACCCACGCCCAGTAGGAGGGGGTCGTGGGGTAGGCCCTTAAAATAGGTTGCAGTCCACCCACCCACAGACCTGTAGGACGGGGCGTAGACCCACCTACGGTCCGTAGGTCATGGGCGTAGGTGGTTCCTGCAAATTTGTCCAAAACTCTGCCAAGGCAAGGGTCTTTGGTAAATTCCTAGGTTAGTTATTATGAAGTGAGGTCATTTTATATTGATTATTTAGACCTATTTAAGACTTTTTAAGCTATTAACTAACTCATTACCTCATAACTCCCAAACTCAAATCATAACCAACTTAACCCTTTCCAAAAATCTTCTCTCTAAAAACTCCATTAAAGAAAAAGAAAAAGATCAAGTTAGGGCTTAAAGTAGGGGGGTTTCTCACATGATTTTGGTTGGATTTCTTCATCTATTCATGGAATGCTTTCATCCATGAAGCCCTCAAACTTTCAATTTCAAAGAAGCAAATTCTCCAAAACTTAGGGTTTTCATTCTAAGTCATGGATTCTTTCTCAAAATGTTTTCAATGGTTTAATTATCATATATTAAGTTTGAATTTCTGTTTTGTGGTGGTTTTAAGATAAAATCTCCCATGAATCCATGAATTCCCCATAACCCTAATTTATGACTATGTTATGTGGGTGAGTTGTAGTAAGATGAATACTATGCAATTGTTCTTGTAGTAGTCTAATTACTTGAATTATGTTATTATTCATTCCTAAATTTTTGTAATTCTAGGTGTGTTGGTGAATTATGTTTCATGGTCCTTGAAGGGTAAATTATGAAGATTGATGTATAATCATGATGCTTATGTACATGATTTGTGATTTCAATGAAAGTAATATGATTATGACTATAAAGTCATTGTTGTATTGTTGAAAGGTTATTCTAAATTATACACATGTGAATGATGATGATATGTTGTGAAAGTTTTCTTCAATGTAATGTTATACCTTGAATTGGTAGGCTTAGGTCATCATCTTCTTGTGTAATTGAAAGTGATCTTGATTGGTATACCTTGAATTGGTGGCTGAGGGCATCCTCTTCTTGTGTAACTAAGTTATCTTGACTTAATGAACCTTGAATCGCTAGACCAAATGGTAGCACTTTCATAAATGATTAATGAAGTATTCTAAAGCTTTGTCTTAAATTGGTAGACCAAATGGTAACCCTTTCATGATGAGTCTATGAACTACTACAATGATGAACCTTGAATCGGTAGACCGAATGGTAGCCCTTTTTTGAGGATTCAATGAGATATCCTAATAATGTACCTTAAATTGGTAGACCGAATGGTAGCCCTTTCATGTGTGTAATAATGTACCTTGAATCGGTAGACCGAATGGTAGCACTTTCATGTGTGTAATAATGTAATTTGGATCGATAGACCGAATGGTAGCCCTTTCAATTATAATAATGTAAAAAGAGAATGAACTACTCTATGGGAATTTAAAGCTTAGCACCGAGTGGATATTTTAAGGTGGAAGCTCTCCCCACATTAGGTCAGGTTTCTATGAACGCCTTCATTATCCCATAACTATGTGCCCACATAGGTTATTAGCTAGTGGATTCACCTAAGCTAAATTACTGGTTCTACCTTAGGAAAGTAAACCAACCCTTTTTGGTGTGGGAGACACCAGATTCCATGATTTGCTCACATGGTCTATGTCGGTTAGGGCTTATTCCCATCATGTGAGTTATGTGTTATGTTTACTCAAGAGGTTCTATGACGTGTGGGTGGTAGTATGGGATGTCATCCATTTGCATTACACGAGTAGGCTTTGAGAGTGACTATAATGTGTTTCTCGAATGTCATAATGTCTAATGAAATGAATGTGCTCATAATGATGTTAATGAGAATGTTAACTTAAAGGCTTAATGTAAAGATGAATGCTGAACTTAGATTGTTATTATGAGTTACTTTCCTTGTCCTGACTTATTAAATGAGAATGTTCCTTATCTATGAGTGTTGACTAAAAATGAGAATGAAGAATGGTAAGTATGTTTATAGTGGCCTCAAAGTGGTACTTAGTATGAATTGTATTATGGGATGCAATTCATATATTGCACAAGTATAACTTAGGGTTGTCTAAGATGATGATTTTATTATGTTATAATGATTTATATGATAATTATGCTTGTGACTCATGTTTTACACTAAAAGTACATGATGATTCTCAAACTTGTTAAATGGATGGTTTTCAACTAAAATGTCCTTTTTAGCATGATTTTTGCATGGCTATCATACTTAGTGCATTTTTGTGCCAACCCATATTTCTTCTACATTTTTTCTACAAAGTGTAGGGTTTGGTGATATTGGCTTCCATCCTCGTGGATAGGTTCATAGTAGATCAAGAAGAGAAGTTATGGTGAGTCCTCATAGTATCTGAGGGATTGACCATCATGTCATTTACCTTTTATTATTATGTTTAGAGTTTTTGTATGGGTTGCATCCCAAAGTTTTAGTCTTATGGTTCTAGATGGTTTGAGACAGTATAGACTACTGCTCATGTTTATAAAAGACTTCAATTTTAAAAGAAAAAATTTTAAATTTCCACACCATATTCTATTGTCTTATGTTATGAATGTTATGAGGCTTGTATGATGCTCTTTGAAGTCTTATATGTCATGTCACGTCCGGGGTGTAGGCTCGGGTCGTAACAAACATGGTATCAGAGCACAAGATTTTGGGATGGTTATAGGATTGTCTCAAACCACATCTAGTAGAGTCTTGTTCATAGTGTGAAGCGCTCCACATTTATGAATAGGAGGCTATTGGGTGTTAAGAAAATCTCACTTCTTCATTCTCCAAGTCGTGCCATAGAGTTTAACTCTATAAGATCTCTCTCTCTTATTTCTTATCTGATGGTCTTTAGGATATGTCCACTTGAAGGGCTCATGCTACAAGGATCAAAGGACAAAAGGTTAGTAGTGATGCCAATTATGGCTATGTGACTAGATGAGTCTTGGTATGATAGGGTTAGATGGAATCCTTTGGTATAAATGGGTTGCTTTATGGTTATGTGTTGAGTTGGAGGATTTGATGAATAATGGTGTTTAAGTGATGCCTAGAGATGTTGAGCGAGCAGACTCCTTTAAAAGAGGGTAGAACTGTAATTCTCCATGGTGTAGAATCATCTTGTGTGAAGGATTAATGATAGCTTGGCCCAACCTTAGAAGTTGAAAGAAATGGTGCTCAGAAAAGTCTGTGTAGGTTTACTCCCAAGAGGGAGAAAATGTGCTTAGATAGCAAGGTCATTGAGTGTTCTAGATGTTCAGGATTTGGATTGGCTTGAAATTCTCACCTTAAGAGGTGTAGTGAGTTTGAAAAGTTTAGTCCCAGTATGGTAGGCTCATATGAGATGTTGAGTGATGTTAAATGAGAACCTCTCTAATTTAGAAGTTCTGATAGAGGTCTTATACCGGCAAGTTAAGAAATAGAAAAGTGAGGAAATTGCTTTCATGAAGGTGTGAAGGTTGTAGGTGAGGGTGCTACTTGGGAGGCCAAGGGCCAATGAGGTGTCCCGATATCCTTATCTTTCCTTCTATTCCTCTTTTAGCTTGAGAGGATAAGTTTTCCTTGACTTGTTTCATGATTGTGGAGTCATGTGTGATTTATGTGTTTCCATGGTCTCCTTATGTTATGCATGTTCTTGATGAATTCATGTTTAATGAGAAAATGAGTTTTCATGATTTATGTTCCCCGTGTTGATGTGCATTTAGTATGAGTTGTCGATACGCTTCATGAGATGAATTATTGAACATGCTTAAATGTGCTTTTGAGAATAATTGCATAATTTCTTCATGATGTTATGATGAGCATGCTTTGAGTTGGAGAAGGTAATTCCTCCAATGAAATGAGAAATGTTGAAGTTTTCATGCATAATGGGTTGTTGATGTAGTTCCTAGTTCCTTGGGTTGCATTGAGCATATGGAGATGGAGTTGATGTTTCGTCCTTGTTTTATTGTTATGATGTTTTATGCATGATGGGCTTTTAGTCTTGAGTCCTTAATTCCGATAAGTGTTTAGAAATGTCATTTGAGGACGAATGTTCCCAAGGGGGAGATAATGTAACACCCGAAAAACTAGTAGGTGAAACTAGAGCCTTACGTTAGAGTTTTTGAGTTTGATGTGGGGTTTAGAAGTGTAAAATGGTTTCCTGAACTTAGGTTGAGGGGTTTAAGGGTTAAACGTCAAGGTACGACCCCCTAAGGACCAACCAAGGGTCCTTGAGGAGGACCCTAAAGCCTTACCCCCAAGACCCCCAAAGCTGCCAAAACTGCCCAAAAGAGGGCCACCTACGGATGGCACCTACGGCCAGTAGGTGGACCCAGGCCCGTAGGTAGGTATGTACCTACGAATGTACATACATACATATATTGTCTAACCCATCGGTGACCCCCTAAAGTTGGCACTAACTTTCACTTAGACACTTCAACTAGGCTTTGTTCATTTAGACATCTCATGTCATGTTTTGGTGTGTCATTTATATATATGTACCTATATATACATACATATATATATACATACATATATATGTACCTATATATATATATATATATATATACATACATATATATATACACACATACATATATCTATCTATGTACATACATATATGGCCTAACCCATCGGTGCCCCCCTAAAGTTGGCACTAACTTTCACTTAGACACCTCAACTAGGCTTTGTTCATTTTAGACACCTCATGTCATGTTTTGGTATGTCATTTTGACACTTTTTTTATAATCAGCCAAATATGTAAGGCGTGTGTAACACACTCGCGGATGATGTGTCAAAATGACGAATTAAACAAAGACATGTGGCATATATATTGAAAATAATTTTATTTAATGAATTTTGAGTTTTAAAAAAAAGGCCAATGACTTAATGACACATGGCAATTTTATCCAAATAATTTAAAAAAAAAAAATTAACCACTTACAAGCCCATCCTATGTTGTCTTCTCCACCAGCCCCCCACCCTTGATCCTCAACCCCTCCCCCACCAAATTGTCTTCTCCACAGTCCACAACCCCCTACCCCTCCCACACTAAATTCATCTTCTCCACCACCTCCCACCCCCGCAACCCCAACCTCTCCCCAATCCAGATTGTCTTTCTCCAATATACTTTCATAGTAATTTAACTATTTGAAAAGAATTATTTTACAAAAGCACAATTTCTTTACAAAAACTGATTTGTCTTACTTGTAACTTCAAATAAAACCAAATTCTTCAAATCTAAACAAAGAGTTCCCTAAAAGAATTTCCTAGATTATTTTTTTAAAAAAATATTTCGATTTTTTTCAAAACATTTCAAGGAGGAAGAATGGCAACAAAATAAGAAAAGTTGTTTAAGCTTGAAATCTCTTGGTGTTGTAGCACTATTAGATCTATTTCTCCATGGAAGGAGTTTAAGTTTTGAAAAATGGTGGCTAAAATGGGGAAGAAGAAGAAAAAAATAAAATAAAAATAGGTTAAATTTAGCTCTTCACGCGCTGGTAAGGAGTGTATCACACTCACTATGTCATGTCAGCAAAAAGTGTCAAAATGACACAGCGGTACATGGCATGAGGTGTCTAAAATGAACAAAGTCTAGTTGGAGTGTCTAAGTGAAAATTAGTGTCAACTTTAGTGGGACATGACATGAGGTGTCTAAAATGAACATATATATATATATATATATATATATATATATATATATATGTATGTATGTATGTATGTATGTATGTAAACACAATTATAATTATTATAATTCAAATAAAATAGTAGTTAAATATTAGATTAACAAAATATTTGAAAAAATGTCATTCTTTGATAAACGTTAAGATATTTGAATTATAAATAAATATTTTAAGTTTGATAAAATGAAACTACATGAATTACATATATAAATTATAAAAATAAAAAAAATTGTTAGAAAAAAATTTAGTCATCATTTTTTGAAAACAAATATTCAACACAAACTAATCTTAAATACTTAGGTGAAATATCTCTACGTTCTATAATGTGTTTGCCCATGTACTCTTTTTTAAAATAAATAATGAATATGATACATTCAAATGATTTTAAACAAACTAATAAAGGCACCATAGTCCAATTTCAACCACACATATTTATGAAGTTGTTTTGCAGTTTACTCAAATAATTTTTTTTCAATAAATTTTATCAATTCTTCATAAACAAGTAGTAAGAACAAAAATTAAAATTTTAAGGAAAATAATTTCGATAAATAATAAAGCTGGAGAATGAAAGAGACTTGAAGTTTATTTTATTTTGAAGAAAAAAATATGGAGCACAATTTTTTTTTCTGAAAATAAAAGTGTATTTAAAAGAGTCTGAATGAGAATAAGAACCTGTTACATATCTGATTCATTCAGACCTTTTCAGACCCATTAAGAGATTTTTAAATAAAAAAGCACAACTAATGGCCTAATGTCTGAATCATTCAGATTCAGATCACCATTAACTGCAAACACGTGAGGTCTTAGAGTAGAAATGATGATAACAAATTCTTTATATTAAAATATTGTCATGAAGGGGTAGTCATTGTGTACTAAGGTCCTTTCATAAAGATTGTTTTTGATGAATGAATGAATAAATTAATTCGACGTCCAAGTACCGGCAACGAATTAGGGTGATATTTTCTTATTGGGCCAAAAGACTATAGAAGACATATAGATTTGTTAGTTTGTCACAGTGAATACACCTGAATGAGTTGATAGTAAATTATTTGTTTGAGTTTCGATGTCTAAGAACTATAACTTTGATTAAAATACAAGGACATAAAGTAGTTAATATTTCTCATCTAAACCCCCAATTGTCAATAGTAGTTACTAATCACAAATTTCAATACCAAATTATAAATATCTCTATCAACATTTTCTACGAGATTCAACTTCGATCTATTTATCCTTTTTTAGTTATTGTAAAAATATTCTTGAAAATAGAAATAATTCAAAGTAAAATCATAAATATGAGTAATTAACTCTCTTGAATTTATCACCTAAAATGTAAATGAAGGACATGAATGAAAGAGATTTTCATTAACTCTCTTAAACATTGAACAAATAACAACATTAAAAGAAGGCTCAAAAATTCAATTATTATGAATTAGTGGAAATACGAAACTTTTTTGACTCTCTACAATTTCGTTTACATTTTTAACATTAATTAATTATAAGGATAAAAAAAAAAAAATTAGTTCTATCTTAATTTTATAAATTTACAAGTAATTTAAGACGACTATTTTAGTAAGGGAAAATTTTCAAAACAACAATATTTTAATTTTTAATGGGACTCCTTAGCAATAGTTTCACTATTTATTTAAAATGTCAATATTTTAGTTTGTTAAGGGCTGAGTTATGTATTTATTTTATTTTGATTAATTTGAAAGAATACAAATAATTAATAACAAAATAGAGAAAATCATGGAACAAAAAATTTCAAAAAAGGTAAAAAAAATTAAAATTTAACATCAATTACGTTTTTGAAAGAGCATATGTTGCCATTTTTCTTTCTAGTTTTTTTTTTATTTGTTCTTAAAAATTTCAATTTTATTTTTTTTGAAAACAGTAGTTTGTATTTTATATCTTATATGAGTGGAAGTGTTGGAAAATTTCTAATGCTCTCTGTGTTGGATATTTAAATGTTTGAACTTCTTTGAATATGTGTTCATCCGAAATGTATTCGAATACCTAATGATATGTATAACTAATTTAAAATACAAAAATTGTTGGTATTGATTTATGATGAATACAACTCTTTGGCATTCTAGTTCAAGTACAAAAATAAAGGCAGTTGTGAAGTATATACCAAAATATAAATACAAATTAGTTGTAAATCGAAATGATATTGAAAAATACAGTTGCGATGAATACATAATACATATAATAAGTTGTATTCAAAATAAATTGTATTTATATTTCAATATCCAGTTTTGTTATATTATTATTTCACTTTAAATTTGTAGAAAGTATTTTCTGGCTCAGTTTTTATTTCAAATATGAGGTTGTATCTCAATATCATTTTATATGTCAAACGCAGAATGAATACCAATAATTTTTTATTCCCCTTCTTGTGATGTATTCGTCGCAATTTTATATATTATGTATTCATAAAAATTATATTGTTTTAGCCAAATAAAAGACAAAATATGTCTTGTTAAGTTTGTATTTCAAATATCAGGTTGTATTTCAATATGATTTTGTGTTTCAAACGAAAAAATGAATACCAATAAATTTCGGATTGATTCCGTCATTGTAGACAATTAGATGCTTTCCCCAAAATCTAAAACCCTAAAAGAAAATTTTGATATTATCAAAATATATGTATTTGATGAATATCTAAACAAAATCACATAAAAATCGAAAAATTTGACTGAAAATCCGTGATATATATAATCCGAAATATACACCATAATCGATGATTTTAAACATCAAATCAAAATAAATCTAACTAAATAATGGAAATTACCTTGCCAATCGAGAAATCTCTTGAATTAATAAAGAGATTTCGTTTAACAATTGAGAAAATTTCTTGAATTAAAATATATATTTTGATGAACAATTTGTGAGCACCTTGAAGAAAGAGAATCTGAAAACGTGAAAGGTGGGGTAGAAACGTGAAAGGTGAAACAGGAAGGTTAATGGGTATTGGTTTTTAAAAAAAATCTGTTTTAAACGATTATTGGTTTAGAATTTGGTCCAATATAGGATTGTTTTCATAAATAAAATTAATTTTAAATAATAAAATATGAATACATATTATTTTCTAAAAATATTGTCATTCTGATATTTTAAATAAATATATTAAAATATTATTATTTTGACTAATTATATTAGATATTATGACTTAATTGCTAATTTTCCATTTTAGGATGTTTACTTGAGACAACTATCCACAACTATTTTAGAAGTAATGTTGACAGAATAGAAGGGAGTAAATGCTAATTTGAAATGTTATGTTACAAGTTTGGATTACCGTTGACTTTTTTTCAAATATATTGTTGTTCATATTACCTACTTTTATGATTACAACTACTCCATTCATTTCATATTAATTGAATTTTTAGATTTTTTTTATTATGTAAAATAATTAAATTATTTAAAGTTTGATATGAATATTTTAAAAAAATCATATTTATCCTTTCCTTTAATGAACTTTGATATTTTCTTTAAAGTAAATAACACTATTTACATTTTACGAAGTTATATTTATAATTTCACAAAAAACAATATTGAAAAATATGATTTAAATTATATCTTTAAATATCTATCTTACTAGGTGTGCATTATCTTACAAATTCGGTTAATATGAAATAGAGAAAGTATATGAATAAAAATAAAAAAGGAAATTAATAAGATAAAAAAATTAGGAAAATATTGTGGGGTGGGTTTGCTGTTTCCCATGATAGGCACCGGGGTTAAATAGAAATAGAAATAGTTAGAAGTGTCAAGGGTTGCGGCTAAGTGTGCTTCAGTCTAGGAAGCCTTATTGTATTTTAATACTTTATACTATATATTTATTTGTAAAAATTAGGCAAATGACATACTATAAGAAAGAAATTACTTTCTTTCCCTACTCTTTCATTAATTACCAAAAATCCCTTTTTTTAGTATTTTTCGGATACATAATATAGCAGTGTGGATACTTTATATAGCAGCGCGGATACTTAAATTATTAAGTTGTTAGCAGCACATATACTTAATTAACGGGCGGATGCATAATATAGCAGCGCGGATACTTTAATTAATAATGCGTGGATACTTAAATTATTAAGTTGTTAGCAGCACAGATACTTAATTAACGGGTGGATGCATAATATAGCAGCGCGGATACTTTAATTAATAACGGACGGATACTTAAACTAATAAAGTATCCGGTTAAGTTGATTTGGGGGAAAATAAGGGATTTTTGTATTTTAGTAAAAGAGTAGGGAAATATTGAGAATAGGTAAAGAAGTGTTGTGTTTTTAAGTAATTTTTCCTATTTAGTATAAGTAAATATACGTGGAGGTGTTTTAACTTTGGGACCACTTCATTGGGCTTCTGTATAAGCCACGCGCCCTACAAATATTCCAGCCGCCAAGTCAAATTTTTGTATAAAATAAAGTAAAGTTTTTGTAGTTTTAATACGCGTCCACATTTCTCCTAAAATACATATTCCATCACGTTTTCATTTATCCACCCCCCTTCCCACGTGTGACTCCGTTTTTCTATTCAACTTTTTCACCTCTTCCGCTCACTAATCTCTCTTAGACACACGCACACAAAAAAACTTGTGTTCATAATATAACACAATACAAATTCGTTTTTTTTTAAGGAGAATCAAACTTAATACAGCACAATCTACATCGATCCAACAGTAACACTCTTGTCTTGTCTCCTTCAGGATACAATAGTCCAACAACGTCGTACAACTCAAGCAACTCTAGATTAGTTGAAGAATCTAAAACTCTACATATATATAAGAACATCTTCTTTCAAGTCTTCAACAAATAATTACTCTCTTATGTATAGTGAATGTTGAAGACTTAAAATATTATTCTTTGTCACAACTCTCTTTCACTATACTAACTCAATAGATACAAAATACAACACTTTTATGTAATATTGTTATTCCGAAAATTGACTGTAGCAAACCCCTTCGAACCTCGCTGATAAAATTGACTCTTGAGCTATAATATTGTTATTCCGATTTTTTGTTTAGCTTTAGACAGTATAATTTTAAACTTCTAACACAATCTTAGCTGCTTTTTGTTTTTAGAATAACATGGTTAAAAAAATATCATCCTTAATTTACGACACAAGTGAATTATAAAAAAATACGTAAAAAAACTCAAAAAATACATATAAATTACTATTTTCATCACTGATGATATGCATGTAGCGAAAATCATTGATATATTGTTTGTATTTCATCGGATCGTAGAATGAAGAGGTTCTACTTGTCTCTTAAACGAATTTTTTGGAGAAAAATCGTTTTCTGCTTGATGCCGCTTACTATTCAACTTCAGACTTAGAAATTAAAGCTTAACTTTGGTCATAATATAAAATTAGTTGAAAGAAAATATTAAATTTGCATACATAAAAGATATATTATCGACGAATAATATATACACACACTTAGTTTTGAATATTTTAAGGGCCGGTATATATATTTATTCTTTTTTTCTCTTATTAATCAACTAATTAATTAGGTCAATTGAGGTTTCCCGTTAATAAAATTAAGGACATATTTGAATCACTATTGAGTACTAGGTGCATGTGTGAACTAAAGTAATAAAGAAAGACATATCTGTCCAATTTTAAATACTTTAAGAACATAGTTCGCTTTTTTTTTTTCATAAAATAAATTGACTTATCTAGATTCTAAATAAAAAAGACACTACTACACATTTATAATAAAATTAAAATATTTGAGAACTGTGTACTCAAAGAAGGACCAATAATAAGTACTTCACCGATAATAATAGTATCATTCTAGTGGCATAGATGAATTTACTTATAATCTCTCAATAATAAAAGATAATTTGGGCTATAAGGATTTTAATCTTGAATACTTCTCATACTATTTAAGGGCCTCATTGGATAAATGAGATAAATTTACTCATAATGAGATGAAATATATTCCTAAATTCTCGTTTCAATACCTGTTCGATTCTTTAGTAAAAGCTCTATGCTTTTACAAAAGTTTAAAATCACACTTGCTACGTCATGTGACAGATCGAGGGTGTATGAAATTTTGATTAGTCAAATAAAGAAGTATTTTTAAGCCAGCAATTGTTCAAAAATAAACTACTCCCTCCGTCCCATTTTATGTGAGGTACTTTGACTGGGCACGGAGTTTAAGAAAGAAAGAAAGACTTTTAAAACTTGTGGTTCAAAATGAATGATAAAAATTTGTGTGACTGTAAATCATTTCATTAAGGGTAAAATAGACATTTTATAGTCTAATTGTTACTTAATATAGAAATGTGTCATTCTTTTTTAGACTGATTAAAAAGGAAAGTAAGTTACATAAATTGGGACAGAGAAAGTAATAATTTACACCAAACTTAAAAATGTTTTCGATACTTCTCTTTTTTCCATTTAATAAATTTCAAACAGTATGAATCAATGATTAGCCACCTATCCTTATTGTCACTCTAGAAGAGCCGAAATGAAAAGGGTATGATGTAAAAAGAGAATATTGTTGCTTAAACATTATATCATACTTATACTAAACAAAATAATTAGAAATTGGAAGGTACATTGATGATGTTTTTTCCCACTCCTAAGTAGAAACGACAAAAGATGTTTTTTCTTTTGCCATGAAAAAACAACCGGACCTATAAAAGGTTAGGGAAAATGCATGTATCTTGAGATTATTTTCCAAAATAAATGCAAATGACTATTTTATTTTAACTGCACTTTCTAGTTCTAGGGATATGTGTGAGAGGGTTATTATTGGCAGACAGAAAAAGTAAATAAATAAATAAAGAATATATAATTATTGGAAAATTGTCGAGTTCTATGGGCTCAATGAAAACATTGTCCGTGCGATGGCAAACAAAGTGCCAAAACAGAAGAAAGATTAATAATACTCCCGTCTCTATGTGATATCTATCGAATTTTGAGATTCAATTAAGTCTATATTTTATTGTATATCTTTTATATATATTGAATTGTCAATTATTATAGTTTACAAATATATAAATTTCATTTTTAAAAAATTGAAGATTTCATGAGCAAATTTACAATCAAACTTAAACTGTCTCAAAAAATAAAAAGTGTTACATAAATTGGGACAGAGCAAGTAGGGTCTGTCTTAATTAAGAGATAATTGGGATGTTTATGATGTGTATTATATTATAATTAAATGTCCATTAGTCACTAGTGACATTGGAAGCCACTAAGGTAGCATTCACACAATATGATGATAAGATCATACAGTAATGGGAGACTTTACACTAACAAGGGAATGGAATAAGAATTGCAGCAATATGGATTTAACAATATATAAAATACATAATTGAGAATATGCCACGTCCTTAAATCTTTGCTTATGTACTTTTTTTTCCCTTAATCTAGAGCAAGGACAATGATCTTTTAATATGGTTCAGGTCCCATAGGCTATGTTTGTGAAATTCCACAACTTAAATTGTATAGAATACAAGCAACGATGACATTTTTACTAGTAAAGATAGTGGAACCAATTATGCACCCTCCTCCAGCATCAACTTTAATTTATACCTATAGCCTTTTCCCCCCTTCTATAATGCAACCTTAATTCTTTATTTTAATTAGCCATTTAGGAGAATATGCATAAACAATATATATATATATATTAAAAAAAATCTTTAGGACAATTAATTGACGGCAATAGTTTAATTATCGCAAAATATGTACTTTTAGCGACAAGCATTCTTTGTAAATGTCTATAAAACATATAACAATGTTATCAAATGACAATTAATTAATGGGTAAAGATTTAACACTCTTTGTTAATGTGTAATTATTGTTGATCAAAGTTATTTTTTGTTGTAGTGCACATATAAAAGAAAAGAATAACAAAAAAAAAGAAAATAAATATCTAGCTACTACAATATAATTTAAGAGGAAACGAGATCTATTAGCTACTTACCTATTGAGTAGAATAAATAACTCTCTCAGATCTCTTATGTCTTATGGATTAAAAAAAAAAGAGATTTTGTAAAAGGAATATCAAATTAAACAAAAAAAATTATGATTGACCTACAAATTCAATACTCTCTATAATCGGGGTGTGGAATCTCCTGATTTTCATGTTATTACTTTTCTTGTATCTTATGTATATTGGTTTCTATCATGCGCGCTAGAAAGAAGAATATAATAAAATAGAAAGAATATAAAAGATTGTTAAAATGCAAAGAATATAATCGAAAGAAGTAGATGTTATAAATAATTAAAAATAAAGATGTTACAAAATCAATCCTTTTAACCCAACCCAATTCCTTGGAAAAAAACAGAAAAAACCTAAAATAGAGAAGAAAAGTAATTTTAGGCTGTAAAATTCACAAATTAATCCTACATGTCTCTCTCCCCAAAAGCTACATGTATATGTCCTACATAAGGATGGAATTTTAATGCATCCACAATTCTTCTATGGTAATATGCGACCTCTATAATATATATATTTTTTCTACATGATATTACGTTTATTTAATATTCAAACGACATTGTTGTTGTTGTTGTTGAGTTGTTGCTGTAAAAACCACATGTCTTCAATATTCCACAAATTGTCAGAGAAATTTGCACCGTCCATCCATTGAGTGGTGTTTTGTTGATGATCCATATCTGCAGCAGCAGCGCCTTGGAATTCTAAAGCATGGTGAAAGTAACCTGTGGGGCTGATTAAAGATTCTCCAATAAGTTGACTACTTATACTTTGATTAACTTGAAAATAATCTTGTTGTTGTTGGGGATAATTGTAGCAACAATCAGTGAGGTCTGAAACGAATGAGTTTTCTGATGAAGCTGTTGCCGTGCTTGAATTTGTGTTGTTATTATTGTGATCAATTTGAACCATGTTTGGATTAATTGTCTGAGGATCAATCACTTTGGAGGTAGATGCCCCTGCTGCTGCTTGAATTCTCTCTACTAACCTAGGCATCCATAGATAACGCATCGTATCTTTGAATTGTTTGCTGTTCACGTCACATTTAAGCTGTTTGGCATGTTTTTGTACTCGCGTTCTCCAGTAATTTTTTATCTCGTTGTCAGTTCTTCCTGGCAAATGTTGAGCAATTTTTGACCACCTACACTCATTTAACATTATTCATCAGAATTCCTTACTTATATTACTGAAACCACAATTATAGTTAAGTGATGTTTAAAATGAAACATACCGATTGCCCCAACGAGAATGTAGTTCCAGAATCAAAAGTTGTTCTTCAAGAGTGATATTTCCACGTCGTACATCGGGCCGGAGATAATTCAACCATCTTAGTCTACAACTTTTCCCCGTTCGCTTTAGACCTATTTCAATTCCCATACCATAAAAATATATTAGATTTCTCATTTCATGATATCAACTACTTAAATTAGTATCAATTGCCTTCTTCTTCTTTCTTTTTTTTTTAAATGAAAAAAGATATTTTTGCAGCCAATTATACCTCCTTTATCTTTATTACATTTGGATGAGTGCTTGTTTGCTTTTAAAAGATTACCTAGTACGGAAAGAAATTATAAACCACACAAGCACCCACTTGAATTCTTATCTAACACTAACTTTCCAACAAGAAAAGACCATTTTCTTTCACAAGAAAATATCACACAAATAAAACACATAAGTATAAAATGAATTACCAGCACAACGAGCGAGAGAATTCCAACGACCTTCACCATGATGAGCGATATAATTCATGAGGGTGAAGTCTTCTTCAACGGTCCATGGACCTCGTCGGAGGTCCATGTCATCTTCATTCTTATTAGCATCTACACGGCTCAAACCGGCTTTAACATGTTGATGATCCATCAAGATTAATGATTTAACTCGAACCGATCGAAGAAACTGATTGATTGATGATGGAGATAAAAGTATTGATGGATAGATGAAATTAAAGAGAGAGAATAAAAGGTGTTTTAGAGAAAGAGAAAGATGAGATGAGTTGAGAAGAAAGATGTATGTTTGGATTACTACACGAGAGAAGGTGGTGGGGCTTTTTATAGATATATAGAAAGAGATAGGTTGGAGAAAAATTGTGACAATTTTAAAGAAAAAAAGTGGCATGTGATTGTGCGTGAAGGATGAAGAATTTGAACTATCCCACAAAGCCGCAATATCGAATTAAACTCTAATACTAGCTTCTTTTTTTCAATTCTATAGTTTAATTAATTAAAGTACTAGTAATAATTAAATAAAGTTTAACTCGTTTGACACTTTTGACTTTGCCTGTACTGAACCACTTACAAATACTTATTCTATTACTTCCCAGAAAACGATACTTTTTTATTTTTTTGCTTTTTTAAAAATAAAAATAAAAATTTACCCTCCCTAGGAGCTCCCACCCTTTTTTGCTCCCTTGGAGGCTTGAACTCGCAACCTTTGGATTGGAAGTAAGGGATGTTTATCATCCGAGCAACTCCCTCTCGTCAGTTAAATAGGTGCTATTCTGATTTAAATAGTATGTTCAATCTCTATACGAATCAATCATGCATTATTTGATTGAGTTCGGTTTCCTCCAATACCAGCTACACACTGCTGAATGGACATGAGTCCATAGAAGTTCAATAATAAATCAGTGAAAAATGTGGAGGGGTAAAGCAGGATTTTAATGCTAAATCAGAGGATAATTAAAGGCCCAAAAGGGTGGTAGTTTCAATAGGTCCTTCTTTAAGGGGTTGATTCCTTTGGGGTATTGATGAGTTGGTATTCTATCTACCCAGTAGACTCAAAATCATGAATTATTGTTAGGTTTTAATGCTTATTGAGGGGATTTTAGGTCCTAGTTCTTTTGGGTGCAGGCATTTCTTGAAAAGATCAAGTTTAAAGAATTTGGAGTCTAAAATCACCAATGCACACTAGCGAAGGAATCAGTCTCTCACAGGAGCCAGTTGGCGTCTCACTGGCTAAATGTTCGGTTGACTGGAGAAAAATTACCTAAGCATCGGCAAATCATTAATGTTATACAATTCATGATTGATGTTTTGCCAACCCAAGTGCATATGCTTTTGAAGAAACTGAAGGCTAAAGTAGCGAGGCGATTGGTGCAAAACAATCTTTGTTCGCCGTTTTGCTTGTCCAACACAAGTTGAAGAGCAGAAATTTAAGGGCAAAAATGTATTTGGAGGATAAAGTGTTTTCTTTGGAAGGTTCCAAGGATATAATATGAATTTGTGTAATTATGTAACTTTATCTTTTTCCCAATTGGGAATAGTCTGGAGAGAAGAATTTTTTGGATAATGTTTTAGTGATAGAATATAGCTAAGAAGTTTTCTTGCTTGCTAAGGAAAAAAACTCAGTGTTGCAAGCATTTAATGAAAGTGTGTACCATAACTCTCTTTCTCTAATGATTATGGGGACAACTCAATAACAATCCCTTGAAGCGTTTCCATGCTTGAGGGAAGCCTCCCTTTTTCTTTCTACGTGAACCCTGAAATTTCAGTTCTAAACTAATTAGTTGTCTTCTCAAAGGGGAAGATCTCTTGTGATGAAATTTGTGGCTAGATTAGCCCAATAAGTGATTGAGTTGGTGACAAGCACAAACACACTATAAGTAGGGCGGATAAACCCCTTACTCAATAAATCCTATAACTGATCTTTCAATTCCTTCAACTCAGCTGTAGCCATATGATAAGGAGGAATAGCGATGGGTTTGGTGCCCGACTCCAAGTCAATAGCAAAATCAATATCCCTATCCGGAGGAATACCTGGAACATAAGGAAACACATTCAAAAACTCTCGAACTACGGACACCAAATCCATGGGATGTGACTTAACACTAGTATCCCGAATGAAAGCCAAATAGGACAAACACCCTCTATCAATCAATCTCTAAGCTCTAATAAAGGAGATAACTTTGCTAGGGTAAGAACCACTAGCACCCGTCTACTCAACTCTCGGGACACCCGGCATCGCTAAGGTTATAGTCTTAGCATAACAATTAAGAATAACATGATGCGGAGAAAGCCAATCAATACCCAAGATAATATCAAAGTCTACCATTCCCAAAATGATCAAATCTACCCAAGTATAATACCCGGCCAAAGAAATAACACAAGATCAATACACTCGATCCACCACAAAGGATTCACCCACTGGCGTAGCAATATGAATAGACACATGAATGCAATCAAACGTCATATCATACCCAACAACAAAATAGGTAGACGTAGGTCAATGTCAAACTAGGACAATACATGTCATCACAACATCAAAAGTCTCAGCCTCAAGACTCCCTGGAAAAGCATAGCACTGGCCATCTCGGTTTCATGTAGCCTAAGTAGAACATTTACCCCCACACTGCGGAACTGGAACACCCCTACCAGAAGTCCTACCACCTCTACCGGTCTGAACTCTGTTTAGACCTCTGGACGGAGGCGCTGAATCCCTAACAGGTGTGGCTGAATAAGAACTTTGAGGTCCTGAATGAGTCTATAGAGGACATTGTCGCATCATATGACTTAGATCCCCACAAGTAAAGCAAGATCTAGGCACATATAACTGCTGCTTCGAACTAGATGAACTACCATATCAACCTTGGCCAGAACCATAAGATCATCGGGTTGACTGCCCACTCTCAGCTATTGGCATAGAAGCATGAACCATCCCACAGTGCTGGAAGGAACCACTACCTCTATGCAAACCTCTTCCTCCAGATGAAGCAAGAGAAAACTGACTAGAAGAAAATGCACTTTTGGGCTCTCCAAACTCCTCTAAAACCATCAACTCCGCCTCTTTGGCGATGCTCACAATGAACTAGAAGGAAGCCCCCTCTCCGGCTTCTCTTAACACATAAGACCTGGCGGAGAAAGTCAACCCTCTCACAAACCAAAAAACTCTCTCTTCCTCATCTTGGACAATACTAATAGCATGCCTAGAAAGCTCACATAAATGGGCCTCATACTCGGTCACAGACAAACTCCCTTAGTCAAGATCTCAAATCTCAGTTGACTTTCCTCCCTCACGCTCCAAGGAATGAACCGGTCCTGGAAAGCACTAGAGACTCTACTGGAGGAGATTCAACTGGTCTAGACCTCAAAAAAGTCCTTCGCCACTCTCTGGCACGACCAGGAATCTGAAGTGCAACAAATCGGACACCACGACCATCCACCATACCCACTGCCTCAAGCATCTCATGGCACAAAGTCAAGAACTCATGAGCATCATCTCTCTTACCACCCTGAAATTGGGGTGGTTTCATCTTCTGAAACCTCTAATAACATTGCTGCTCAACTGTAGTCAGAATAACCTCAGTAGCAATCTGAACACCCACAACCGGTGTCAGAACCATTGGTGGTTGACCCACACCTGATCCTAGGGTCTATGCCCCTACCCTCATTTGGGAACTTTGTGGCATACCTGTCGCACCACCATGAGAAAAGTTTCCAACACAACTAACATCCTCAACAAAGTCTCATAAACAAAGGAGCTCCAAACTTGGGAGGAACTTGATCCTCAACAACCTTAACTTGTGGCTCGAGAGAAAACTCTCTAACTCTGCTTCTGGCTGGTGCCTCTCTACGGGCACGCGGTCTAACCGGTGCTACTCCATGAGCACGAACTCTAGCTCGGGCCCTACCTCTACCCCTAGTTGGGGCTTCAACAATAGTTGTTGGCACTACCTCCCATCTACCACTGGAAACAGAAGCTTTGGTTCTCGGCAAAACAACACGCGGCAACTCAGCACTAGCAAAGAAAGACACGCACGATAAAAAAGGATGAATAAAATAAAGTTTCCTAACAATATTTGTAGCCTCTTGAAGATAATTACAGACGTATTTGTACCGATCATCAAGACTCTACTTAGACTTGTCTTGTACACACATGAGACCTATGAACCAGGGACTTTGATACCATTTGTCACGACCCAAAAATGGACGTGATGTCAGTTGTCGATTCCCACCAAGAAAAGTCAACCTCAACCCAACAAAAATGAAAGAAATGCGGAAAAACAGTAAAATAAGAACAAGATAAAGCAAAAAGGTTATTTTTCTATTAAAACCCCCAAAATCTGATTGTCACATGTACAAGCCCCTAAATATATAAACTGCGGACTTGAGAAATAAGTACAAGTCTCAGTCTTTGTTTCTCAAGAGAACAAAGCTTAAAGAAAAGGAAAAGAGGACTCGCCACGATGACAAACAACTACCTCTCAAGTCCTTCAACGAGCCTCGACAGTTAGGAGAAGAAGAAGAATAAGAAGATCACATGGGTCTTGGCTTGGAACTAAGACAAGTGTAGAAGCAAGGGGTGATTACCCACAACACGGTACCCAACAAGTAACCTAATAAACAAGGTATCTAGCTAGAAACAAATACCCCTTACTCTCCAACCGAACCTCCTCAAACTACAAGTTGCACATAAATCAGCCAAACCTAGCAATTCTACAATACACGGCTCACAAGGCCCAATAACCACAACTCAATAGTCACAATCAATAATCATATGAATCAAATAAGTCAAACTCAAAGTCAACTAGTTCAATCACATAGAACAATTACATCAATCTCAAGTAACAAGCAAGTCACGCAAAGCATCAAATTCATCAAGTTACACAATAGTAAATCTCTTGCCGGAACCATTTCTCATTGACACAATATCACTAGCCGGAACTATTTCCCATCGTCTTTATATCAAATCACTAGTCGAAACCATATCTCATCGGCTTTATATCACTAGCCAGAACCATTTCCTATTGGATTTATAAACACTTACCGGAAATGACCTTTGGCATCACAACACTCATCGACAAAGACCTCGACATCATAGCACTCACCTATAAAGACCTCGACATAATTAATCATCACGGTGTTCGCAATCAAGGTAAAAAGTAATATAACACCACACGGAAGAGACAACAATTCACACAATTCAAGTCCACATTTATTCTTTCAAGCATTTTATCAATCAATCAATAGGGGTCACAATAAGGCAATTCATATCATATGTTCGTCACATAGCCCTTTTCATTTCAACCCCTTTTTTTATTTCTTTTGATGTATCAAGTGGACAATTTACATCATTCTCATTACTCCCAACACATAAACAATAAAGGAAGTACACGAATTCTACTAAAATGTGAGGTTTAGGAGTTCACTTGCCTTAAAAAAAATCACCAATCACTCCAGTAGTTGAGTCTACCCCTTTTGAATCACTTCCAAAGCCACACAATTCAATTGATTTAGCACAGAAAAATCCTTCCAAAAATCGCCACCAAGGTCCCTAAAGCTCAAAATTGGAAAAATGGGCTTACAAAATATGCAGGCCAAAAACCCTCTCATGTATCACACAAGCAACCAGGGGTTTGCTTAAGAGCGAAGGTTGCTTAAGAGACATGTCCTTCGCTTAAGCGACAGGTTCTTCGCTTAAGCGACATGTCCTTCACTCAAGCAGAGGTTGTTTAAGCAACATGACCTTGGCAAAAGTGAAGCATGATGTACTAGAAACCACAGCCAACTTTCAACAGTCTGAAAGGACCCTCGAGATTCGTTTGAAACCCCGTACACATAAACTAGATATGCAAATCAATTATACTCGATGTTCTGAATTCAGTAAAATTGTCAAAACATGAATCTGAGGTCTCTTTGATCTGACATCTGCAAAAAACACAAGAAATTAACTCACACCTTAAAAGGCTAAAACAAGCTCGGGGCCTCTCAAAAATCAACTAAGACCTCACCTAGGCCTAAAATCATCCCCCAAATCTAACGAAACTCACAATTCTGATTCGAGCAGCCGAACCCTGAATATTGACTAAAGTCAACTCAAAGGCTAAATTTTCATAAATTCTCAACTTGGGACCTCAAATCCTCTGAAGGACTCGGAAACTGAAACCGACAATTCTCACAACTGAGATTCCAGGTTTCAGTATTGATGAAATCGACGGAATTCTATTATGGTACTCGAACTCCAAAAGTCTCCAAAACCCACTTTCTTAACAATATTAGCCTTTCAAACTCAAAACTTACCAATTTCTCAACTTTTAACTCAAAGTACAAAACAAACTTTTCAAACTCAAACATAAAAGACACGGGGTCGATATTAGGAGGGGAAAAAGGGTAAATTCACAAAAAATTTAAAAAATGATCGATTGGGTCATTACATCGACAATGACATAAGGGAGGGGGAGGGGGGGAGGAGAGGAAGCTAGAACATTTATGTAAATAATAAAATTTTAAAATTAATGTCATTAGCACTAATCTTAAAATTATCACCTATACTCAATAATTAGATCTGTGTCAATTTTTCTTAGTTTTGTGAATTTTTTAAATCACTTAATTACTTTTTTTCCAAATGAGTTTGCATTTTCCTCCATTAATCCATAATTATTACAAGTTTTCCGGCTTGTATTTGAAAACTATGATCTTTGAATGCACATTGAGCACACTCGCAAGTGGCTTAAATAATAAAGCTGGTACATAACATAGGTTCCACATTGCAGATTTTGATTTACATTGCACAGTTAGAGGTAGAGGTATAAATTTTTAAATTGGAAGGTATTCAAGTCGTCGTGGAAACCTTATCATCATAATGTTACCAGAAACATGTATATGTTGATAAAAGTTAGAAGGCCAAATATGACAATGTCAGGAGGTTGGGCAGAAATGATAAAAGATCTAGAGATAAGAGGTGCACAAATGAAGGTAACTGTCATGCCCCGAGCCTACACCCTAGACGTGGCCGAAACTTGAGAACCATTGTTGGCACCAAGCAAACCCTTGGCCTGACTTAACTCACAGCGGAAGACTTACTCTACAACACATGAACTCAAAAGTAAATTTACTGAACTGTCTCAAAAGATAAACTTAAAATATTTTAGAAATAAAACATTCACTAGCCAAAGTGGCAATTCAAGTCTCAAACATTAATAACTGAAATGAAAATGAATCATGAATTAATATTGTCTATCTATCTATGAAGCCTCTACTAACTAAGATGGACGTCGGGACAAGACCCACGACATCCTAACGACAAAACTGAAATGATAAAACATAAATGAGAGACCCTCCGGAAGCAAGGAGGCTCACCAAACAACTCTGAACTGCAACTGGTATCAACGAATAGCCTGTTGAAGGCCCTGGTCTCCTGTATCTGCATCATGAAACAATACAGTCCAAATGGCATCAATACATTGAATGTACAAGGCTGTAAGGGGAAAACTGAACATAACATAAAGCTTGAACTTGGAAAGAATGAAACATACTCACCTCAACTCTACTCAACTCAACCTCATCTCATGAATACTCAACTCAATGCAGTATAAAAACAACAATAAAGATGCAGTTTATATAAAGCATTTAAAATAGTAGATAACAACTCCATGCATTTAAAAATACAATAATAACTCAGTTTGTATGTAAAAATACAAAATAACTCTGTTTGGGACATTCTCTAATCGACAATCATCACTATGGGCTATGTGATGATACATCGTATCGTCCATGCTGCCAGAATTGTCCTATACCTTGTCGGGGTATAGAACTCCTTAACTAAGTGGATCCACTAAGGTATGCTTAAAAAGCAATAAGGAATCATCTAAAAAGGATGATCCTTTCTACCCACTTTGCTACATGGTTTATGGGGGCTGTGAGTTGTCTGAACTTTCTCCCATATCGGTGCTCAATACTACTCCCAAAATATAACTTAGCTCATATGTTTTAAAAATAACATTTCCTCATCCTCAAATTTGAAATTATTACTCAAAATATTTCTCTTAAAAGAGATAGTACTCAAAACTCTTCATGAACTCTTTTGAAAATTAGTGTTTCTTTTCATCTTAAATGTAAAAAAACATTTACTCTTGGGAATACTTAGTTCCCATATATCATTTAAAAAAAAATAAACTCAACTTTACTCATCCTCATACTTAAGTACTCAAGTCTTAAAACAAGCTTTGAAAAGATTGTAAAAGACTTCTCAAGTAGACTCGAAAGAACTCTTAAGACTTTACTCTTAACTCTACCTATAATTTGAATTATGAATTCAAGGATATGATTTATGTTATGAAAGACCTCTTAATGAATAAATGAGGTTTAGATAGTTGATAAATAAGAAACGAGTGAAAATACTATCCGGGGAGCAAAGGCGCGACGCGGAGAAGGTGTAATTTATTTGGTCGTGAAATAATTTTTTAGACAGTGGAGTCCGCGCTCTCTCCGCGATGCGGAGAGAAAGGAAACTTTCTAAGGGAGCAAGCCCGCGACGTGAACCTAGGCACTTAATTCTGCCTGATCTTTTCTTCCTCTCTCAAACTCGATTCAACTCATACCCACTGAAATTTTAAGGTAAAAACTCTCGAATTCTTATAACCCAGAACAAGTTCAACGAAATCCACTCAAGAATTTATCAATTTACTCAATGAAAACTCATACTTAAAGAATAGATCACAAACTTCAAGAAACACATCAACAACTCAAATATACTCAATCTTATGGATGAAATTCGAATATGGAAATCATGATTAGTGTGTGGGTGAACGAACCCAACACTATGAAAGCTTACATACTTCGATTTAGCGAAACAATTCCTCGATTCGCAAGAAACCTTGATCATTCTTCCTTTTCTCTTCTTTTCCTCTTCTTGAACTCTCTTCTAAAACCTTAAGTATAATCTAGGATTTGTAAAACTGACCCACATCAGATTTGACCCCAAAATATTACTAACAATGTTTTAATCTGAAAGGGTAAGGAAAATATCAAATACCCCTCATCTTTTCGAGTAACTTTTCTTAACTGGACAGACAGATTTCAAACGGGCATCTCCCTCATCCGAGCTTGAAACTTAGATAACTTGGTGGCGTCGGAAAGAGGATTCCAAGTCCTTTCATTTGGTATCTTATGGGCCACCTGACTCATCATGTACTAAAAGTTATGGCCATTTGAAGGTGACCCAAAACTCACAACTTAAGCATAACTTGTAAGATTCTCAATTTGGCTATTTCCAATTTAGCGGTTTCTAAATCTAGCTCTTTCTAAGGTGGGATGTTACAGTAACCATGGTAAGATGAGAATATCCCCAGAAGGATGGGTCAATTACAACACTGATGGTGCATCCAGGGGAAATCCAGGAAAGTTCGTATGCCTATTTCTTAAGGGATGGTATAGGAAATATTATTCAAGCAAACGGAGTTCATATGGAGAATACTACGAACACATTGGCAGAAGCAAATGTTATTTTAGCACCAAGTAGGCATTGCAAACAATCACAACATCATCAAATAATAATACAAACATATTCCATGGTATTAATCAAAGTGCTAGAAGGAAAGTGGCATGTCCGTGGATAATAAATGAAACAGTTGAAAAAATCAGAAAATGTTTACAAGGCTAGCAACACAGTTTCCAACATATAATGAGGGAAGAGAATCAACTTGCAGACTACTTGGAAAATATAACTATAGAAAAAAAATCGCATATTAACAGATTTTCATAGCATGGAGGCGAAAGGTAGGATAATCATAAACCGTGACAAATTAAACAACTCATATCTAAGGTTTTCACTAATAAAGAGATAATGGGGAAGGGAGGCCACAACATAGTTTTTTCACAAGTACATCATTTACAAAAACATAAGGGTATCAAGAAATGTTAAATGCTATCTAACCTAGGCTACTTTGAGCCATCAAAAAGGACTTGGCAAAAGTGGAAGATCTTGATCAAATGGAGACTCTTTAACTTGGAAAAAGCTTTAATCACTATTGAGGAGGTGGAATGAAGCTACTCATGCACTCCATTCAAACACCAACTGCAAGGGAACAGAGGCAAACAAAATCAGAAAATGGGCAATAAATGAGAAAAGGAAGAAGAAATCACCAACCTAATGATTAAGCATTCTTTCATTAGACTAGATCGTGAAGCTACACACAAGAAGCAACGACCACCGAACCAGTGAACACAATTGCAAGGGAGTATGGTCAACAGAAGTACGCACATGAATATGAAGGTAGGGAAAGTGGAATATACTAACTCTTGTTAGTTGATGAAGGACACAAGGAGAAGAACTCAATGTTAATGACCTATAACATGAGGAGGCGAAATTTACTGTTCTCCTAGTAAGGGAACAGTTTCTCAGGTGTTTTGGGGTGAAGGCGGTAATGGTGGGAAGCTAGATTAGAAAACCCTAGACGAAAGTACATGTTTATAGAGATAGGATATGTTTTATGTCTAATTTATTTTTTATTTCGATTTTTGTTTGTCTTAATAAATATGGGCGTTAGGTCCATATGAGTTTAGGCCCCTCTAATTTTTCATCAATAACAATCCTGAAAATTCAATTTGATTTTTTTTATTGGCGATGCATGCCATTAGGGACTACATGCACTATAGCAATCAACAAACTAGAGACTGATTAATTGTAAGAGCCGTTAGACCATCTCCAACCCAACACCAAATTTTACATCAAATCCTAAATTTGGTGTAAAATTTGGTTGTTTTGAGCTCCAACCCACCCCAATTTTTACACCAAATTTGGTGTGTGAATAGTGTTACACCAAATTTGGTGTAACACTATTCATCACACCAATTCACTTTTTAAATATTTTAATATTATTTCATCATACAAATTTTTAATTAAACATTATATAAATTGTATGTTTTAATTAAATCTCTTGTATATTTAATTATTTTTATGTAATATTTTTATAATATTAATTTTAGATATAAAATTTAGTTTTTTTATAAATTAATTTTCTATATATGACTTTTTTTAAAAATTAAATTTATGTTAATTCTACTATAAATTATAATTGGATATAACTACAATTAACCTTCACAAAAATTAAAAATGCAAACATATAGTTTTTTAAACAAATAATACAATGTACTTAAAAATAACCGAAAATAATAAACATTCAACAAAGTAGTAATTGACATACATCAAAATTGAAATATAAAATACATAGTAATTTTAAAAAATACAACAAAACATAATAATTTAAAAAAATTACAACAATAACTTAATAATCTGACAGATTCTTTCCGGATCCATCAATACTATTAAAATATGAATTGTATGGGATATAATAAAGTATACATCAATACTTTAGTTAATTGTATTTCATTAATGATTTCACTTTTATTTGTATTATCCATTATTATGTATAATATTTGCTAGCAATTTATATTATTTAAAAAATTATGGTACAAAATAATTTTATATTAAACGATTATAAAAGGAAATAATATGAATTATATATGGTGAATGTTTTAGAAAGAATTTGTTTTATGAAATAAGAAAATATAAATGAAACAAGAAATAATAATATAATAATAAAGAGAGAGAAAAATATTTATTTTTGGTGTAAAATTTGGTGCAGTGGGTTGGAGTTGATTAAACAAAAAATAGTGCTGACACCAAATTTGATGTAAAATTTGGTGTTTGGATTGGAGATGCCCTTAGAGACAGAAATATAAAGTACTACTCCCTCGAGTTCACATTAAGTGGTGTTTTTATCTTCTTTTTTTTAAAAATGATTTAGTTCAAAATAAGGGGTGTGTCACGTAATGAAGAAGGTATTTTTTTTTAATCAAAAGTCACCTTCAGGGTGGGGTTAGGCATGATCCCTACCTTGTATATTAAATATAAATGAAGAACGTGTTAATTACTCCTTTCGTCTACTTTTATTTTTTAATTATATTAAATATAAATGTCCACTTTTATTGGTCCAATTTAGAAAATCAAGATACAATTTATACTTAGTTGCTAATTTACTTTTATTATTAACTATCGTCATTTTTCAAAATATTGAATTTTTTATATTCAAAAGGAGATATAGTAAGATTGTCGTTCTATTTGTTTTAGCATTAAAGACGCTTTTCAAATCAATACTGAATAAATAAAAATGGACGGAAGAAATGTTTTCTTTCAAATTTACCTATATTATTTAGATAACTGAATTTCATGTAACCAAGAAACTATATAGGTACTATTTAATTAAAGGTAAATTTAGTAAACATACTTTTTATTTTCTAGGAGTAAGTAGATTTTGTAATGAGCGCACATGTCCAAGCTAACAAAATCACTTAATATGGACCAAAAAGAGTATTATTCAAGACTTTTGGACAATTTACTAGTTATTCCATTGAAAATTGGGATTAACCTCACATATGTACCTGGCTAATAATGATATAGAATATAGATTGAAGATATCTTTAAAAACATAATGAGGATCTGAGATAAAATTATGCCAGAGCGGTGCATGCACTTCCGATAAAAGAAGAAAATTTCGTAGAAATAAAGATGAACTTATGAAGAATACAATGACATGATAGAAATTTTCTAATATTTTTTGCATTGAAGTCCCGATTTGGGGTGACGTTTCTAATATGATTTTTTCTATATTTAGGGTTTAAATTCGAAAGGATGAAACTGTCTTACCACTGCACCACCACCCATGTTGGTAGAAATATTCTAATATAATTCATTGTCCAAATATCCCTTTCCCCTATAATTAATATTTTCATATATTTATGTTTCTTTTTATCAACAGTAGATTGTGGCTCCTACTTATAGATATTCATGGACCACTACAATTGTGGAAAAACTACCATATTCACCACAGACAGCTCTTTGAGGCAACAACTTTCAAGTGTAATTATTATTAATTTAAAGAGATAACATTGAGATTAGAGGACACAACACTATTAGATTTATAGATAAAGTTGATTTCGCAGTTTACGATTTTGAAATAAATGAAAAATAATTGACGATTTTCTGTTATAAGGGTAGATTAATGAAAAATAGCTAAATGATTTTTCTCTTGCAAGGGTAGTTTGATTTTTAATGAATAAATATCAAGTAGATTAATTTAGTGTTAACCAATGAGATAAGTGTCAAAAACACACCTAAATTATCTTGTTTTTTAGTTTTATACCTAAACTATTGAGAGTATGAGTTTCATACCTAAACTATCACTTTTTAGTTTGAGAAACACACCTAAGTGGTGTGTGTAATGCATTCTCTCTTTTATTTGAAAATCTTAACACATGATATTTCACATAGATAAAATATTTCACCTTGACAAAAATTAAATAATAAACTATTAATATTAATTAAAAATTAAAGATTAAAGTATTAATATCCATAAAAAAAATATTTTAAAAAAAAAATAAAATTTAGATTATTTTTCTTACCTCACTCCACCACCTCCTCCACGTACCCCACACAATCCCCCATCCTTTTTTTAAAAAAAAAATATTTTAAAAAAATTCATACTCCCCCCTCCCAAAAAAAACCACCCACACATCCCCTCCCCCCCCCCCCCCCCCCAAAAAAAAAAAGAATTGATATTATTTTTTAAAAAATAAAAATTTTACTCCATCCTATTTAGCCCTCCGCACCTAATTTTTTTTTTTTTTTACATTTTTATCATTTTGTGTTAGATATGTACGTACATATATTTTGAGAAAAAAAATTCTACTAGTGTACCGAATATAACATAAATAAATAAAAAATTAGAAAAATTTTGCGGCGGCAAGTAAAAAATATTTTCGATATGTATATATCTAACAAAAAATAAGAAAATAATTTGGAAGCGAAGGGTTAGGTGGGGTGGGTAGAATTATTTTTTAAAGAAAATAAAATAATATCTAAATTAGTATTTGTGGGGGGGGGGGGGCAGGAGAAGAAGTAAAAAAAAATTAAATCTTTTTATGAAAGAAATTTAAACAAAAAAAAAATGACCGGGGGTTGGGGGTGCGGGGTGCAATGAGAGGTGATGGAGTGGGGTAAGAAAAAAAAATTACATTTTATTTTATAAAAGAAATATTATTTTTTTGGATAATAATTTTTTAATTTTTATTTTTAACTAATACTAATAATTTATTTAATTTTTGTCAAGGTTGAATGTTCTGTCCATGTGGAGTGTGATGTGACAAGTTTTTAAAATAAAAGACGGTGTATTACACACACCATGATGAAAGTGGTATAAAAGAGAGGGGTGTGTTTCTCAAACTAAAAAGTGATAGTTTAGGTATGAAACTCACACTCTCAATAATTTAGGTATAAAACTAAAAAAAAGTATAATTTATGTGTGTTTTTGACATTTATCTCTTAACCAATAAATATTTTTATCCGGGCACACACAATATTTATCTATGTACTGTAGCTAGCCAGCTACTACATTTACCCCCATTTTTTCTCCTCCCTCTAAATTTTCTTTTTATTTTATAAAGTCCTCGTGGTTATGGCCGGTTAATATATTTCATTTATTTTTCTTAAGATTAAGACATATATATTTGAATATACATTTAAATATTAAGATAGGTATTAAGATTTAGATATTTGAATCTAAATATGCATTTCAAAGTTAAATAGACTTTGCATTAAAATATAAATTTTTTTTTTGTATATTAAAATATAAATATTAAATAATTAAGAGTGTTTTTTTTTTTTAAATATTGAATACATAAAATTTGTGGTGGTGATGTGATGGTTGTGGGTATCAATTGAGGATGGTATTGGCTAATAATGGTATTCAGAAGCGGACCCAGGATTTTCGTTCAGTGAGTTCAAAAAATAAAAGTATAAACGTGTAAATAAGTCAACAAAATAAAATTTCAAGAAAGTAGTATTATATAGTTTTAGTGGCGGACCCTTGAATTTTTTGGGTTTAAAACCACACTTTTAGCATGTTTTATAAAATAATAAAAAAAAACTGTGAAAAACGGAACTGAAAATTAAAAAAAAAACCTGAAACTAAGAAAGGAAAAAAAACGCTCGAATAGGGATTCGAACCCTCGGCATGCAACTTAATGTCAAGGGACCTACCGCTGGGCTATCAATTTCTCTTTGTCTTTAAGGGGGTTCAAAATATATATATATTCATATATGTACAGAAAATTTACCTTATATATACGGTGTAATTTTTTACCGAGGGGGTTCGGGTGAACCCCTTGGAACCCTCGTGGGTCCGCCCCTAGTGGTGTTGATGGTAAAAGCGAGTGGTATTAGCGGTTGACACCAGTGGCGGAGTCAGAATTTTCAATAAGGGGTTCATAATATGAAAAAATAGGCACACGAAGTAGCCGAAGGAGGTTCAACATCTACTATATATAACTAAAAAATTATTTTAAACATGTATAAATCATATAATTTTCGAATAAACCCCCTAATTGTAAGGTGACTCCGCCATTGGTTGACACTAGTGGTTGATGGTGGTAGTTAGTTGTGACGGTCAATAATTGTGATCCATAATAGTGATCATAACTAATGGTGATAGCAAATAATGATAGTGTTGACAATATATATTGGTGATTTTTGGTTTTAATTATGGTAATAGTAATTGAAGGTGGAGATTATAAATGGTGGCTAGCGCACAATGATCACAGTTAATTGTAGTGATTTGTAGCGGTGGTAATTGTGGTTGAAGTTGATAGGAATGGTAATGACAATGGTGCACGACAACAATGACATTTGATAATAGTGGGTGATAATGATTAGCAGTAAATGAATGAAATTGATGAATTTTAACTTTTGTAAAAGACTTAATCATTCTGATCGGATCTGTTAAGTAGTTTTAATGCATGATTAAAATATGAATGATTAATACTTAATAAACAAACGTATTTAATTATTGAAACCCGAGTAATTAAAATTAAGATATTTGTTAAATCCAAATAATTATGGCCTAAGCTAACCTGATAATTAGGGGTCATTTTTTTTTTATGGTGGACCAGAAATCTCTTATAATCTTCTCTATATAATTTTGGGATAATGTGTGAAATCATTTTATTCTATTATTGGTATAATTTCTAATTGTGAGATTAACTATATTGGGACTATTTATATCACAATTATGATGTTTATTACTGTTATACCACACCTTGTATGTGGCACAATCAATTGGGATAGGTAAGTCCATTATAAAACAAAAAACAAAGTGACACATCTTCACTTTTTCAACCTATTCCTCCATTTTAAAGAAAGACAAGGATAAAATTGAAAATGAATATTGAATAGATATCTCAATTTATTAGATTTAAACCAAACATATATTATATTTAATATGTTCCATTTTTTATCTGATAAAAGTATATTCACTTAATAATATCATTATATATTATTTAATTCTCCTATTATAATATCAATATCATAATTTTGAGATAACTTGTTCCTGTAATTTCTTAATTATATTAGTATATAAGAATCATAAAAATTAGTATAAATTGAGGAGGGAACATGTAGTCTTTGCCTACTTGTGCCTTTTGATTGATTAGAATAGAAACATAATTAGAGTAACCTTTATGTTTGCTTCTTTTTTCTTTTAAAGAAGTTTATAATTTCACGTGACACAATGTATATAATAGTAGTGGTTGCAGTATAAAATATCACCATGACACTATATATTATATTATATACATATAGGACATTATTATTTCAAAAGTATAAAATATGAGCACACCACAAAAGTAAACTGGACCCTCTATTCCTTCCATTCACCTCTCCTAATAGCAAATGGATAAAGCCTATTATTTTTTTTCTTTGTTTTTGCACTCCTCCAATTAGTGTGTGAACCCTACTAGTTAATTAGCAGCTCGTCTTTCATTTTTCTTCAATCTTTTATGTCTTTCTGTTTTTATATTATGAAGCAATAATTTATTTATTTGGGTTTCTTCTAATCTAAAGTCATTTCATTAGCTAAACTAAGTAACCTTTTTTTCAGAATTATACTGCTTAAAGTAGGAAAATAAGGATATCTTATTTTTAAAATATAAGACATGCATGTTCATTGCTTTTATAAAAAACAATATGCTTGCCCACTGCAATTATATTCATTCAATCATTGTTTATGATATGTCATGTTAATTCCAAATTTTATATGTAGAGTACCTACTGTAAACTAGGCTGACACGTTTTGCTAATTTTATAAGCTCTAATCACAATCATAGTATGTAAGTTTTTTTCTTACAATAGACAAGTAACACCAATGTTTTAAGTATAACATCGAATGGAATCACATATATAATTATTCGCCAGCTCAGCTCTCAAGAATCATCTGCTTTCTCTTTCTCTTTCCCTTTCACACTCACAGTGGTGGGATGCAATGAACTCTAAGGATCCTACTCAGCGTCAGAGTCAAAAATTTATGAAAGTAGTGAGGATCGAATCACAAATTCAGACTTAAATGAGCATACTTACCACTGGATTATCAACCTCTGTTATGACTAAGGGTGTTTATATTTTAATATAGGAAAAAAAACTTAAATATACAATTTAAAGTCTTTAATTACATCAATATATCAATACTTTTTTTTCAATTATATAACAATATTTTTTTTTCAAAACTAGAATTTTTATTATTTTTAAAAAACGTTTACCAAGTCAACCACAAATATCACGTATCCCTTAAATTTCTCCAATTATTTTACTTTCCTTGATTTACTCCAATTTGTTATATTATCTCCCATGAAGAGAGGTTTCATACAAAAATAAAACTCTTCTTCTTTACTAAGTTCGACGATCCAAAATGCATACCAATAATTTTTCAATTCTAATTCAACACAGCGGGCGATGAGACTCATCAGGTAATTGATAAAAAGTAGTTCATATGGAGGGGTTTTTTCGTGGTTGTATTTGATTTTTCACAACATATCGATTTTAATCTTTTTTGTAGTTATTCTTTTGGTTTATTTTGTCGATTTTGGTGGAATGTAAATTCATATGATTTGTTTGATGTTCTGGAGCATCAATATGCTGATTTAATTATTAAATAAATATTAAAATTTATCAATTGTTTGTGGAATAATATTGAGTTTTTCACAACAGCTGGATTTTTATTCTTTTGGTATTGATTCGTTGTTTTATGTTAACGATTTTGGCGTAATTACAACAACTTCATATGATTTTTATTGTAATCTGATGTGTCGAATAGGATTTTTTTTTAAATTTTTTTTAGGTTTAATTGATTAATGCAACAACTTAAAATAACATCATAAATTATGTGTTTAAATTGGTATGTTGAATGGAGTATGTTAACAAATTGTATCAATAGTTACTTTTGATATGTGATATGGTGTTACACATACCAACTGCAAGTAAGATTGTAGGTGCATGTATATGTGTATTTTGTTGTATTATTTGGTATATAAAATACAACAATAAAATAATTTTTTGGTACATTGTTTGGTTTATTTTGATTATCTGAATTGGTGTATATAATAAATTGAAAAATTGATAATATATTGGTACATTTTTGGTGTATTTTAATTATCTAAACTGGTATATATAATAAATTGAAAAATTGATAATATGTTGATTGGTATGTGATCTGGTACTTATGCTCGAATAGTTGATTCTATGAATTGGTGGTATGTGTTGATGTATTTTTTGGTCTAAATTGTAATACCTTAAAGGTCAGAATACTTATGATATGTTTATTGGTATAATAAATTATTTGGTATACCTGTTAGTGTGAATTACCACAAGTATGCCAATTTATTATTAGTACAGTAATTGGTGAAAAAGTTACTTACTTACTAGAGTGTATCAAAAATAAAACTTAGTTGTGTGCCATCAATTACCAATGTAACTACCAAGATGTTTAAATATATGGATGTAGTAAGCAAATTATTAAGAGTTTGTAATTCAATACATAGTAAGTATTAACAATACTATATTATACATAGTATGTTTTGGTATTATTATTGATAATGTATGTTTTAAATTTAAGGTATGCTCATTAATAGAATACCTTCATACAGTTATAGATGGTGCAAAGAGGTTTACAGTATGTCTGAATACTGGTATGTGCCGTTGTGGCAGATTTCAACATGATGAGATCCCTTGTAGTCATGCAATTCCTGCTATCAGATATAGGAATAAATATTGCGATGACTACTATTCAGCTTATTACAATAATAAGGATTATCAGGATATATATGCAATATCAATAGAACCCTTGCCTTGCGAAAGCACTTGGGATGTTCCATCACATGTTTTGAAAGAGGTAATGTTACCACCAATTGCAAGAAAGCAGCTAAGCAGACCACCAAAAAATGATCGCAAAAAGGAATTCACCGAAAGAAAGGGGAAGAAAAGAAAAGTCACCTCTAGTGAATGCGATTTATCTGGGCATAAAAAGAAGACTTGCCAAAAAAATCACATAAGAATTAGCGTTATCGTATTTTTATTGTTATTTTTACTTTGCAGAAAGCTAGGCGGTTGAACTCATTTATTTGATTATACAGTTGAACTCAATGAAGCCTTATTTGAAAGTTGATTACTATTTGGTATCTTATTAATATTATTGAATTCGTAATTGTTATTAATGGCTATCATGAACTCATTTAATAATCGTATTGTGAATGAGCAAGTGAGGTTGGTATAATTCTAGCCTAAAATAAAAATAATTAAAAACTAGTTAATGTGAAGAACTTGGTTACCAGAAACAATAGACTATGTTAATGTAAAAAGTTGATTAAACCAATTATTTGAAAAAATATAGGACTATTGAAAAAATGATGTGTGTTAATACATTGGTTTAATCTGGAACCATAATAAATACAATCTGTTAAAGGAAAAATTTGGTGAACTTACGATAAAATAGGAACGAAAATTGGTAAACATATAGGAACATAATAATGGTCGTATGTAGGGATCATATGTTTGCATTATATAGCAACCTAAGACAATAAATTTGAAAAAACTACTTAAAGTTAAAATCATGGTTTGAATGATACCAGAAAAAAAACTCACTCTGTTAATATAAAAAAAATGGTTTACTTATAATAAAAACTACACAAAACTTGGTAAACTTAATGGTAAATATAGCAAACTAAAACATTGAATGAAAATAAATAGCACAAATAAAACAGATTTGGTATAATATTTGAGTAATACTAAAACCAATTGACATAATAATGGTTGTATAAAGTAATTCAAATGTTTGAATTATATACCAACCTATAACGGTGAATTGTAAAAAAAACTATAAAAAGTTAATATTTTGGTTTGGACTATTACCAGAATTAACATATTCTGTTCAAGTAAAAAAATTGTTAGGCGTTAGAATCTGATAAGAAGAAGATGGATGGTTAGGCGTTAGAAATTATGGTGAGGCCTCTGGTTAATTGGAATGACAAGTGATTAAGTGATGAAGATGTAAGGTTTAAGAGATATGGATGAATAAAATTGAAGGATTATCTCAATATACCGCTGAAAAAGGGAATCCTAATATATCTTGGAAATAACTCAGTTATAGATAATTGTACTAATTTTATTGGTATCATAAAAATCTTCAAATAAAAGGAATAAATCAATATGGACAGAGAAAATGACTACAAAACGTAAAAAGGAAAATAAAAAAATAATGAAACGTGTGAAAAGGGATTTGTAATATTTCTCGGAACTATACCTCAATTATAGTACTGTAACAACTTTATTGGTACCACAAATCTTTATATAAAAGAAATCCCAATAAATTACTACAAAACATAAAAAACTAAATAAAAGAGGAATAAACAAACATGTGGATGTGGGTCTGTTTAATGAGAGAGAATATATGGTAAAATTAAATACCTAATTACACTCCACATAATATGGCACAAACTACTAAGAGTCAGAGAGAGAAAATTCGGTAATTTTTTTTCAAGTAAAATAAAAAATTAAATGTTTTGTTATGTATGTAATTTAAAAACTTAGTTTGTAATTAAATATAGTATATTGATATTTTGTTAATAGAAGTCTTAAGTAGTATACTTTTGTAATTTTTCCTATATATTCAATTAATAGTGAATATTTTACCTATATACACCATCTAAATCAAGAAAAAGGTGAATGTAATCATATCAAATATTATGAATATTGTTAGTATACTGTGTATGTATGCATTGTTCGACCAAAACCGATCAAGGAGTTCAAATCTAATAAGAGGGGTTTGCCCGATGATCACCATCCTCACTTTCAACTTTAAGATTGTGAGTTTGAATCACCAAATGAGCAAAAAAGTGAAAGCTCCCTTAGGAAAAGGGGTAAAAAGAAAAAGAGTTCAAACCTATAAATTAAGACTCCATTAACCATGATGAGGCAAAATAAAAATCAGTTCGACCTACATATTATTTCATAAAAAAATAAATTATAAAATGAAAGTACACTTTTATAAGTGCATAGTTTGATATCAAATCATATGGTAATTAATAAAGTATACCATACATAAAACTATACTAAAAGAAACATATATTATTATATGGCTTGACCAATTGACCTATATAAGTAAAATAATTTACAGAATTTCATACGTCCAAATATGAAATAAAATTATATTTTTTCTTTCAAGAAAAGTTAAAACATTTATAATAATACTTTAATTTTTGTGCTAAAAAAATAGGACAAAATCCTTAACACATGGAACAACACTTTCTGGATTTCCACGTACGAATAATGAATTTCTATCCTTTTCACCTTACTAGTAGGCTTTACCTATGTACAGTAAAGTTAATTAATTTTTTCATAATATTCCTTTTCCTCTAATCTAACAAATTAAAGATTAAAACTATACACCAACAGTGTATATATATTCCATGTTTTAATTTGTTTGACTTATTTTGACTTGATACAGAGTTGACGGAAATAAACAAGATTTTTGAATTTTTTGATCTTAAATCAAAGATATATCTATGTACATCAAATTTGTAATTTTAAATATGTCATATGAAAAATTAAAATTAAAAAACTATTTAAAAAAACACACGAATATATATACCCACACGCTCCGTTGTTGTTTTGCTAATTGGCACATCAAGGGTTAGCTGTAATATTAATTTGATTACCTTTCGATTGTCACTTCACAAATAGACTATTTTTGTGTGGTGAGCTATCGGGCCATGTGGGAAGTACAATGTATCAGATATGATTATGATTGTGAAGAAGATTAGAAAAAATAATTTTGTCATTTGGTACTACAGTATGTATGACAATTTATTGTGATGAGGAAATACATATGATGTCACAACTATGAATAAATAGTGATTGATGAGATGGTTTTAAACAACATCAGTCAATCAGATATGGCCATACGCAATGACCAAGCACCAACCACTCTACACTATTCAACAAGAAAAACAATTCCATAGCATTATTTAGAAAAAATAAATCCTTATCAGTATAAAAGTTGAATATTGATTTAGTTCAAATCACGAATTACAAATGCCAAAATTTAAGGTAACAGAGTAAAGACAGATGGATAGCATGGTGGCTCTACAAACCTAAAGCCCCCAAATTTTAGGGGCATCATTTTCAATATTGGGTATCATATGAGAGGAAAACATATATAAGTCTGACAAATCTAGAATATTATGTCTAAAAAAAGATTAAATAGAATGACTATCATAAACATCACTAAAAAAAATTAAAATTTAAGGCCGCTATTCAATTTTATCTTTAGGTCACTGATATGTTTTAGCCGCCTCAGATAGATAGATAGATAGATAGATAGACACAAAAAGGAAATATAAAACAACTAAATGGTATACTAAACTTTGAGACCTCAATCCGTTAATCCTATAAGAAATACCTACTTCTTGCAACCAACGTTTCTACACAAGTTTCAATCTAACGGTTAAAGGATGACCTAAACTAGTTATTTAGGGGTCGTTTGGTACAAGGACTAATAATGTAAAGATTACCCTTAAATTATTATAAGATTTCCTATTTCATAATAATTGGCAAAGTATATAACTGTCGGATAATATTATTGTCACGCTCCAAGCCTACACCCTGGACATGGACTGCATTCGAAAACCATTGCTAGTCCTAAGCAAATCCTTGGCCTGACTGACTACTGAACTGAAGAGTAAATATACACGCGAAAGCTTTAAAGGTAAAGGAAACATGTAAAACATTTAAGATTCTTTTATACTGAACGCCTGGAAATCATCTCTGAAATCATGGATGGTAAATATTTTTAAAACATTTGATATTGAGGACTGAATTGATTCCCTGAATTGCCTATCTATGAAGCCTCTACTAATTGAAGATAGGTTCAGGGACAAGACCGACAACTACCTAAATAAAGAACTAAATGTCTACTAATACTGAAATGCATAACTAAATGGATTCCTCCAAAAGTAAGGAGGTCTCACCAAAGCGGATGAGGTAATGATCTCAATGAAGCGCCTTGATGATCCCAAACACCCGTATCTGCATCATAAAATGTTCCAACATCGAAGACATCAATATATGAAATGTACGGTATGTAATAAGTCAGAATGAAATGAATATCTGAACTGAATGAATAAACTGAAAGGAAACTGAAAGTAACTTCACTGAAGGTAAAGTATGCATATGTAGTACAAAACTGATAATTGTTTACCTCCTTATGCGGGTTTAATAATATTATTTTGGACTCATTTTTAGTTATGTATTCAATTGTTGTGAATTAGGTTTCAAGTCTTCTGTATTGACATTGTGATTGTTTATTTGTTAGCATCACAACGATCAGAGCTATTATGCCTTATAAATCCTCTAACGTCATTTAAGATGATTCTATCTCTTTGTAGACTAATATGGCAAACTTGAGTCTAATAGCATGGATCCTTATCTTGATAACAACTCCGCTCTTGCTAGAATTTCATCCATAACTTCATATACTACGGCCCCGACATGTTTCAATTGTGTTTTTCGGCCTTATTTATTACATTGGATCATGTTAGAGGCTTCGAGCTGCAATGGGCCCTTTGTGACTCTGAGGGAGGTTTCGTTTTATGATTGGTTCCTGCATGATGATGAACATGTAATATTAGAGTCCTTCGAGGTCTACTACCATGGTTTGAGTTTTGATGTAATTTTACTAGTCATAGTTTAAGTCCGAGAATACTTCTATTAGTCGGGTTTGAGTCCTAACACCTTGGTTCTATTATATTCTTTGGGGTTCCTTCGCCACAATTATAGTCTGGATTAGTTGTTTCAATTTTGATTACACTTAGTCAAAACTAGAAATTTCTTTAGCTGTTCTATGCACTCATCAGGCTTATGGGATCCATTTGGGTTATTTACCTTTCAATTATGCACGAGTGTATCTTCTAGGCTTATGAGAGTCCAATTGGGTTATAAATAGCCTTTTTAGCTTATCAGTCTTCTCTTTCTAGATTATTGAGGTGTATAATTAGACTTATCATTACTATTCAATTTATATGACCTTTAACTACTATTTATTTCTCCGCTTTTCATTATGTATTTTCTTTCCAAGCTTAGTCAACCTATGATGCCTACTAGGTACTAGTTGATTTGGTACTCATACTAGACTCTGCATTTGTTATTCTAAATGCAAATCTTAGCGCCATCCAACAATGTTGATTTCTGTGCAGTAGGGAGAGCTTTTGGAGATAAAAGGTGAGATGATGGCATCCTAGTTAACTCATTTCCATATGTATATATAGTTTTTTGCTAGTCTTTTGTATTCGAGACAAGTATGTGCTTATTTTGTTAATTTTTTTTTCAACTTGTACTCATTTTAGTAGGTTGTACCTTCATCCACCAAATCGTGGGATTGGATCTTGTAATATTGTATATGTTTATGTCATTCTTCTGTTCATTATTATTTCTCTATTATGTTGTTTGTTTTTCCATTATTGTACATTTTTTCCAAACATGCTCGTTACTTGTTGTTTCAGGATATGGGTTGTCTTACCTACGAGTGGGTCCTGGTAGTTGTCATCATGAATAGAGTGTTTGGGTCGCTACAAAGTTGGTACCAGAGCTCTAGGTTTGTTGGTTTCATTGGTGCAAAGTTAATGTCTAGTATAGTTCTACAGATCGGTGCAAAGTCATTTGTGTCCTATCTTTGAGATATTATTGGACATCTTTAGGAAGATTCTTTCTTTAGTTCTTTATCATGCATTAACTTTCTTATTCCGTTTCAAGAATCTTACTTATTTCACTCTTTTGTAAGATGGCTCGTATGCACGGTGTGGCGACTGAGGGTAACACTCTCTAGTCAACAGATAGAGCCCTAAGTAGGGTAGAGGGTGACCCTAAGGTCGTGCATGATCTGCAACACCATCTCACGATCGTGCCAAATATATGACTCGTGATCCAGTTGTGGATCCACAACCAAATCCTGTTTCTCAACAAGCAGTGGGGTCGGGACCAACCCCGCCCCCACCTTGGCCAACTATGGAACTAGAGTTTCAGGTGGCTATGGACTACTTATTAGGCATACTAGGGGGCATGAAACAAGCCCAAGCTCCAACTATATCATCATCACAAGTTTAATTAGCAGTGATGGCTTCTTAGGTTAAGGTGCCTCCCGCACCAATCGCCGTTTACTTAGTTATCACGCCAGGAATGATGCTATTAGAGAAGTAGAGATTTTCAGAGTTTTTTTTTATTTCGACTCCTCTGAGGTTTTCTGAGGATGTATAGGAGGACTCCCATGAGTTTTTGATGATCGGCATGGAGATATTATATGCCTTGGGATTAGTAGATACGAGAAGAGCCGACTTTACCATGTATTATCTTGATGGACCATCCAGACAGTGGTGGCGTTTGTATATGGGGGTGTAGACTAGTTGGGTCATCTCCCATGTCTTGGACTGAGCTTTTAGAGGCTTTATTTTTCAGATTTATACCAATGAGCGTTATAGATCAACTTTGGGATCAGTTTGCTATGTTGTAGCAAAGCTCCATGGCCATGTCAGGGTATAAATCCAACTTTCACAAGCTCTCTAGGCATGCTAACATGATTCTACCTACCCATCAGGAAACAATTCATTGCTTTGTTTGTGGATTGAGGTTGCAGTTGCAGATTGAGACTGGGTTTATGGCTTCTGCAGGCAGATCTTTCTTGGATATTGTTGATCACTCCTATACTATGGAAGAGCTCTGTCATGAGACCGAAGGGGCGAGTGATAAGAGGGCTCATCCTAGGGCAAGTATAATAGTTCCCAAACTAGGTGCATGTGCTATTATGAAAGACCTCACTAGTACTTCCAGCATTAAGTTTAGTCTACTCGGGCAGTTAAGGTGGCACTCTAGACCTCAATGGTCGAGCAGTATAGCCAAGGTGGTTCTGGTTCAAGTTAAGGTTTGAGAGGCTCATATTTGATTCCTTCGAGCCGTTGTGATTGATTCTCTTAGATCCATTCTTTTTAGGGTTTATATGATTGTGTTGATTTTGATCTCTAGTTCAGAGAGTATCACCAGCGAGGGATGATTGCACATGCTCTATAGACAACTTTGCCAGTTTTGGTAGTAGCACCTCCGGCTAGAGGCGATGCCCAGGGTCAGGATCGATGTAGTGGCCACCAGGGGCTCGAGGAGGATCCTAACAATGTAGGGCAGGATGTAGATCAAATGATCTATTCAATGGTAGATAAGGGCACCTTTGTGCATCTCCAATAAGGGAATAGGCTAAGGCATCAGACGATGGCATCATAGATACGATTCTTATATGTCATCAGCTCTCCTGGACCTTATTTAATCCGGAGTCTACATATTTTCACTTATGCTTCTCAGTTGAGTTTGTACTCTGAGACTCTATCAACACCATAATGTGTTTCGACCCCAATGGGTGAGTCTTCAGTAGTAGATCAAGTGAGATTATGTTTGGTGACTATCCAGGGGCGTGGCACTTGAGATGACCTTATTGTGTTCGATATGTTAGACTTTGATGTTATCACGTGCATGAATTGATTATTACCCTATAGTGCGGTCTTGGATTGCTTCACTGAGATTGTTACTTGAGCCATGTTTGGTATCCTTCGAGTAGTGTGGCAGGTCTCTTTTAGTCTCAAACTAATTGGAGTTATCTCTTATGTTCAGGTGCAGAGATTAGTGTCTAACGGATGCTTAGACTATTTATCCTATGTGAGGTATGTTAGTAGAGAGGGCCCTACATTTACTTTGGTTCCTGTTGTGTAAGAGTTCACAAATATCTTCCCTACCAATCTACATGGCCTTCCCCCTGAGCATGACATTGATTTTTCTGTTGACCTAATGTTGGCAACTCGTCTGATCTCTACTCTACTGTCACGCCCCGAGCCTACACCCTGGGCGGGACCGGCACCCGGAGACCATTTCTAGCCCCAAGCGAACCCTTGGCCTGGCTTTCTTAACTCAGCGGAAACCTCAACAGAATAACTCAATGCAATGCAATATTACAAAACAACTTAACTTATAAAATATGGCCATAAAGGCAACTCGAATCTCAAAATAGAATATTTACATATATATATAGATGAGAGACTCAAAACTAACTGACTGACTGTCTGTCTATGAAGCCTCTAAAATACTGAGATGGATGTTGGGACAGACCCCACAACATCCTAATAAAACAAAAACTAAGAACACAAAATAATTGAGTCCTCCGGAATGCAAGGAGGCTCACCACTGACTCTGGAGTGCTCAGCTGGATCAACGACGTGCAGGATGCTGATCCGGGGTACCTGAATCTGCATCATCAAACGATGCAGGCCAACTGGCATCAGTACATGGAATGTACGAGTATGCAAGCTGGAAAACTAAGCAACAAAGGCTAGAAGGAAAACTGGAAGAAACTGAATAGCTTACCTGGCTCAACTTAACTCAACCTGACTGACTTCTTTCAATATAAGGCAATTTAAAACAAGTGCGATATAAAGAAAGATTGCTTAAAACATGCTATGAACTCTGTGTGTATACAAGGATACAATAAGCCTGAAATGTGTATAAAAATACAATGAACTGATGTATATAAAAAATACAATAATCTCTGTGTATGAAAAATACAATAACTGCTGTGGGAGTTTCTCTAACCGACAACCATCACATAAGAGCTATAGTGATGATACAGCGATCGACCTCACGCTGCCAGAGCATCTTATACCCGGCCAAAGGTATAAGACCTGAACTGCCTAATGGATCAACTAGTCTAATCTGAAAAGGATTCATCTAAAAAGTATGATCCTTTTCTACCCATGGTGGCTAACATGGTTCTATGGGGGCTGTGGGTTCTTTGAACGCTCCCCCAATTCGGTGCTCGATACTACTCCCAAAAATGTACTGGCTCTTATGTTTTTAAAACATATTTCTTCCTGCTGATATGAGATAATTACTCAAAAACTAGCCCGAAGGCTTTTTGGAAATCTCAGTTTCCAACCTTGTTTAAATGTAAAAACATTTCTTTAAAACTTCTTTGGGAATACATAGTTCCCTAATAACTTTGAGAAAAGAACTCAACTTTAAACTCTTTACTTTACTTGAACTCTTGGCTTGATGTGAAACTCTTAACTTAACATGAAACTCTTAACTTTTGACTTGACTTGAAACTCAATACTTAACTTGGAACTTGAGCCTTAGAATGAAGTTAAAACGCTCAATGAAGACTCTTGGAAAACCTTAAAGACTTGCTTTGACTTACTTACTTCTAAGCTTGACTTCACTTGACTTGGAAACTAACTTCACTTGAATTGGAAACTAACTTCACTTGACTTGGAAACTAACTTCACTTGACTTGTAGTTTTACTTGACTTTTGGAAGTACCTTGGAGTGTTGGAAACAACTAGGAAACATAGGTATAATACCTAGGAACATGTATAAAAAAAGAAATGGTGAATGAAAGGGAAGGATTGGTGTCCTTGGCACTAGGAGAGGTGCAACAGCCCAGCCCCTTTTTCCCCAAAAATCCGACTTTTTCCCCTTGTTTCTTTCCAATTCTAAACCCTCTCAACCTCAAGGTTTCAGCAGCAACACTTAGAATCATAAAGACCCTTATTATACAATAGATTCAACTCAAAAATCACAGCCAGAAATCTGTACTAAATCAGCAAGAACTTCAACACAACACCACTACAACTTCAACAACCAATAAATCTTCTCTTGGAATTAAAAACGAGTTGGTGTGTGGGGGTATGAACCAACCAACACTAAGGATCATAAAATCCCTCAATATACAATAGGTCACAACTCAAATACACAGCCCAATCCTGTCCCACAACCAACAATAACTTCAACAACACAACTAACAACATCAACAACAACTAACAACTTCAACAACTTCAACAACAAATCCAATCTCTTCTCAAATCATAAAAACGAGCTTGGTATGTGGGGGGAAAGGATAAACCCACAATAAAGACTCACATACCTTGATAGGGATCACCCCCGACGAAAATCCACAATGATCTTGACAAATCTTGTTGATCTCCTCTTTCTTCTCTTCTTCTTCTCCTTCTTCTCTTCTTCTTCTCTTGAACCCTAACTCTTTCTCTTTCAAAATGGGACAAAATGATCCAAATATCAGCCTAATACAACAATATAAGCTCAAAAGAAATTATTTGTGAAAAGACCAAAATGCCCTTAAATTTCCGGAACGGAATCCCTGCCAACTGCCCAACTTTCAAAGATCATAACTCGCTCATACGAACTCGGAATCGAGCAAACTCAGTGGCGTTGGAAAGATCGTTCCACAAGCTTCGAAACCATAACTGGAACTACTCCTAAATCATCCTGATCTAGGAGTTATGACTGCTCAAAGTTGGCCAAAAACTCACTGATTTCCACACTTAGCCAAATTTTCCAGATTTTAAATTTTTCCAAAAATGACTATTTCCAAATTTCAAGCTTCTTCATATTCATTTTTAAATTGTCGGATGTTACATCTACCTTACTGTATGGCCCCTTCAGAGCTTAAGGAACTTAGTGTTCAAATGAAGGATCTATGGGCTAAGGGATTCATTAGATCGAGTGGTTTTCCTTGGGTACTCTAGTTCTATTTGTGAAGAAGAAGGATGAGTCTATGCATATGTGAATCGATTATAGACATCTAAACAAGGTGACAGTGAAAGATCGGTACCCTATGCCTCATATCGATGGCTTGTTTGATCAACTTTAGGGTGTCATGGTGTTTTCTAAGTTTAATTTGAGATCCGGTTATCATCAACTGAGGATTAGGGTGACCATCCCCAAGACTACCTTTAGGACTCGTTATGGCCATTATGACTTCCTCGTGGTGTCTTGTGGGTTGAACAATAATACCCCAATGACATTCATGGACTAAATGGCGTAGGTATTCTTGCTGTACATAGGCTACTTCATCATATTGATGGCATTCTGTTATACTGGCAGAGCATGGAGGAGTGATAGAGCTCAAACTACTATTCAAAACCAATTAAAAGAGTAACCAGTTGTAGTTAATAAAAATATTCAACTGAGAGTCAGGGTTGAATACTAGAAAGAATGATACAAGGCTAGTAATTCTATCAAGAAATATGGAATGTAAATTCGTTCATTTGCAGCAATAAAGTAAGTCGGTGGATGATTCCACCAAATTTAGTAAAAGGATTTGATTATCAAAAGTCACAATTAAACTAAGATTTCAGAAGTTTAAATAAGTAACAAGTAATCTAGGGGTGCGGGGATTGGAAATCGATGTCACATAGGGGTAATTGTGTTGCTCTATATTGATGAACATTCATGGATAGGCTGGGTCATCTTCATTGACACTAATCTTTTTTCGATCTAAAAGTATCATTTCACAGAATTTCCTTTCGGTCTCATCTATGTGTTATATTGAACAACCCAATACCTTACATTGTTCTCTCTTTCAATGCAACAATAGGGCAAATAGATACGACCCATAATCTCTATTTTCAAGCAAGTTACAGACATCAAATCTAAATTGCAAGTATCAAACTAATTACTCCAATCAATCTCTTTCGAGCATCAATCGGAGATTGGAAGTAGGAATTGAGTTTGCAACCTTAACCCAGAAATTAACCCCATGGCAATTAGCCCAAATCCATGTATGAACAACAACATAACCATAACACAATACCCACTACATTGATTAAACACCCAACCCCGTAATTGCACCCTTAGATCTTGGAGTTTTAGCCACCCATCACAAAGAGTAAAGATATTATACCTTTCTTGAAAGCAGTTATGGGTACAATGAAATTGAGAAATTACAAGTAAACCCACTTTGAATTCAACTTCAATTCATCAATTTCAAGAACAAAGTTGAAAACCCCCAAAACTAGAAAGTGTTTCTTCACAAGGTAAAAAAGAGTTTTCATTCTCTAAATATTGTTCAAGAGTTTTTATTTTTATTTTTGTCCTTTTGCTCGAACTACCGTTTTCTCTCCCCTTAAGACATTCCCCAAAATTTGGCCTAAAACTCAATGCGTTACCCATTTGGTGACATTAGTCGGGCTCACCGATCACGTTAGGCGCATCCCCTATAGCTCTTCAACTTGCCTTTGTCTTGATCTAGGCTTCAGGTATTTGAACCTTAATCGGTGAGCTTGTTCGAGTCTGTCTTTCACATTCGGTGTATTACTGAGTACCACTTTTGTTCGCCTTTCAAGTTTTCAATTTTTCTTCTTGCATTGTTACCCTCGACGATGGTCAATATGTTCGCCTTTCAATTTGATGTTCACCGACCTGCCTTAATTAATGCAAGTTTTGTACACTGTCAACTTTGGCGAGGTCATACCCATTGTAACACCCCAGAATTTTTTTGAACTAATACTCGAACCATCCTTCGTTGTGAGTAGGATTTTACAGAGGAATTTAAAATTTCTTGAGTGTTGAGGTCACTAGATGTAGCACCTTGAGTTCTAAGAAGAACTAAAGATAAATTTATTCAAGTCCTTCCTAAGTTCTTCTAGGTTTTGGGTCAACTTCAAACGACCATAACTTTCAGTACTTTAACTGCCAAAGGAGCGGGGAAATGATGAATAACGTTTCAAGCACACCTCATCCAATTCTAATAGTAAACTATCGTTAATTAATATATAATCCAACAATTGAGTTGGGGTCGAATCCCACATGGGGCGGTACGTGTTCAAATTCAATTAAGAAGTACGAATGTGATCTAACAAGATATAGGAATAGAAATTATCGAAAAGACATGAAACAAATCAAAAGGGGTGACATTAAATGTCAGATGGGGGGTTTTTGGCTTGCAATTATCAACTACAACGTAGTCACAAACAATTTGAAATAACAATAAGGAGAGGAATTCTCGAGATGTGATCGATTATAGGCAAATTTCGATATATGGGTAATTTAAACTACTAGTAAATAGCTAAATATCAGTAGGTAGGCTAGACTATAATTGAAATAGCTTTCTCTCGAACAACTATTCTGCTTCAAGTGATTTCTCTCGAACATCAACAAGCATAGCCTTAATACATCTTCTCTCTCTCGAGCAAGATGGGTAGGATTGGGTTTAGGATTCACTCCCTAACCCAAATAAACCCAATACATACAAACCATTAATTAGGAGCTTTGGTTATAAGACCTCTCTCTCGAGCAAGCTAAGAACACAAAATTAGAACTGCATTTGCAACTACAATTCATAAATTAAACTTAGCTAATGATGAAACCCACTTTAATATAGCATTTAAACTAGTAATTAACAATACCCATAAACTAATTCAACCCATAATCACATGATCACACCTCAAGAATTGGGGTTTTAGCTAAACATCATAAAAGAGTAAAAACGATTACCAAATCGATTAGCCATCAACTAGGTAAGAGTAATTTAGTCTTTACAATGCTTCAATTTGCAGAAAATTCAAAACCCACTTGCAAAATCTCAAAATTGAGTCTCTAAAAGTCTTCAAGTCTACTAAGAAACTATCAAAAACTCAAGAGAAAATTGTTCTAGACTAATTCAGCTCAAGTCAGCCTCTCAATTAACGGTTCAAAATGTAATTTATAGGTGCCAAAAATAAGCCACGAAGGGCTATTAGGCGAAGTAAGTTGGGTTCACCGAACCACTCGGCAAACTACCCAATGTTCTCTTCTCTCACCTTTTTTCCTTGGCATTCAGCATCCTCAAGTCCTGTAACTTTGGGCGATCTCTCTTTGCATCGCGGAACTGCTCGGTGATTTACCAACTGCCCCTTTTTATCGCCGACTTTGTTTCTTGCCCCTCAGGGCTGGCACACTGAAACTTTAGGCTGTCAAAGTAGCCACTCGGTGATACTCCAAGTGCTCTTCGCGATTCTCAGACTCGCCTTTCTTTACTTCTTCAATTTGGTTTGTTCCTTTTTGCCTGTTAGTGTCTTTCCTTTGTTCCTCAATCCATATACCTGAAAATCAAGGCTTTAACATCATTTTATGGCACAAATTAATCATTTAAGGACACTAAATCTATATAAACAAATCCCCAAATGAGTCCAAATCTCGGACTCATCAACACCCCCAACTTAAACTTTTGCTTGTCATCAAGTAAAACTCAAGACCAGCAGTTCAAAAGGGATGTCTCAAATAGTGCTGCATAAGACACAATCATAAATGCACACAACAAGGTTTAACTTACTCATGCAATGATCAACTGTGCACTCAAAGATTTAAATTGTGACTCACCATTATCAACGATGTTCAAGTTCACAATACTTGCTTTAAATGCAAGTTCAAGCACAACACAATTACTCAAATGCCCTCACAACAAAGATGATTCCATATTCACACAAAATTATTCAACAGTTCATAGTTCCGGAATCACATACAACTCTCACATTCACAAAGATAAACACATGTATTACTTCACCTATAGGTTTGCCTTTATTTTCCAATCAACTTTCGTTTCAGCTCACTCAAGATCACAAAGGTCTTTTCAAGGCTTGTAACTGAGCTGAGTGTAAAGGTATGTCTATTTAGTCTTAGTGTCTTCTACCTTCATGAAATGTGGTCTGAACATTACTTTCTTCTTTTTCTTTAACATCTTGATCATGCTCATAATCCACCCCATTATTCAACTTTAAATGTATTACCGGATACCCCATTTCTTTTGCAACTTTCACTACTTTATTTCACAACTTTTTCATTCTTTTTCTTTGCTTTCTTCTTCTCCTTTTTTACATGGAGGGGTTCCATATTTTTCAAAATCATTACTCAAAGGGGGATTTTTCACACTTCTTGACTTTCCTTCTCTTTTCACCACATCCCCAACTTAGGCTTTTGGACTAAGTTGTCTATTCAAACAAACCCCACTTCATGAAAGTTATGGGTGAATGGATAAAGAGAGGTCACAATTGTTCAAGTTTCTTCCAAGAAAAGGATAAGGTTCAAGAGGGTTCAAGCAAGGTTCACACATCTCACACTGTTGGCCACAAAAGAGGTATATTGTCAAATTGTTTCACTCTTCAAAATTGCTGTCTAAGATCATTTCAAGTGCTTGCATCACTTAGTCAACTGGACCAACAGGGCAAATTCTAGGTGTCATCACACACAATGTTCAAAGTAAGCTCATCACACAAGGTATTGGCATCAATATCAAACAAGACTCTAGACTTTCTAGCTAGTGTGCAATGTTCATCACAAGAGACTCATTCGATAACCGGCTAGTCACAACGAGATGCTAAAATTTCACACATTCACTATGAAACTTCATTGGCCTCAACGTAGCCGCACATTCATTTCGTTCAATTAAGAGCACTATTCAAGTCATCAGTATTGATCATAACCGGTACTCAAATTCGCACAAGAACAACCACAATCACACACAATAGAGGTGGCACAAATTGTACAATAGAGGGTTGAAACCATTTCCATTCAAAACAAGGGACCACAAGCTAAACCATCCATAAAAATCAAAATCAAAACACATATATAGATCACAAAAACCAATATTCACAAACAAAATAGAATCACAAGAGGTAGGTATGGAAATACATCACCCCACCCACAAAAGAAAAACAGTCGCCCTCAAATGCAACTAAAACAAAGATAATCAATAAAAACAACAAAGAGGGAGGTAAAAATGATCCTGTCTACTCAGTTACTCCGTCTGTACCTGTTCGACGAGTCACCGATTAGGCAATTGGCCCACCGAGTTTTACAGACTTCCACTTTAGATTTTGTGAGTCCAACGACGGTCCAAGTCGGGCTTGCCAACCTCTTTGGTAAGTCGCCGACTGGACCTTCGGCTTACCAAACTTCCTATTTTTAAACATACTTCACTTTTCAACCTGCACAATCATTATCCGTTATTCAAAATCTAAACTAAAGCATTAAAAACTTGGGTTGCCTCTCAAGAAGCGCCTTAGTTAATGTCGTGGAATGACAAAAGTACCAAATCAAGCTTCATTTTTAGGGTTTGCCATCTTGTCACTAGGCAACCCCACTTGTTATCTTAGATTTAAATGTGAAGATATTTGACTCATTTGGGTCTCCAACTACTTAATAGAGATTGAGTGAAAGGTCACCATCTGATTGAGAGTCGAGACATCCTCTTTCATCTCTTTCAACACTTTTTCGGACCCTTTAACTTTGTTAAGAATGCGCGAGAGCATATCTTCTGTTCGGCCACCTTGAGATTCCTTAGGCTTTTGACGCTCATGGGGAGGAACATACCTATCCTTCTCCCCCTATCTTTCCTTCCAAGTGGCGTTACGATCATGCTCGTACATTCCGTGTAGTGAGCCATTTGGCCTGCATCATTTCATGAAGTAGATACAGGTACTCAGGATCATCAACATACACTTTGTTGATACCACATGAAGTTCGAGTTAGCTATGGTGAGCCTCCTTTTCTTCGGAGGGTTCCACTTGTACTTTTAGTTATATCAGTTGTTAGGATGTTGTGGATCTTGTCCCGACTTCCATCTTTGTCTGTTAGAGGCTTCATAGAAAGACAATAGATAGGCAATAGAGTTTCAGAAGTCTGTTAATTCATTTTGTTATATGTTTTAAAGACTTAAGTTGCCTATTTTATTGTGAGTTGAATATATTATTTTTATTCAGTTTTTAAGCTTTGTATGGTTGAGTTAGTCTTCTGCTTGTAGTCATCCAGGATGATGGTTCACTTGGGGACCAACAATGGTTCTCGAGTGCCGGCCACGTCCAGGGTGTAGACTCGGGTCGTGAAAAAGTTGGTATCAGAGCACAGAGTTCAAGTATCCTAGGGTTTCTATTAAGCCATGTCAGTAGGATCTTGTTTATGATTGTGAGGGCCCCACTTCTATAAATGAAGGACTACAAACATTTAAGAAAAGTTTCCCTTTTTTTATACTCTTAATCATGCAATAGAGCTTTGTCATAGAGATTTATTCATACTCGTGCATTTTTCAGATTCATTTGACTACCCCTCATACTAGAGATGGTTGAAAAGAAAAGTCGATCCTTTATTGATGAGTTGTTCTTTGCAAGAGTCTTGAGGAAGTCACAAGACTACATACGGGCTTGAGAGGATCCCTTGAGTGAGTTAAGTGTTGAGTTTTAGAGGAATGCACTCATGTTTATATGAATTGTGCATTCAAGCTAAACGTGAGATGTACTTTCTTCTCTAAGCCTTGTGTCAACTGAGATCCTTACGAGGAAGTATAAATAGAGCTTGGGTAGTATTTTCACCCGAAAAGGTAGCCTGAGTTGCGAGATTATGAGCAGTAGTAGTAGAGACATGTAGAGGTTCAGTAATCTAAGGAAATGAGATAGTGATAGGAAATATTGTTGCAATCATGTACCAGTGAGTTATAATTGATGAGTTCCTTTATGAGTAGAAAAATTAATAATAATACTGTAAAGAGTTCTTGATTGAAGTAAGAGGAATAATTATTAGTCAAGATGAGATATAGTATATTGTTAACCAAAATACAGTTGATGTCGATGTGTCATTATGTTAGAGAAGACAAAGTGTATGTGTGGAATCAGAAAGCAGAATATTCATGAGGTGATAGACCCAAGCTAGGCTTATGAACTTTGAAAGGAGAACTCCATGGTATTCCGAGGATGATAGAACTATTTGTGAGATAATGCACAATAAGTTAGTAACTAATACTTAAGTTGTGAAGTGGAATGTGATGGTAATTTGTGAGTATGGAGACCGAGAGGTAAGCATTGACTACTTGTCATAAGGTCCTAGTGGACGAGTGTTTCTGAAGTTGTATCCAACAGTTGTAAGTTAGTATAGTGAGCAAGCAATCATATTGATATTCGGGTTTAGTAGTAAACATTAAGCTTGAATTTGAGATGAGTATCGTGATCAAAAGGATGGAAACATAAGGGTGATGATGTTAGTCTTGCGATTTGATCGAGAAGACTTGACATAGAGTAGGTGAGGAATTGAGGTGATTAGCTGCAATAAATATGAGTGGTACAAGTGAGAGACCCTAACCTTTAGATAAGGGCAGTGAAGTGTGGCTAAGTCACAAGAGTACCAAGAGCATTAAGAGGTGTACCGAAAGGGTATGTAATCAGAAGAGGTTAAGAGGAAGACCTTAGAAAGAGGTCTTAGTACCTGCTTATGGAGAGTTCAGTAGTCATGAGGTAAACTTCTCCCGAGTGTTAGAGTAAAAGAGGATGTAGACCAGCTAGATATGATGGAATAGGTCCATAGCTTTCAAGTATCAACTTTAGACATAAGGGGGAGATGACAATATGAGAAATCAATTCAAGTGTTCGAGAATAAGATATTAATGAGTTCCAAAGAGTATGGGAGATATCTTTTTAGAGGTCCTTTTAGTAATGGAGTGATGTTAGAAAGAGAAGGTTAATGATCCTATGTGATAATTCCGTCTAAAGTTATAAATGTGAAGGAAGAGGAGGATGAGGTTTTGCTATGATAAATAGCTAGATGAGAGCCCTTAGTTGGTTCCAAATAGTAATGCGAGAAAATTTTAGTTGGTATGGAAGAGATGATAAGAGTAACTCCGTTCCATACCCAGTCCAGCCATCATTCAAAGACGAATGATCCCAAGAGGGAGATATTGTAACACCCCACAATTTTTTTGAACTAAAATTCGAACCATCCTTTGTTGTGAGTAGGATTTTACCGAGGAATTTAAAATTTCTTGAGTGTGAGGTCACTAGATGTAGCACCTTGAGTTCCAAGAAAAACTAAAGAGAAATTTATTCAAGTCCTTCCTAAGTTCTTCTAAGTTTTGGGTCAACTTCAAATGACCATAACTTTTAGTACATGATAAGTTAGATGACCCATAACATATCAAATGGAATGTCTTTGAATAATCTTTCCAATTCCATCAAGTTTGCTAATTCTTGAGCTCGTATGACTGAGATATGCCCTTTTGAAGTCAAGTTGTCCAGTTAAGGAAAGTTACCCAAAAATAGTGAGGGGTATTTTGGTCTTTTCCTTATCCAATCAGATTTAATTCATTTTTAGTAAGGTTTTAGGGGTCTAATCTGATTAGGTTCAGTTTTATAATCCTAATATACACCTAGGGTTTGAGTTGAGAGTTCAAGAAGAGAAAAGAGGATATGATCAAAGCGTTCTTCGAGATTCTTGAGTTTTGTTATGGATTTTCACCACGTGTTTAATATTTAATAGGTTTGTAAGTTTTCATAGTGTTGGGTTCATTCATCCACACGCTAATCATGAGTTTCTTTTACGAATTTCATCAATAAGTTTGAGTAAGTTGAGTTCTTGATAGGTGTTCTTGAAGTTCATTCCAAATCTTGTTTTGTTGGGGTTTTGATAAATTCTTGAGATGAAAGTTAGTGATTTGAGTTGATTAGTATGTACATACATTGAGTATTCGATTCTAAGTGATTGGGGAAGAAACCATTCGATTCTAGGCGAATTAAGGTCCGAAAACCGGCAAACAAAATTCGTCGAGTTTTCTGGGTTGTGGCCTGGCGCCTTGCGCCAGCCAGTGCGCCTTAAATCCTCTTCTGTAGTTTAGGGTCTGGCGCCCCGCGCTAGTGTCGCCTACGCTGTCCAGTTTGTAGTTGATTGCTCCGTTTGAGTTCTTTTAAAGTGTATCTTCACTCATTTTTTATTCTAATCACTCTAAACTACTTCTAAACACGTAGAAATCATTCATAAAATGATTCAAAGCCTTGAATTCATAATAAATTTAAGGTAGTGTTAAGAGTTAGGTTTTGAGAGTTCTTCTGAACATTTTGAGAAGGTCCCTTTGAGTCTTTTGAGGAGTCTTCTACAATTTCTAATAAATTGCTTCAAGACTCGAGCAAGTGAGTAGGAGAATGTATTCATGAATCTACTTTATCATCATGAGATCGTTTATATCATGAACCATAACTCTTGAATTCATAATTCACATTTAAGAGAGAGTTAAGAGTAGAGTTCAAGAAAGTCTTTGAGTTCAATTGTGAATCGTTTGAGTTCAACTATCGATTTGAACTAAGTTTTGAGCAAGTAAGTACGATAATGAGAAGAATTGTATACATTAATTCCATATTGTTATTTAGACTCTCAAGTCGAGTCGTTCATGCCCATAAATTCCACATGAATTTAATAAATTGAGCATCTTTGAGAGGAGTAGTATCTTTAAGTTCTAAGTCTTGAGTATTGAGGTCCTAACGCTTTTGAGATTATATTCCTAATCATAGGACTATTACATGTTACCCATGAAGTCCTTGAGTTGAGTAGTTCATACCCATAATTTCGCATGAACCCTTCAAGTCAAGCATTCTTGAGATGAGTAGTATAATTGACTCCTTGAGTTCTAGAGTTGTTGAGTTCCAAGTATTGAATTCTATGCATGGTTACTGAAAACCTTGAAGTGAGTCATTCATGTCCATAATTCGGCGTGAAACCTATGTTAAGAAGTCTTTTACAAATGCTTTAAACTTGTTTTGAGACTTGATCATTGAGTTGAGTAAGAGTAAAAGTGAAGTTCATTTTCTTCAAAAGATTATATGGGAACTAAGTATTCCCAAAGAGTAAATGTTTTCACATTTAAACAAAAGAGGAAACACCAATTTCCAAGAGAGCTTTTGAGCTAATTTTTGAGTAATTATCTCAAACCACAGAAAGAGTTATGCTTTAAACATATGAGCTATTTGTATTTTGGGAGTAGTATTGAACACCGATATGGGGATGCGTTTGAGTTCAGATAATTCAAAGTCTCCATAAACCGTGTAGCCAACATGGGTTGAATGTGGTCATACTTTTTAGATGATTCCTTAATGTTTTTTTAGCATAGACTAGTGGATCCACTTAGTTGTAGGTTCTATACCCCCGGCAAGGTATAGGATGGCCCTGGCAGGGTGAGGCAAGACGCTCTATCATCACATAGCTCATAGTGATAGTTGTCGGTTAGAGAAACTCCCACAGAGATATTTTGTATTCTCATATACAAACAAAGTTTATATTGTATCCTTGCGTACAAACTGAGTTACTATTGAATTTTTCAATATATTGAGTTACTTTCTACTGTTTTAAAAGTTTTCCAAATATTGCATTTGTATTATTGTTTATATTGAGTTGAGTATCCAGAGTTGAGTACCTAGAGTCGAGTATCTTATTATTAAGTTGAGCCTTATTTCACTGAGTTGAATATCTTATCATTGAGTTGAGCCCTATTTTCTCTGAGTTGAATTGAACTATGTTTCTTTGAGTTGAGTTGAGTAGAGTTGAGTGAGTTAAAAAGAGGTAAGTATGTTTCTATTCCACTAGTTCAAGCATATGTTTATGCTTTAAAATTTCCCTTACATGCTCGTACATTCCATGTACTGAGCCATTTGGTCTGCATCATTTCATGATGCAGATAGAAGTACTCAGGATCATCAACAGACGCTTCGTTGATACAATATGCAGTTCAAGTTAGCTATGGTGAGCCTCCATGATTCCGGAGGGTTCCACTTGTACTTTTAGTTATATCAGTTGTTAGGATGTTGTGGGTCTTGTCCCGACTTCCATATTTGTCAGTTAGAGGCTTCATAGATAGACAATAGATAAACAATAGAGTTTCAGAAGTGTGTTCATTTATTTTGTTAAATGTTTTAAAGATTTAAGTTGCCTATTTTATGGGGATTTGAATATATTATTTTATTTAGTTTTTAAGCTTTGTATGCTTGAGTTAGTCTTTTGCTTGTAGTCAGCTAGGATGAGGGTTCACTTGGGGACCAACAATGGTTCTTGAGTTTTGGCCACGTCCAGGGTGTAGACTCGGGTCGTGATGCCCATTAGGTGATTTGCCTTTCTTGTTTGGTGATCAACAACATGAATATTACATTTCTTTTCATATTTTTTGCTATTCTTTCAAACATTCATCCTCGCTTGGCCTTTAGCCTTCATAGCTGCATATCATCAAAATATCATTAGAATAGGACATAATTAGGTATTGAGGATACTAATTGTTGAGCTAAATAGGCCTCAAATTAGTGCAAATATACCACTTATCAAAACCCCCTACCTAAAGTTTTGCTTGTCCTCAAGTAAATCAAAAATACAATCAGTTCAACAAGGGTGTCTAAATAGTACTCAATGAGACTTAACATGCAAATGTCATTACAAGACTACTCTCAACAACACGCTACACTGAATCACAATCAAGAAGCTTCAAATGACGACTAGCCGGTCTCAACACTAACTCAAGCTCACTATAGCTTCTTTTCTAATGCAAGACCATGTTTCAACAAATGCATTCAAGTACCCTCACATCAATAAAGATTCCATGCTCTCACAAAACAAATCAACAAAGAAATAAGGAATCAATACAACTCTCACTCTCTCGAAAGAGAAATCGTGCAAGCTTCATTCCATAGGTTTTCTCATATTTTTTAATCATCACACAACCTAGTTCATGCAAGATTTCAAGGGTCTTTTAGGCTTGTAATAGGCTGAGGGTTAAGGTATGGTTCATTTGGCTTAGTTAGTTCACCTTTTCAAAGAATTGTTACAATTATCTTCTCCTCTTCTAAAGTTCTTTTCATTCTTTTTCATTTGACAACTCAAACTTTGACTTGTCAATCCTTTTATTGGGAACCCTCTTTTATTCCAAAAACTCTCTTTTTCATTTCATTTTTTCCACATTGTTCATCATAATATTTCTCTTATCTTTTTTTTTTTATAAAGAAGAGTTCTTTGTTTTTGTGACAAACTTCAAAGTTGAGTCTCATTTCTTCTTTCATTGCCTTTAACTTGGCTTTTCTTTCTCTGTCCTTTCCACACCCCCAAATTAGGCTTTTGGCCCAATTTGGCTATCCAAACAAACCAATGTTTCAAAAAGGATTTTTGGGTGAGAAGGTATGGATAATTTGGTTCATGAGGTTTCAATGTGGTTGTCAACAAATAGTTTCAGCTCAAATTGTGCCAAAACGGATGCACACCCTCACAAGGTAGTCACAAATGATATGGGAATTTGGGGGTTCCCTCTCAAAAAATTGGGCCGCCCAAGATCATACCTTACACTTACCAAGGTTTAGACAATTAAACTAACAAGACAAATTCTAGGATTCCACACACATGCTTTCAAATAAAATCTCACCACACATGACATTTCAAATACACTCATTTAGCACAACTAAAAAAATTAAAAGCTTACGTGCAATGTAATGCAAGGCTAAAAATATCACTCAAAAATGTAACTATATCAATTTCTTTCTTGCAACACAACACTTTACACCATGCTCATCATGATTATTATTCAAGACATTGATACTGAACACAATCGATCCTTAAATTATTATCAATGAAAACTCAAGCATTTCAAAATTTACAAAACTTACGGGGCACTAAGATATTGAGAGAAAGAGGCAAAGAGTGATAAATACCAAATAAAACACTATAACAAAAACAAAAACAACAAACTACAATCATCCAAAATTAAAAATAGCAAAATACAAAACAAAAGGGGAATATTGGCACACATTATCTCACCCTACCAAAAAGTAGAGTACAGTGTCCTCAATGAAATAGTAAAGAGTACAGGAGGAAGAAGGAAAATTTCTACGATAGGTTATGCCTGTGGAATGCTCTCATCGGGAATCTCTGGAGAAATGGCATCATGTGTGCATCACTGCCCGACAATAATATCACAGAAGGCAGTACTGTAGCATCAGCTGGGGGATCAGTACCCAATACATCACTAGGAGGGATTGTGTAGTCTGAAGAGACTCCACTGGTGCCAACTGCGGAAGTCTCCCGAAGAGATCTCTCCAACATAACATGAACTATCATTTTATCAGTGTCTTGCAACTCTATGAGTGTCAGTGCAATCCTCTACTTGTCATCCTCTCTCCTCATCTTATCCTTGTCATTGTCCTTGACCAAATCATCATCAACTCTCTCAGCTACCCCACTCATAGGGCACTAAGATATTGAGAGAAAGAGGAAAAAAGTGATAAATACAAAATGAAACACTATAATAGAAACAAAAACAACAAACTACAATCATCCAAAACTGAAAATAACAAAATATAAGCAAAAGGGGAATATTGGCACAAGTTCCCTCACCTCAGCAAAAAGTAAAGTACAATATCCTCAATGCAATAGTAAAGAGTACGGGAGGAAGAGTGAAAATGTCCCCCTGACAGGATATGCCTGTGGAATGCTCTCATTGGGAGTCTCTAGATGAGTGGAATCATCTGGGGCATCATTTCCCGACAAAAATATCAGAGGAGGCAGCAATGCAGCATCAATTGGTGTATCAGTGGCCGATACATAACTAGGAGGGATGGTGTAGTCTGAAGAGACTCCACTGGTGCCAACTGCAGAGGTCTCCCGAAGAGATCTCTCCAACATAGTATGAACTATCATTTTCTAAGTGTCCTACAACTATGTGAGTGTCACTGGAATCCTCTGCTCATTCTTCTCTCTTCTCATCTCATCCTCGCCAGTCTCCTTGTCCAAATCATCAACTCTCTCAGTTACCCCACTCAGCTGCATACTTTGTGCTGACTTACTGCTAGGCATAGTAGGTGGTATAGACGCAGGTGCATCAGGTAGGGGAACCTCGCCCCACAACATAGAAATATCTACAGACCTCCGCTGGTCTACATCTATTCTGAAGGCAACGAGCTTGCCTCTCATTATATGAAACACGCCTAACTACCAACGACCTTTTCGGGTCTCTAATCGAGTAGTAAGGTTATCCAACCTCACCTGTGTGACTTAAACAATCCCTCATATAGGGTCACCCTATCTCAGAAAGGATCCATAGCCCTCTTAATTTCCCCAACAATCACTGAGGGCATATCCTTCTCAACCCTCACAACCTTAACATCTGTAGATCGAGCAAGACTTCCCATTTGGTAGATCAAGGCTTGGGTCAAGGGGAGGGGGGACAGGAAGTAGGAACATGGGTAGGTACATCAACAATAGTAGAAGAAAAAGTGTAAGGTACAGTAGGAGGGTGAGATAAACCTGGCTGCTCCACAGAAGGAGTGGATGTGGTGGCCTCAGAAACCAAGATAGTGGGATCAACAACGGGCGTGGTGTCTGGTTATGGTAACTTCAGAATCTGAGCCGCATAGTCCCATAGATAATCAACCTCAATCCTCCAAATATCATTGGAGGAGGCCGGGGTGATCTATACAGAAGTTTTTCCCTGAAAAAGAACTCTAGCCTCTTCACACAGTCATGTGATCAATATTGGGAAAGGTAGTGACGTCTGTACCTATCTGTCCCGTAGTAACATACTCAATTTGGGACGACATGATGTTATTGCTTATGAACCCAAACCAATACCGAGCAATAATGGTTAGATTCTTCTTCTCAATTCTCGTACCATCAGCCATCCAAGGTGGAGAAATATCATATATCAATGGTGGTTACCATCCCTTTAAATCATCAATATCATGGTGCATCTTAATACGCAATATGTCACCCTGATGGAACATATGGGTTGCGATGTCATGTGAAACCTTCAAACTTATGGAATTGAATAGTATCCCAAATCATCGAGTAGTTGCTCAACACACCGTTTATGGAGAGTCATCTGTCCTCTAGAATGTTAAGCTCCCCTGCTACGTTGAGCCTATTGAGGCTTCTTGAAGCAATTATTGGGAGAACTCTTGATGTTGGTGCTTGAGTAGATGAAGGTGGCACTAGTTTGAACCTCATGTCCGTTCTTTTTCTTTCAACCTTCATTGTAGGTTGCGCACTACCATTTGTAGACGAATGAGGAGTAGTTGGTTATGGTCGGTGAGCCCCTAATGGCTCCTTGATCACTATACCTTTTTGCTTTTTAGATAAAAGAGAAGGAAGGGGAGAGTCTCTATCAGATTCCCTATTCGAAGTCACCACCTGCTTTCTTTTGGTTCCTATCATAATCTGTAAAGCACATTTATTTAAGCAAAGAATTGGTGAAGGTTATTCGAATCAAACTCAATTGGAAGTACAGTTCTAATAAAAAAAATTAGGCTTGCCTAATGAGAAGGTGGTCCGCCTAACAGGATGGCGAGCTTCGGTGAGCTCGCCGAAACAAAAAGCATCAAAAGTCAAATAACTTAGGTATAATAGGCAGAGTCAATTCCAACTTGGTGATTTGCAAAGTTAGTTTGGTGGGCTAAGACAAGTCCACTGAAACTGACTGTGCAAAATGAAAAGAAACAGATATCAAAGGTGATTTCTGCTCCCACTTGACGATATGCCAAGTGGGTTCGGTGAATTAAGACAAGGTCACCGAATGGAACAATACCCAAGGTTACATATTCACTTAAGAAGGCGAGCTGGGACTTACTCGATGATTTTGTTAACCGCCTTGGCAAGCTAAAACAAGCCTGCCGAACCGGTGATATTCAGCCCAGTGCCTAATTTCACACATTAAACCAACATATGCAACAATATCAAGTTCCCCTTAGAGTTTACGATCCACCCACATGCTTATCTACCAATGGGTAAACAGACTTCCCCTCAAATATAATGAAGTGTTGCTTAAATTGATGATTTGACCTTAAGAAAGTCGTCACTCTATCTATCATTGGCAAAATCATTCAATATGATCAACACTAGGCTACTCAGACTTCACCCACATCAAATTCAACCAAGACCCAATATATACAAGGGATCAATTTCAACATTTAACCAACACAATCAAATTTAGCAATTTCTAGGCATAGACAAAATCAATTAATTTAAGGGCACAATTCAATACGATTATTATAGCACCACCTAATGAAATCAACTAACAAAATGCATCATATGGCCTAATGCCCATGCATAAAACACATTTTTAGGCTCAAAACATAAAATGGACGTCGAAAACAAAGCTCAAATAAAAGTAAATATACGCAAACAAGGAATGTTAGGATTTGGGTCGAATGATCAGGCAAGAAAATGTGGTCTGCACACTAAGAATCACACACTAAAGACACGCACACACTCAATATGCTATTTCAAGTGAAACGAAGGAAAGGGTCTCAGAGATGGCGAAGGGTTTTCTTTATGAAATTGAAAAGACCCTTGGCCTTTTTATACCAGGCACATTCGGTGGTCAGGACTAACGTCGCTGAGTGTGTTTGGCGGATCACCAACTGAAGCTGAAGCTCGCTGAAGAGGCTTGAACGAAAATCAAATTGCTGATTCGGTGAACGCGCTGGAGTTCATATACTATACTTAAGTAGATCACCTTTTGGAGCTAAGATTGCCTAAATGGATAGTACGCTTTTCCACATTTTTCCAGCTCAGAAGGTTGACATGAATGAGTCCTCACAACGCCTTCAGTGGATCACCGTTATGGTTTTGGCATCACCTAATGTTCCCTTTGAAACACTTTGACTTCTTTTCAACCTCCACTTTTAACACACATTATTGAAAGTAATAAAATAAAAGTAAATACTTGGGTTGCCTCTTAGGAAGTGCCTTATTTAATGTCGTGGCATGACATAATTCTCATTTCCTGAATATCCATTTTGGGATTTGGGATGGTGTCACTAGGCAATGTTCCCTTTTGCCTTGGATTGGGATGAGTGGAGATCTGGTACATTTAGGTCTCAAGCTGATTGATAGTCGAATGAGAGGTCACCGTTTGAGATAAAGTGGAGAAGTCATTTTCTAATATCATCAACACTTTGTTGAATCCTCCAACCTTGTTAAAGATCCTCGTGAGCACTTCCTCTATTTGGTTTCCTTCCGAACTAGAGGGGTCCTTTGGTTGTTGACGATTATGGGGAGGAAAGTATCTGTTTTTTCCCTATCCCTATATCTCCAATTTCCACCTCGCCAATATTTCCAACTATCTCCCTCTTTGTTCCAACCTTGGTTCCCACCTTTTCTTTGGTAGTTGTGAGAACCCTCCATTTGGTTTTCCTAGTATTGCACTTCTTCATTGTATAATACCTCAAACTCGGCACCATCTAGAAGTTGCCTGTTATTTGTTCCAACCGCATTCACTGATTTACGTCCACTTCCCATAACATGTCTTGACAACAGATCGAGTTGGGTCATCATTTTGGTCATGCTCAGTTGTAGAGTAGAACTTGGTCTTCTTTAGTATGTCATCCTCAATTAACTTTGGTCATGTCATCTAGCAACAACATTTCCACTTTATACAGTTGGGTATTAATCCTTCTTGGACTAACTGATTAGCCACACCTTTATTGACCGAATCAAGGCTGCAATAGAAATATTACAACGACAAATTATCTGGAACACCATGTGTTGGATATTGCAAGATTAGTTTCTTGAACCACACCTAAGTATCATGTAGAGGTTCACCTCTAGTTCACTTGAAATTTTGGATTAGGGTTCAAAATTTAACCATCTTTAAGGGGAAAGAATCTCTCTAATAAAGCTTCAGTCAATCCTCCTAAGAAGTTATAGAGTCATTTGGCAATTCCGTCAACCATTATGTGGCTTCATCCGTCAAAGAGAATGGGAATAACAACAATTTTACAGAATCGTGTGAGATGTTTTTGAACACAAATGTCCCACACACCTTCACAAAGTTTTGAAGGTGTTAATGGGGATCCTACTGAGCTAAACCCCCAAAATATTCCTCGTAGTTGGAGCAATTGTAGCATTATTTTGGTTACATGAAACACTACCCTCCTGGTTGTGGGAGGTATTCGGATGGCTACCGTGGTTTGAATGATGTTCACATGCATATCATTCAAACCACCCATGTTATCATTTTGCCCGTAGTGACTATCATTGTCACTACCATGATCAATCATGCCCTTAAATTGGTAAATCAGCTAAACACAACCCCAAGCAACAATCTACCACAACTAAACTAATTTACAAAGTAATTTCTCAAATGGAATTTCTAGCCATCATTTCCCAGCAGTGGTGTCATTTTTGATATTGCTCGAACTACTTTTCAAAACCAATTAAAAGAGTAAGTGGTTGTAGTCAATAAAAATACCCAATAAAGAGTCAGGGTCGAATCCTACAGAGAATGATACAAGGCTAGTAATTCTATTAAGAAATGTGGAATGTAAATTTGTTCATTTGTAGCAATAAAACAAGTGGGTGGATGATTCCACCAAATTTAATAAAAGGATTTGATTATCAAAAGTCATAATTAAACTAAGATTGATTAGAAATTGATTTCATGAAGTGGTAAATGTATTGCTCTATAGTGATGAACATTCATGGATAGGTTGAGTCATCTTCATTGACACTAATTTTTTTGATCTCATAGCATCATTTCATAGAATCTCATTTTAGTCTAATCTATGTGTTATATTGAAAAACCCAATACCCTACACTATTCTCTCTTTCGATGCAACAATAGGGAAAATTGATCCGAACCATAACCTATATTTTTATGAGATGTACATACTTCAAACCTAAAATACAAGTATCAAACTAATTACCCACTCCAATTAATCTCTTTCGAGCATCAATCAAAGATCGGAAGTAGAAATTAAGTTTACAACCTTAAACCATAAATTAAGCCCATATTAATTAGCCCAAATCCATTTATGCACAACAGTAAAAAAAATAATGACACAATACCCACTACATTAAATCAACACTCAACCCGATAATTAAACCCTTAGATCTTGGGGTTTTAGCCACCTATCACAAAAAGTAGAGAAATTATACATTTCATGAAAGCAACCATGGGTACAATGAAATTAACCAATTACATGCAATACCACTTTGAATTCAACTTTAATTATCAATTTCAAGAACAAATTTGAAAAACCCCAAAAACTAGAAAGTGTTCTTCACAAGGTAAAAAAGTGTTTTCGCTCTCTAACTATTGTTCAAGACATTTTTATTTTATTTTTGTCCTCTTGCTCGAACTCCCTTTTTCTCTCCCCTTTGGGCCATTTATAATTTCACCAAATTTGAGTTTGCCATTAATATTCGGCGTATTTTCGAGTACTATCTTTGTTTGCCTTCCAAGCTTTCAATTTTTCTCCTTACACTATTTCCTTCGATGATGGTCAACATGTTCGCCTTTCTTATTCAGCGAGTCACCTTTCTATTTGGAGTTATCCGACCTACCTTAATTAATTCAAGTGGTGTACACTGTCAATTTGGGTGATGTCATACCTATTAGGTGATCTGCCCTTCTTGTTTGGCGATCAACAACATGGAGTTTACACTTCTTTTCATATTTTTGACTATTCTTTTAAACATTCTTCCTTGCCTTGTCTTTTAGTCTTCATAGGTGTAAATTATAAAAATATCATTAGAATAGGACATAATTAGGCATTGAGGATACTAATTGTTGAGCTAAATATGCCTCAAATAAGTATAAATATACCACTCATCAAGGAGCGAGAGCAACATTTGAGGACCATGCTCCACACTTGAGAGATCAATGAATTAATTCCTAAGTTCTCAAATTGTGAGTTTTATATTAAGTTTGTAGCATTCTTGGAGTACGTGGCGCCAAGGATGGCATTATGGTTGATTTGGAAAAAATTGAGGTTATTTGTGATTGGGCTAGGCCCACCTCAGTGACTAAGATTTAAACTATTGTTGGGTATTCTGGCAACTATAAAAAAATTGTTGAAGGCTTCTCATCAATTTAACACATTTGAATTAGTTTACTTGTCTTGAGATTCCTTTTGAGTTGTTGGATCAGTGTCGGTCTAGCTTACGAAAGTTCAAAAAGTTATTGACTATTCATGTTGTGACTCTTCTAGTTAAGGGCGCAGGGTTCATAGTATATCATGACACATCCTATTTTGGTTTGGCTTGCGTAATGATGCAGCGGGGCCGTGTGATTTTACAAATGTCGAGGTAGCTTAAGGTTCATGAGCACAACTACCTCACTCATGAATTAGAGTTGCCTGTGGTAGTATTCAACTTAAGATTTGGAGGCATCACCTATATGGGGTTCGATGTGAGATCATATCAATCATAAGAGTTTCTAGTACATCATAAGATAAAAAAACTTCAATTTGAGACAGTTTAGGTCGATTGAGCTCTTGAAGGACTATGAACTATTTATTCTATACCATTTGGGCAAGGCAAATATGGTAGCAGATGCCTTGAGTTAGAAGGAAGTTAGTATGGATAGTCAAGCCCACCTTTTTTTTGCTTCCGAGTGAACTTTGGATTTAGACTGTCATTCTTTAGCCAAGATGATGCTTCGCCTAGATATTTGGAATTCTAGTAAGATTCTTGCCAACTTTGGGGTTTATTTATCTTTACTGGATCAAATTCATGGTCGACAATTTGAGGATGAAGCCTTGGTAGATATTTGAAATCATGTTTTGTGAGGTGCTGCTAGGCAGACCACCTTGGATACGAATGGTATTATGAGGTTTTATGGTTGTATTTCTGTTTCTAGAGTTGGATACTTGATACATTTTATTCTTATAAGGGCCATGATTCCATATATTGTATTCACTCGAATACATTAAAGATGTATCACGATTTAAGTTAGCATTACTGGTGGAGTGGAATGCAGAGACATATAGCAGATAATGTGTCCCGTTGTTTATATTTTTAGGAAATGAAGGTCGATCATTTGAGACCTGGTGGTCAGCTTCAGAGGTTACCCATTCTGGAGTGGAAATATGAGCACATCACCATGGACTAGATTATGGGGTTGCTTCAGACTTCTAGGGATGTTGTTTGCATTTGGTTCAGACTTCTTTACCATCCAGTCTTCTTTCAAAGTCAAGAAGCTCGCTTATGTTTATATTCGGGAGGTAGTCCGCCTTTTAGGGGTGCTAGTTTAATTTAAGCTTTTGGAGGGCCTTTTAGGAGAAGTTGGGTACCTGAGTTGACCTTAGTACAACCTTTCATCCACAGATTAATAGGCAGTCGGAGCATTCTATTCATGTGTTTGGAGGATATTATGATGTCATACATATTGACTTTGGGGTAGTGGAACCAACTCTTACCCTTAGTTGAGTTTTCATATAACAACTAGCATTCGAGTATTCAAATGACTCCATTCGACGCCTTGTATTAAGCACTGTGGCTCTCTAGTTGGTTGTTTAGTTTGAAGCTTCAGAGCCTAGACCACGTGGGACTCATTGTGTTCAGGAGGCTTTTGACAGATTTCGAGTGATTCGGGATAGGCGTAGGTCAGCATAGAGTAGAAATAAGAGTTATGTTTACTGTAGGCACCGACCTTTGAGATTCAGAGTTGGTGATTGGGTATTCCTTTGAGTATCGCCCATGAAGGGCGTGATGAGATTTAGAAGGATGGGCAAGCTTAGCCCTAGGTATATATGGTCATTTGAGATTTTCCAAACTATTAGTAATGTTTCTTATGAACTGGGCTTACCTCCTACATTTTTAGCTATTCATCCAATTTTCCATGTTTCTATGTTTCACTAGTATGTTCTTAATGAGTCAAATGTGCCCTGCTATGGCTCAGTTCAGTTGAGCAATTGTTTGACTGCTATGGAAGAGCTCGTTTCTATGTTGTCCAGAGATGTGTGAAGTTTGCATGCGAGTGTCATTCTTGTTGTTAAGGTCAAGTAGAATCATCATCCAAACAAGAAGGATCTTCGTGTTTGGTCTAGAAGGAAATCCATTTTTGGTGTCCCAAGGCTTCCTGACTTATTTCTAGCTACCTTGTAGGTTTTGGCTTCAATAGAGCCTTGGGTGTGGGACCCACTTTTTATCGAGACCTTCTTTGAAAGTTTTGACATCTTTATTGAGTATAGAATGCCAAATTAGGTAGTATAGTTCATTTGTATACATGGTTTTTTGAATTAATTTAGTGCACTCGAGTTAAGTTCGTTGGGACTTTGATAATTTTTGTTGGTACACGAAGCTTGTGTCGACACTTTAGCGGCCCTGGCACCAATTTAGTGGCCAAGGAGCCATTTGAGCGGGTGTTGCTAGAAAGGAGCTTATTTAGAAACCCTGACACCATATTTGTGGTGGTCACTTTAGCGGCCAAAAAGGCTTCTAAGAAAAACCCTCCAACGAGGCCTAGCCATTGTAGCGGCAAAATCGTCACTTTGTAGGGTTGCTTAAATGGAAAAATGACCTCTTTAGCGACTATTGCTGCCATTTTCAATCCATTTTTTCTCTTAATTCTCTCTTTGTTCTTCAAATTTTGAGACGTGGGAGAGCTCAATTTCTGTGGGAATTTGGGGGTTGTCAGTGGGAGTTGTTTGGGACTGGTTTGTTGATTGTTAGGATCATTATTACGTGTTTGACCCGTAAGTCTCCCTCCCTTTAATTTGTTTTTAGCTTCAATAGTGAATTGTTGAGCTTGTTGGTGCATGCATTGTTTCCACTCAAATTGTCCCCATTTTAGGGGAAAGCTCATTGAGATGAATGAGACCTAATGATGTAGTCAATTTTGAGATTCCTTGCATGGGTCCCACAATGTCACTTCGGACTTTTATTTGTTCCCATCTTTAATTGTGGCGAATTGGATGCCAAATATATGTATTGCTGTCATAATTGTTTATTTGTTTGCATAGTAGTGATCATAGGCAGTTCTAAAGTGTATTTCTATGGTTCATTAGATTTTAGAGCTCATGTGATTGTCTTCGAGGTAGGCTATGACTTATCAATCTTTGATTGATCTTCTGTTTGGTATTTAGATATTATCTAGCTAGTTTTGGGAGGGTTCTTAGCATGATTCATGTTTAGATGATAGAAATACTACCTTAGCCTTTTGTTCAGGTAATTTTAAGGTAATTGAGCACGTCTATCTTCTTTGTGATGTTGTATCATGCCACATTTTAGTTGTATGCCTTTGTGTATTGTTAATTGTGACTTGTTTTTGGCCTTAGCCTAGGCGTAGGCTAGTGATTGCCTTAGAGATGCCTTTTGGAGTCATTATGCATTAGAAATCCTTTTATATCATTTTGGACGGTTCTAACTCCCTGTAGATTGATGTAGTAGACTTGAGTCTGATAGCATTGATCCTTAGATCAATGACAACTTCTCTCTTACTGTATTTCATCCATAAATTACCTACGTTATTGCCCTAGCATGTTTGAGTTGTGGTTTTAGGCCTTACTGGTTACATTGGATCAGGTAAGGGGTTTTGAGATGTAATAGACCCATTATGACTTCGGAGAAGGTTTCGCTTTATAGTTTGTTCGCACATGATGATAAATGTGTCATATTAGAGTCCTATGAAGTTTTCTAGCCATGGTTTGAGGTATATGCGTACTTTTACTAGGTGTGATTTAAGTCTGGGCACACTTTTACTAGTCATGTTTGAACCCTAACATCTTGGTTATATTAAATTGTTCGGGGTTCCTTCGTCACAGTTCAAGTATGGGGTTGTCAGCTTCATTCCGAGTTATACTTAGTCATAGCTAGGAATCTCTTTAGTTCTTTGGGGTACTGATCCGGCTTATGGAGGTCTGTTTGAGTTATTTAACTTTCAAGTGCGTGAGTGTATCTTGTGGGCTTATGGGGGTCCAATTAGGTTATAGATAATTGCTTACCATATTGATATGCTTATGTTAGATTATAGAGGTGTATAGTAAAACTTTGTGTTATTGTTCCATTTATATGACCTTTAGCTACATTTTTTTTTTTACTTTTTATTAAGTGTTTGTTTTTTCATGCTCGGTGGGTCTATGATGCATACTAGGTACCTAGTCTTTTGGTACTCATACTACACTCTGCATCTATTTTTCCTAATGCATATCTAAGCGTCAGCGATAACGTTGATTTCTGTGTAAAAGTAGGGGCTTCCATAGATAGAAGGTGAGCTAATGGCATCCTAGTTACTCATCTCCATTTGTATATAGTTTTGGGGTAGTATTTTCTATTTTAGACAAGTATGTGCTTATTTTGTTTATCTTATAACATGTACTCAATTTAGTAGCTTGTACCATTGTCCACCAGGTCATGAGATTGGATCTTGTACTATTGTATAAGTTTAGGTCATTCTCATATCTGCTGATATTTCTATGTTATGTTGTTTGTTTTTCCATTGCTTTAAGCTTTCTTCCCAACATGATTGTTACTTGTTGTTTTGGGATATCGGTTGACTTACCTACCAGTGGGTCTCGGTAGGTACCGTCATGACTAAAGTTTTCAGGTCGTGACATTCAAGGATCTTTTATATCTTTATGAACAATTCTTGCAACCTATGAAGATCCCTAGATTGACTCTACGTGAATGATCTCAAGGCAATTCAAATTGATCATTGTATCCTTCTTGAAAAGAATTTGACTCAAATTAGAAATATCATCATCAAGAGTAGTAAACGGAGAAAAGTCACACACATTGAAGGTGTTGTCAACTTAATACTCTGAAGGGAGAACAATCATATACGAGTTATCATTGAGCCTTATATTCACTTGGAATGGTCCATCACCTCTTGGCTTCAATTTGGTCCTCTGATGATTGGAAAAATGCTCCTTGCAAAAATTCACCCATACCCATTCGCCCGGTTCAATCACAATTCTTTTTCGACCTTTGTTTGCCTTCTTTGCCACCTATTGGTTTTTGTTTACAAGGTGGAGTCTCACGTTTACATGAAGTTTCTTCAGAGTCTATGCTCTTTTTGTTTCCATTTAAGTTTAAAACAACATTTTGAGTAAGAGAAGCGATATGTAAATGGGTTAGGGGGTTCAAATCATACACCACTTCAAATGGGGTTGTGCCAGTAGTTCTACGAATACTCGATTATCATAATACTCAACCAATGACAAATGTTCTTCCCATGAGTCCTACTTTAACTATATCATGACACAAAACATAGATCCCAAGGTCCTATTCACTACTTTGATTTCACCATCGATTTGTTTGTGGGTGACAAGAAGTTGAGAAGAAGAACTTGGTACCAAGTCTACCCCATGATTCTTTCCAAAAGTGACTAAGGAAATTTGGGTAGCTATCACTTCCAATGGTTTGAGGAATTCAATGAAATTTGACCTCATTTTCAACAAACAAAGTTACAACATTATAAGCGTCATCACATTTATGACATGGAATGAAATGATCCATATTTGAAAACTGATCAACAACTACAAAGATGATATCTCTACCTCATTTTGTTCTTGGAAAATCCAAAACAAAATTCATTAAAATATCAAATCAAGGCATTTGAGGGGTGCAAGATGGGTGTACAATCCACGGGTAAGGAAACATGACTTAGGACTACTACATTCAATGCATTGGCCACAAATTCAAACAACATCTTTGCGCATCTTAGGCCAAAAGATATTGCTCCTCTAGAATCCCCCTAGTAATTCAATGGCAACATGACCCATCAATCTCACATCATGTGCCTCCCTCACAAATAGTTCTCTCCAAGAGCTCATAGGTACGCATGCATAATCTCTCTCCTTTAAACAAGAAACTGATGTTTGTGTAATCAACACACAACTTCCGATGCAAGTGTCTACGATCGTACAATAGTTTAGTAACCCAACCAAGGGTTGTGATCGTTCCTAAGAGAGTGGTTTTGAGAATTAATAGAATAATAAAACTTAGTTCTAACTAGTCGTAGCTAAAGACATTAACGATTAAAAACATTGTAAATTAAAGGGGGACACAAGAGTGTCAACTAACAATGGGGGTTTTGTCACTAGTAAGTAAAAATAGCAAAATAAACAGGGATTTCTAAGCAATGAGAAGGAATCCTTGGGATGTGACTGGAATACAAGTTAAGCTAGATTATTGGGTACATGCTTTCGATAGAACATTCATAGAATAATTATGACTAGGCTAGACTTTAAAGGGGGATAAGCTCTCTCTCGAGTAACTTACCCCGTTTCAAGCGGGTTCCTCTCGAACACCCACTTGCCGCATGAAGAACAACCTCTGCCTTAACCCACTCACTCTCTCGAGCTGAGTATGTGGACTTGGGACTAGGGTTCACTCTCTCGAGCTAAACCTCATGTCGACCCACTCGAACTGGCCATCAATTTAGTGGTCTTAGTTTTACAACCTCTCTCTCGAGCAAGCCGAAATCACATATATGAAATTATATTTGCAACTACAACCTCATTAAGTTCATCCACAACCACTAAACGAAATCACAATTAAACTACGATTAAACTATCAGCAAGCAAGACCCAACAATTATCTTAACCCATATTCACTAAATCACACCCCAAGAATTGGGGTTTTTAGCTACACATGTATAAGAAATAGAAATTTATACCAATTTGAGATTGCATTCAACTGGGGTATGAAGATTTAAGTCTTGATACAGGCCAAAATCAAAGAACCCAAGAGACCCAAATCCAAATCTTGAAGATGAAACCCTTTGGATCTTCAAGTTTTCAATTCCTCTCAAGTTTAGAGCAAAAATATCAAAAAGTACTATTCTCTATGAAAAGTATAATAATTGTTCGACACTTAAAACTATAACTCTAACTAGTATTTATAGTTTCACAAATTTGTGCTGCAGCAAATCATTCGACGTCGTTAGTCGAAATCACCGATCAACTCGGCGATTCACCCTTTGGTGTAGTTCATCGGCATCTTGCACCTGCCTTTAGCATCGTCGTGGTCTAGGTCATTGGGCGACATGGTACTGCTTCGCGGAACTCCTCAGCGATTTGGCGAAATCTCCCTTTTTCCGCCGATTTGATCCTTTCCTTCAGGGCTCAGCACACTGGAACAAAAGGTGAAGTAGGACCCTTCGGCGACTCGCCAAATGGACTCGACGATCCTCAGGCCTTCATTTCTTCGTTCTTTTCAGCCTTTTCATTCCATTTTGCGACGTAGTGTCAATGCTTTCCTTCAAACTTCAAATACCTGAAACCTAGTTATTGAGATAAAATAGGCATTTGAGGACACAATTTCTATTAAAATATAGCCCTAAATGAGTCCAATTTGTGGACTCATCAAGATCCCAACTTAAACTTTTGCTTGTCCTCAAGTAAAACTCAAGTTCAACAAGGATGTCTCTAACAGTGCTACAAAAGACTCAATTATGAATGTACATAACAATACTTAATTTACTTATCCAAGGATCAATTGGGTACTCAAAGATTCAAATTGTGACACACCATTACCAAAGATTCTCAAGCTCGCAATACTTGCTTCAAATGCAAGTTCAAGCTCAACAAATGCCTTCAAATGCCCTCACACAAATGATGATTCCATTTTCACACACAAAGGTATAATCAATTTAATATTCAGGAACAGATACAACGCTCACACTCAGAAAGATGAACACAATGCTTGCTTTCACCCATAGGTTTGCCCATATTTTCCAATCAACATTTGTTTTGACTTTCTCAAGATCACAAAGCTCTTAACAAGGCTTGTAACGGGGCTGAGTGCAAAGGTATGGTCATTTAGGCTCAGTGATTTTTATCCTCATGAAATATGGTGCTCTCAATACTTCCTTTCTTTTTCCTTCATCATTTTCATTTGTGCATCATAGGTCATCCTATTATTCGTTTCCCATGGATTGTTCGGAATCCCCATTTCTTCGGTACTTTATTCCACAACTTTTTTTTCATTCTTTTCTTTTCTTTTTCTCTTTCTCTTTTTTTTATATGGAGGGGTTCCATTTTTCTCAACAACATGGGTTAAATGAGACTTTCCTTGCACTTCTTGACTTTCCATTTTCTTTTCACCATATTCCCAACTTAGGTTTTTGGCCTAAGTTGGCTATTCAATTAACCACAATTCAAGAGGATTATAGGTAATGGATTAAGAAAGGTCTAGTTTTCATCAAGTTTCTTCCAAAAAAGGATAAGTCTCAAAGGATGTTCAAGAGAGAATCACACGCTCACAAGGTAAGTCACAAAAGAGGTATATGTCAAATTAGTTTACACTCTTCGAAGTTGCCTAAGATCATATTAAGAGAAACTCTTACTTAGTAAACTGGACCAACATGGAAAATTCTAGGTGTTGTCATGCATGGTTCCAGGTAATCTTATCACACAAGGCATCAACACTTAAGTCAAACAAGATTCCACAGTTTCGCTAGTGGGCAACGGTCATCACAAGAGAATCGATTTGATAAATGGCTAGGAGATGCAAATAGTTCACATATTGTTTATGCAACTTCATTTGGCCTCATCGTAGCCATACATTCATGTTCGTTCGATTGTAAGCACTATTCAAGTCATCGATATTGATCGAAATCGAGACTCAAATTTACCAAGGAACAACCACATTCAACAACATATAAAGGGTGGCAAAAATGTGCGAAAAATTCAAATTTTTTCGAAAGGGTCACAATCATTTTGCAATTTAAAATAAAAGGAGCCACAAGCTCAAACATTCACAAAAATGCAATATCTATGAAATTTTAAATAGAACAACCCAAAATATATCGACAAAACATGAACACGAGTAGCACACAAAAGTGGGACTCACCCCACCACAAATAAAAACGTTTGTCCTCAAATGCAAATGAAAGTATCCAAAAGTAAAAAAACATATAGTAAGACAGAGAGGGAGGTAAAGAGGGATCCTGTCTACGCTATCGCTCCATCTGTCGGGGCCTCAGTGCTCGGAGTGACCTCAGAAGGACCAGCTCCACTGGATCCAGCAACAGTTGCATTTGCCAAGAAAGCTTGCATAACAACATCCATCATAATTGCTTCAGTCTTGATCAGGTCTTCATCTATAGCTTTCTCTGTCTCCTCAAACATCTCTTCATCAGTCTCTGCTTCTGACTCATGATCGGTTGTGTCCTCCATCCCATCTCCATATCCAGTGGTGGTCTGAGACGTCTCAGACATATCTGGAATCTCCACTGTTCCAAAGATCACAGACATATCAGTGGACTTCAGGTAGTCCACGCCATTTCTCAGCACAACAATGATAGTTTTTAAAGCTGTCACCTCCTCCGTGGCCCCTTGATCGCGTTCACACACCGGTATCCTGGTTGCTAGGGCTTCAATGGTAGTACTTAGTGGTGTCACATCATCATCGAGGGTAGCTTGAATCATTCCTGGAATGGAGGTTTCTAGGTTGGCAGCTCGACAATCAGCAAATTGGGCAAGTTATCCTATCCGGATCAAAGATGCCTGAGTGATCACAGTACGGGAAACAATAGCAGCAATAGGTCTGAGAGGTAGCGCAGCAGCAGAAGAAGCTTGAGTGTCAGCAGGAGTAGCAGTGGTAATAGATATACCTGAAGGCCCAGGGGCCGGAGTAGGCAAAGATGTCTCTGCATGTGTGGATCTAGTGGCCACAACGTTCTTCTGCTTCATCTCTACCGGATTGTTAAGATACTTGGCTTCGATCCTCTCAATATCAATAGAGGATTCGATAATCACTTCCACATCCTTCTTGGTATCTCTAGGTACCTGATTTTGTTTGCACAACTCTGTGATCAACACCGGGAAAGGTAAAGAGGTCCTGCTTTGCTTTGCACGCATATGGATCTTTGAAGAAATGATCATCCCCAGATTTATTCTAGTTTTCTCCATGATGCACCCCTGACAAGCTGCCTTAGCAAGGCGAAGGGCCGACGCATTTTGGGATGGCATAATTGTGCTGCTGATAAACCCGAACCAGTATCTTGCAGCTACGTTCAAATCTCTCTTTTAGATTAGGGCTCCTTCTGATAACCACTTCGGTTCATCATCTGAGATTAGTGGGGCTAACCAATTTTTCATCATATCCAGCTTCTCTGTTCTGATCAAGTGCTGGCAGTGGTCATTAATCTTAGTGGACATGCCCAAGACTGTGTTGATCGCCTCACTGTCACAAGCTACCTTTTTTCCTCTGACAACCACATAGTCAACTGCTTTGAAAGACACTACCATCCTCTTTCTTTGAGGTACCAATGCACTGTATGCGCTGTAAGATTCTCTGACCCAGCTTGGTATATAAGAGCCACGGGGTTTGGTGAAGATTTGGAATTTGTGATGTTTCAAGCAATCTATTATCTCTAGGTTCTTATCGATAACCCCATCCATGGATATACGTTTTTCCTTAATGATTGTCATCAGTCCCTTAACCTTCAATCTATTCATTGACTTAGGTGGAGGTGCCAGCACTATTGCCTGCTCTAGAACTGGAGGAGTAGGAGTGGTAGATTGAGAAGTTCTGATCCTAGATGGATCATTCAACTTTTTAGATCGTAACTCATTCCTCTGTGCCTCCATCAGGTTATCTTCATCAGAACCCATACTCTCACTGTCATATGTGGTGGGGTCATTGGTGTAAAAACCAGTGTTGTCGGAGCTTGCATCTAATAACTCAAGGGTTTTGTCCTTGCCCTTGCCTTTCCCACCATTTGTGGAAAGTTTGGTGGCCTTGCCCTTGGATGCAGTTGCATCCTCATTGATTGTGATCCCCTCTTATTTGCCTCAGGATGGTGTGTTTAGATTTTTACTCACCATATCTGCAAAAGATTGGCACAAAAATCAAATATACGCATATAAAATCTATTGCAGACAGACTCACCGATTCAGTCGGCAAATCACCGAACCTCTTTGGCGACCTAAGTCGGGCTCGCCGAAGGGATTGGTTTGAATATAATAGCAAGTTGGCAATGGGAAGGCCCTTTCGGTGATTAAAGGTTTATCCACTGAAAATTACAGTGCAATAGGAGTTCATGGAAGCATACAAAGGGCGATCAAGGGTACTTTCGGCGAGTCGTCGAGTGCATTCGGCGAGTCGTCGAGTGCATTCGGCGATCAAATGCTTCTCGTCAAAAGTTATATACTCAAACATCAATTTGACATGAAATTAAGGGTGAGATGGAGACATTAGGCGAACCGCTGAGTGGTTCGACGAGCTCGACCCAGCTCACCAAATGACCCGATGTGCCCATTTTCAACCCATCTTCTCGAATTCCACCCCGTACTCCCCGATAACAAAATCAAAGCATGCACTCATGTAATTCAAACTAAACCCGTAATACCCATCACCCCGAAATACTCAGATTTTTCTCGATTTTGCCAAATTTGGCCATTTGATGAGATTTGCTCTTAAGAATGGTGTCACCCGCCCCATCATTGAACAATTTTCGTCATTTTGCACAAATACAAGCTACTCAGACTTCACCCAGTCAATCTAAATACATGCAAGCACAACCCAATACAATTTCATTCGATTAAAGCACAAAAAAATTTAGGCATTTGACGATCAAAACAATACGGGCAAGATTGTCAAATTAAAATAGGCATGTAATCATTCTAATCCTATCAGAGAGGCCCAACACACAACAATATGATATGATTATTGCAAAAGAGTGCAAAATTTTCAAATTTAAACTCGGGATTCGAAAACCAACCTTTTATGTCGATTGAAAATGCGATTGAAATGCTAAGTGGCAAAGAAATCATAGTTCCGAGCACCAATCAACAACTAAAATATTTAATGCAAAGCAAGAATATTGAAAATACCTACTTGGTGTGAGTTTATGAAGGTTAAAAGCGAAGGGAAAGTGAAGAGTTTGAAGCTTTGAAAGTTTTGGCCATATATAGCCGTCCAGTTCACATCTATTCTGCGACGTTAGTATTGCTTGCCGATCTGCTCGGTGACACGCCTACTGGTCTCATACCTCACCGAGTTTTACAAGACCTTCAGCCAATGTGAGGGTCCAAACGGCGGTCTCAGTCGTGATCGCATATCTGGTCGGTCGACACGCCGAGCTGTTTTTCACGCTCGCCGAGTTTAATAGGCTCTGAGTTTAACTTGTGTTGAGCCAAATAGTAGGTCAGGTAAGACACACTGACCTCTTCAGCGGTTCACCGGATGGACATTTACTCGCTAACCTGCACATACTAAAAACTTTCCACACTTAAACCTACACAATCAACACACTTTATTCTAACATAATAATAAAAATCACCTAAAACCTTGGGTTGCCTTCCAAGAAGTGCCTTAGTTAACGTCGTGGCACGACGCACGTCCTCATTCACGTTCCAATTTTGGAGTTGACCTTAATACCACTAGGTGACTCCCTTTGCTTTGTTGGGTCGGAATGTGAGCCAACCATCTAATTTAACACTCTGACATTCTCCTTCTTCTCTTCTAGGATCTTTCTTTCTCATTTAGCTTTTGGAGAATGATCAACAACGTGTCCTCGACACGTTTACTCTGATTTTTCATAAACCATGTTTCCTTATGAGGGGGCACGTACCTCCCCTTGCTGTTGCACTGGACTTCCACCTCTATTTTGGTGGCCAAATTGTTCAGCTGAGTTACTAGCGCAGTTAACATGAAGTCACCCTCGACTTCTTGGTTAGCCTCAGCTAACTTGACACCACTTTCCTCAGCCATTCTCAAGGTGTCTAAATGCAACCAACAACTCAAAAGAAAACAAAACAAAAAGTAATGTAAGTAAACTACAACTAAGAAGAAAAAAAATTCTACTAATCTAAGAATTCTCAAATAACACCACTCCCTCGTAGCGGCGCCATTTTGATGTTTGCGTAATCAAGAAACAACTTCTGATGTAAGTGTCTAAGATCGTACAATAGTTTAGTAACCCAACCAAGGGTTGGGATCGTTCCTAAGAGAGTGGTTTTGAGAATTAATACAAAAATAAAACTTAGTTCTAACTAGTCGTAGCTAAAGACATTAACGATTAAAAACATTGAAAATTAAACAGGGACACAAGAGTGTCAATTAACAATGGGGGGTTCTGTCACTAGTAAGTAAAAATAGCAAAATAAATAGGGATTTCTAAGCAATGAGAGGGGATCCTTGGGATGTGACTGGAATACAAGTTACGCTAGATTATTGGGTACATGCTGTCACACCTCAATTCCGGATGTAATGGCACGTGTCCATTTCCCACCGGACACGTCAGCCTAACCCAACCACAACGATAGAGAAGTAGAAATACGAGAATAAAAGATAATAAATAGGCGGAAGACTTTAATTAAGACTCAACACTACCCAGAATTTGGTTGTCACATGTACAAACCTCTAAATACAGAATTCGAATAAAAATATACAAGTCTCAGAGTATAGTTCTCGAATAGAACAAAACTGAAAGTAAAGATAACGCAAGGGCACGTCTGGAATGAACCGCTACCTCTCGAGTATGTCCCGAAGCTCAATCTGCTAAAGAAACTACTAAGCCGAATCTGAGAGAGAGCTGTCAACCTACACAATTGTGTAGAAGCAAGGGTGAGTACCAAAAACCACAGGTACTCGCAAGTAACTCTAAACTAAGCAAAACTAGCAGCTACAAACAACTCCTTTCAATCCCAACCAAACCACCGAAACTTCAATCTAGCAGCAAACCAACCAATCTATACTAAACAGATCATATTCAACAGCCAGAACCAACAGTATATCCTCATCAACCTCAGATCAACAAATAAGAGCAAGTAGATCAAATTCCACATAAGAAGGGTAAACCGACACAATCCACACATCACAGACAAAAATAAGGCAAATGCGATGCAAAATGCAATAATGATGTCATGTAGTCGTGATGCATGTCTGTCCTACGATACACATCTGTTGACGTAATCAGTCAGCGCTGAATACTCAAATCAGAACCCATGGGGGCCACACATGGACCATGTATCACCGCCGGAACCAGATCCTATCGGCATCCAAATCGCTTGCCGGAGCTAGTCAATCTCATATATCTCTAGCCAGAGCTAGTCTCAACTGTGTCTCATATCCATCCATCCTCATATCAGTGTCTCAGAACTCATGCAACAGATAGTTCACACATGGGATGAATAATGAATATGCACATGTCATCAATCACAATCATATCACGATCACATCATAGTATTACACATCATCTGTCTCAATCACAACCATATCACTACTACATCATAGTATTACACATCACCTGTCTCAATCACAACCATATCACGACCACATCATAGTATTACACATCACCTGTCTCAATCACAACCATATCACGACCACATCATAGTATTACACATCATCTGTCTCAACATCAATGTCGGTATCAATCATAGCCTACTCATGCTCTTCTATCCCCTCAATATCAGTTATCACATGACTTATTCAACAAATTCAAGTCACATATAACACATTTAGCTCGTTTTATTCCCCATCTTTCATTTACAATAATTTCAATCAACAAATAAAACCATCCTCAATCCCCATTACTCCCCAACACAATTAGGAAAGTAGTCATGCGTAGTCTAAGAGTTTTACAAAGTTTGGAAGTCACTTGCCTTAAAACGAACTCTAAAAGTTACTTGACTTGAGCCTTTCCTTTCCGAGTATAATCCGGATCACGATAATCTATTCAAACAATTATTCACAATCACAATTCGAGTCCAATGACACCAAAATCAAGAAATTTAGGGAAAAAGGGCAAAACGGTCCAAAAGTCTCATACCGGAAAACGATAACAAAATCTGGAAATTTTTGATGTAAAATGATCCTTAAAGTATTTGGAAGCTAATGGTGAAAACCAATTTGAAAACGGAGTTGAAATCAATTCACAAACTCAATTTGAAGGAAAATTCACGTTTTTGAAGAAGCCTAAAATATTCGGATCCGAAACCCCGACTCGAAAATGAAATATCTCTTGAAAAGCATCTTACCCATGCTTAGATAAGTTCAAATACGAAATTTCATCAAAAACGGAGTTATGATCGACCTTGAAATTCTCAATTTATCAAACTTTAACTTTACCGGAAAAGTCCAAATTGTACGCGGTTAATATGATGAAAGTAATCAATGAATAAATAATTTTATGTTAAAATCAGTTTACCCATAACATAAGGATCGTAAATATACCTTTTTCATCAAAAAGGGAGTCCAAATCGATAAAACCCCAATTTTTCCCAAGAGATTTACGGATAGGAAAAAAAAACCAGATAAAGAAATTATGAGAAAATGTCGAATTGAAGATTGAATACTAACCCTCATATTAATTCAAGAAGAAACCCGTAAGAATCACTCCATTCCGATCTCTAGAACTCCTGATATGCTCTAAATACCAAATGAACACAGTCTGAGATTTTTATAGTACATGGCTGTTATGCACCAGAAAAACAGCAGTTAATCTTTCACTTAAAAGGCTGTAGTTTCCTCATACGATAGTGAAATGACCCGATTCTTTTCTGTAAATGTCTTAAATAATGATACGGACCTGCTCGTTCAATCGGAGCTCAATTTCATGCTCGTTTGCCCAGTCAAATATCATTTCTACTCGGTAAGCAATTATTTCTTATTTGCGATAAAAGTCCAATCTCGGGTTAGCGAAAATGCACCAAAATTTGCAGATAAGTCCTATAATTCATGCTCAAAATTTCAGAACCTTCGAAATAATTTTTCGACCTTTAAAACTAATAATGAACCCTTTAGTTGCCACAATTTGCTAAAATAGTGTCAAAGCATCCAAGAAGCTTAAAAGCTCACCCAAAACTCATTTGGCACTTCCCGAACACAAACCAAATATGCTACTAGCTTGAAAATGACATTTCAGACTAAATGAAATTGTCGGAATTTGAATTCGAGGTCTCCTTGACCCAGTATCCGATAAGGCGTCAAGAAACTAACTTTAGGCTCAAAAACTCGAAACGCACTCGGGGCCTCTAAAAATTCAACCAAGACTCATTCTAGACTTAGAATCACCCCCTGAATCCAACGGCGCCCTCGGAATTCCATTTCGAGCACCGGAACCTCGTTTGTTGACCAAAGTCAACTCTTGATCAAAATTTCACAATTTTAGCAACTTAGGACCTCAAATCTTCGTTTTAACTCCAAATTCAACTCCGTAAATTCTCATAGACCCATTTCGACATTCTAAAACTGCTGGAATCGATGGAAATCCGCTTCGAGCCTTGAAACTCCAAATGACTTGAAGTAGCACTTTTAACCAAACTTTAACTCTTAAAAACTCAACTTTCCAAAAACTCAACTTTTCATCAATTTTCCTTCAAACCAACTTCGAAAGTACAACAATTAGGACTCGGGGCAATTATTGGGAGGGGTAAAATGGTCATTTTATGAAAATTTCCAAAAATGACCTTTAGGGTCATTACATATGCTTTCGATAGAAGATTCATAGAATAATTATGACTAGGCTAGACTTTAAAGGGGGATAAGCTCTCTCTCGAACAACTTACCCCGTTTCAAGCGGGTTCCTCTCGGACACCCACTTGCCGCATGAAGAACAACCTCTGCCTTAACCCACTCACTCTCTCGAGATGAGTGTGTGGACATGGGACTAGGGTTCAGTCTCTCGAGCTGAACCTCATGTCGACCCACTCGTACTTGCCATCAATTTAGTGGTCTTAGTTTTACGACTTCTCTCTCTTGCAAGCCGAAAACACATATATGAGATTATATTTGCAACTACAACCTCATTAAGTTCATGCACATCTGACTGCGCCATTTTTCCACCGATTAGATCCTTTCCTTTGGGGCTCAGCACATTGGAACAAAAGGCGAAGTAGGACCCTTTGGCGACTCGCCAAGTGGACTCGGCGATCCTCAGGCCTTCATTTCTTCATTCTTTTCAGCCTCTTCATTCATTTTTGCGATGTCGTGTCCATGCTTTCCTTCAAACTCCAAATACTTGAAACTTAAAGGTTTTCATGAGATAATGAGATAAAATAAGCATTTGAGCACAAAATTTCTATTAAAATATAGCCCTAAATGAGTCCAATTTGTGGACTCATCAGAAACAATCAAATTTTATTAAGGATTAGAATAGAAATCCCAAATCCATGTTTTCCTTTCACATGACTCGCAAACTTGAAATATTTGAGAAAATTTGGGGTCCTTGGGTTACAATATCTTCAAACATTCAAAGTCAATCAATTTGGTAGACACATTAATTATCGTCACTTGCTTCCTAGAAAAGGCATAGGGCACCACATTTCCTTTCCCCTTTTGTATTGGATTACATAGGGGAAAGTTTCAAGAAATTCAATCCATTCGACATGTCATTTGCTTAACCTTTTTTGCGATCGAATATGCTTTAAAGATTCGTGATAGGTATGAATGAGAAATTCTTTAGGCCTATAGAAATGCTTCCAATTACCCAATGATCTAATCAATGCATACAAGTTAAGATCATAAGTAGAATAATTCAAAGTTTCACCTTTAAGTTTTTCACTAAAATAAGCATGGGATTTTATATTGCATTAAGACTGCTCCAATGCCTACTTTACTTATATCATATTCAACTTCAAATAATTTCTCAAAACTGGGTTATTGCAACAGAGGAGTGGAGCTAAGAGTCGATTTCAAGGTTTTAAAAGTTTTTGCTCTTCACCCCACTTATAAGGTTTATCCTTTTGGATTACCTCTTTCAAGGGCACGACTATGTGAACAAATCATTTGAAAAAGTACCTAAAGAAAGTAGCCAATTGTAACATCTCGCACTTCAAAAGAACTAACTAGAGGTCCCTACAAGTTAAACTTCACTTTGTAGTTTTGGGTCAATATCAAACGACCATATATTTTAGCACAGAAAGAATTACAGGTCCCATGGCCTATAATATTGAAGTTCTTTGAGTCCTATTTCCAACATTTCCAAGTTTGATAAATTCCAAGCTCGGAGAAAGAAGTTATGCGTGTTTGAGTAAAGCCTCTCTAGTTAAGGCTTTTCATCTGTTTGAGAAAAGGGGTATTTTAGTCTTTTCGTTACCCCACACAACTTGACCACGTTTTCCTCATGTAATTTAAAGGTCTAATTAGACGTTAAGTTATTTTTTACATTCCTAAACACTTAAAATTTTAGGGTGAAGTTTCAATAAGAGGAAAAAAGAGTTTTCAAGCGCTCATTCAAGGGTCGAGGAATTATGCCAGGTATATGAGGTTTCCCATAGTGATGGATTTGATCATCCTCACTCCAACCATGTAATTCTTTCATTAATTCATTCAAGAAATCGTTTATGTAAAGATTCTTGAAGAGTTCTTGAGTTTTAGCCTCATTCTTTAACAATGGAGGTTTTGAGTTCTTGAGGTGAGGGTCTTGCGAATTAGTGGAGTTCTTGATAGAAATTGAGTGGAATTTCGATAATTTTTGTTGGGTTTGTGAATCAAAAACGGTTTGGAAGAAATTAATCAATTCTAGCTGAGTTAGGACCTGAAATTGAGCAAGAAAATTTATTGGATTTCTGGGTTTGGGGTAGGGTAATGTGCCAACAAGGAGCCAGGAGGGTTGGCGCCCTGCGCCTACAGTGCGCCCCAAAAGTAGCCAAGTACTTTGAGGTATGCGCCCTATGCCAGTAATGCGTTAGGGTCGTCAGACTTATTTCTTCTCCGTTCTTCATCATGTGTCTGTTCTTTCAAATCATTTCTTTGATATCTTCTTCATAATAAATCTTAAACATTAATCCTTGAGAGATACTATATGTCGTAATCACATCTCTTAACTTACATTTCAAATTAAAGCAAAGTTAAGAGGTCCTTTTGAGTCAAATTTGAGAACTTTTTTGCAATTAACTATAGTTATGAACTAAATCTTGAGTAAATAAGTATGAGAATGAGAGGAGTTGTAGTTCATGTTTCAAAATGAGTATAAGGGAACTAAGTATTCCCAAGTGTAACACTTTTGCATTTTAATAAAATAAACATCGATTTCTAAATGAGTTATGAGTTTAGAGATGTTTTCCGAGTACTAGCTCTTTTAAAAGGATCTTTTGAGTAATTACCTTAGATTGAAAAAGAGTTATGTTTTATACATTTGAGCATGAGTTATATTATTGGGAGTTGTATTGAGCACTTATATGGGGATGAGTTCAGACAACTCACATTCCTTATAAACCATGTAGCCAACATGGGTAAAGGATCTTACTTTTTAGATGACTCCTTATTGCTTTTAAGCATGGCTTAGTGGATCCACTTAGTTGAGGTGTTTTATACTTCAGCAAGGTATAAGACAATTTTAGTAGCGTAGGCGAGACACTGTATCATCACATAGCTCATAGTAATGGTTATCAGTTAGAGAATCTCCCAAACAAAAATAAAGAGTATGTTATGGTATTTTCATACATCATTGAGTTTTATCTCCTATTTTATAATGTTTTCAGTATTGCATCTATTATTGTTGCTTTGTATTGAGTTGATTTGAGGTAAGAATTTCTTCCAGCCTTGTAATTTCAGTTAACAATTGCTTTCCATTTACCCCTTACATGCTTGTACATTCAAAATATTGACGTCATTCGACCTGTATCTTTTTATGATACATATACATGTATTCAGGGTAATTAACATGCGCTCTGTTGATATCATTTACAATCCAATTAGCTTTGGTGAGCCTCCTTGCTCTCTGAAGGGTTCCACATTTATATTTTAGTTTTGTTAAGATGTCGTGAGTTTTGTCTCGACATCTATCATAGTATTTAGAGGCTTCATAGATAGTAGTAGTTGAAGAGTCTTTCATTATTTTCCTTGTGATGTTTTGTGACTTTGAGTTATTTTCTTATGTTTATTTAAGTACTTTAAGACATTCATTTAGTTAAGTTGTTTTGAGATATTATGAGTTAAAGTTTGGTAATTGGAGTCCTCATTTTACTTGAGTAAGTCTTTCGCTAAGTAGTCAGCCAAGTCAAGGGTTCTCTTGGGGACCAACGATGGTTCTTGAGTGCCGACTATGATGTAGTCTCGGGGTGTGACAAACTTGGTAGCAGAGAAAAAAGTTCATGAGTCCTAGGGTGTCTATGAAGTTGTGTCTGTAAAGTCCTTGTAATCAGTTTGAAGCGCGCCACATCTATAATTAGGATGCTGCGTCATTTAGGAAATATTTCCATTTCTTTTTACTTTCTTTCGTGCGATAGAGTTTAACTCTATAAAAATTTCCTCTAACTCATGTTTGCATGTATCTTTTCAGATCATGCCTCTACGAAGAGCTGTTCGAGGACGTCTTATTAGAAGGAATGTTAACCCGCAAGATCGAGAGGTTCCTAATGCACCATAAGTGCAAACCCCTCAAGGAGAAGTTACCAATGTTGAGTGTCGGGATGCAATTCAGATGTTGAGTCAAGTTGTGGCAAATCAAGCTAGCCAACAAAGGGTGGTTCATCAGGATATGGCTGATACACCCAAGATTCGTGAGTTCTTGAGGATGAATCCCCTAGAGTTCATAGGTTCGACCAACCCTGAGGATCTAGAAAACTCTATAGAGGAACTATAGAAAGTGTTTTAGGTTATATGTATTGCCAATGTTGAGCATGTGGAGTTAGCTTCATACAAACTCAAGAGTGTTTCTAGGATTTGGTATGACCAATGGAAGAAGAGTGGGGTCGAAAGGGAACCACCTGTGAGTTGGGCTCTTCTTTAAAGTGTCTCTTAGGGTGCTTCTTTCCCCGCAAGCTAAGGGAAGCAAAGGTGAGGGAATTTTTGAATTTGAAAAATGAGTCCATGAGTGTGCACGAGTACAGCCTCAAGTTCACTCAACTATCCCGTTATGCTCCGAAGATGGTGGTTGATATGAGAAACAGGATGAGTTTGTTTGTGTTTGGGTTATCCCGCTTGTCAAGTAAGGAAGGTAATACATCTATGTTGATAGGGGACATGGACATAGCAAGGATTATGATCCATGTGCAACAAGTTGAGGAAGATAAGATGACAGACAAAGAAGAGTTCCAGAGTAAGGGCTATGACATCAAATCAGGAGTCCGGCCAGCAGAAGACCAGAAATGTGAACCGGTCCTCTTTTAAAAAAAGGTCACCTGGACCTGCTTCCCTTATCAGCTAGTGCACCTGCACCAAAGAACGGAGGTAATTTCAGTAACCAGAACTCTTAGAATTTCAAGGCTCAACTTACTCAGTCTTAAGGTAGCGTGGCAGAAGGGGCTAACTGGATCCCACATATGCTAAGTGTAGTAGGAACCACCTAGGAGCATGTTGTGATGTATCAAATGGCTGCTTCAAGTGTGGTCAGACGAGTCATTTCATGAGAGAGTGCCCTAAGAACAAGCAGGGTAATGGGGGTAATATATCCCAATTTTCTTCAATTGCTCTGGTAGACAGAGCTACTCCGAGAGGAGTCACTTCAGGGATAGGCAGAGGAGCAAACCATTTAATTCTATAACCAGTCATCAAGAGAAAGGGGATTCACCAGATGATGTCACTGGTATGATCAAAGTCCTTACTTATGATGTTTATACATTACTTGATCTAGGTGTGAGTATATCTTTTGTGACTCTATATGTAGCTATGAGGTTTGATATTCTTCCCGAATGACTTCTTGCGCCTTTCAATGTTTCCACAACTGTTGGTGAGTTTATTCTAGCAGAAAGATTTTATCATGATTGTACCATATTTGTCAATCACAAGGACACCATAGCTGACTTAGTGGAGCTAGACATGGTGGACTTTGATGTTATTCTAGGTATGGACTGGCTTCATGCTTATTATGCCTCAATAGATTGTAGAACTCGAGTAGTCAAGTTTCAGTCTCTTAATAAGCCTGGCTTAGAGTGGAGGAGTAGTTCAGAAGTGCCTAAGGGTCGTTTCATTTTGTACGTTAAGGGTAGAAAGTTAGTCTCCAAGGGGTGAATCTATTACTTAGTCCAAGTTAATGACTCTAATGTTTAGACACTGCCTATTCAGTCAGTTCCAATTTTGAGTGAGTTTCTAGAGGTATTTCTAGATGATCTTCCTAGAGTCCCTCGTGAGAGAGAATAAATTTTGGCATAGATATTTTTCCTGATACTCGACTTATCTCTATTCCTCCATATAGAATGGCTCCAATTGAGTTAAACGAGCAGTTGAAATACCTGCTTGATAAGGGTTTTATTTGACCTAGTGTCTTACCTTAGGGCGCTCCTGTCTTATTTGAGAGAAAGAAAGATAGTTCTCTTAGAATGTGTATCAATTACTGTCAGTTGAACAAGGTCACTATAAAGAATAAGTATCCACTTTCGAAGATTGATGATCTTTTCTATCAACTTCAAGGTGAAACTTGACTTTCTAAGATAGAACTCAGATCCAACTATCATCAATTAAAGGTAAGAGAAAGTGACATCCCGAAAACAATATTCAGGAGCCGTTATGGTCATTATAAGTTTCTTGTTATGTCTTTTAGTTTGACTAATTCTCCTCCAACATTCATGGATCTTATGAACCGAGTGTTTAAGTCGTATCTTGACATGTTTGTTGTAGTATTTATTGATGGCATACTAATTCATTTGAGGAATGAGGAGGATCATGTTAGTCATCTCAGAAAAGTCTTCCAAACTCTTAAGGATAAAGAGTTGTATGTTAAATTTTTTAAGTGTGAGTTTTCTCTTGAGTCTCTGGCGTTCTTAGGCCACATTGTATCTTATGAAGGGATTTGAGTTGACACTCATAAGATTGAAGTAGCACAAAGCTAGCCCAGACCCACATTTCTAATTGATATAATGAGTTTCTTAGGATTGGTTGGTTACTTAGAAGGTTTGTTGAGGGGCCTCATCTATTTCATCATTGTTGACAAATTTGACACAGAAAGTAGTCAAGTTTCAATGGTCAATGGTCAGAAGCTTGTGAGAAAAGCTTTCAGGAATTGAAAACTCGGTTGACTACCACCTTAGTGTTTACCCTACCAGTGGGTACAAAAGGCTTTGTTGTTTATCTCGATGCGTCCAGAGTTGGACATGGTTGTGTATTAATGCCGAATGGTAAGGTTATATCCTATGCCTCCAAACAACTCAAGGTTCATGAGAAGAATTACCTAACTCATGATCTCGAGTTGGTAGCGGTAGTATTTACCTTGAAAATATGGCGTCACTATCTCTATGGTGTTTATGTAGATGTGTTCACCGATCACAAGAGTCTCCAGTATGTTTTCAGTCAGAAAGAGCTTAATCTCACACAAATGAGGTGGTTAGATTTGCTCAAGGATTAATTTAAGGCTAATGTTCTTGTTCATTCTTTAAGCAGGTTATCTATGGGAAGCACCGTCCATGTTGAGGAAGGCAAGAAAGAACTGCACAATGAAGTGCATAGACTTGCCCGTTTGGGAGTCCGTCTATTGGATTACAATGAAGGTAGAGTGTGGTGATGAATGGGGCTGAATCATCACTAGTGTTTGAAGTGAAGGAGAAGCAAGACCAATACCCTCTTTTGGTTGAACTAAAGTCAAATGGTTATAAGCAAAAGGTGATGGCTTTTGAACAGGGGGAGATGGTGTGTTGAGGTGTCAAGGTAGATTGTGTGTGCCAAAGGTGGATGGTATGGATCAGAACATAGCTCTTCTAGAATGGAAATGGGAGATTATTAATATGGATTTTATTACTAGCTTGCCGCGATCTCACAGGCAGCATGATTCAATTTGGGTGACTGGAGACCAGATGACTAAGTCAGCCCATTTCTTGCCGATAAACACTACCAATTCAACAAAAAATTATGCCAGGTTGTACATTCAAGAGATAGTCTGACTTCATAGAGTTGTCGTGTCTTTCCAGAAAGGTTTGAGTTCGAAGGTAAATTTGAGTACTGCTTTTCATCCTTAGACTAATGGCCAAGTAAAGCGCACAATCCTAGCCTTAGAAAATATGTTGAGGGCATGTGTCATAGACTTCAAAGGTAATTGGGATGACCACTTACCTCTCATAGAGTTTGCTTATAATAACAACTATCACTCCAGCTTCCAAATGGCTCCCTATGAGGCACTTTATGGACGAGGGTCTAGATCGCATATTGGTTGGTTTGAGGTTGGTGAAGTTGAGTCTATAGGGCCAGACATGGTTCATCAAGCCATGGAGAAGGTGAAGATTATCTAGGAAAGGCTAAAAACAACAAAGAGTTATCAAAAATCCTATACAGATGTTAGGAGAAGAGACTTAGAATTTGAGGTTGATGATTGGGTCTACTTGAAGGTTTCACCCATGAAGGGGGTTATGAGATTTGGTAAGAAGGGGAAACTCAGTCCCCGATACATTGATCGTTACAGGATATCCAATAAGATTGTTAATGTAGCTTATGAGTTGGAGCTACCTTCAAGCTTAGCATCAGTTCATTCGGTGTTCCATGTATCCATGTTAAAGAAGTGTTTGGGCGATCCTTTACTTATTGTACCTACAAAAGAATATTGGTATGAAGTACAACTCATCTTATGAGAAAATGCCAGTTCAGATTCTTGATCATCAAGTTCGCAAGTTGAGAACCAAGGAGGTTGCATCGGTCAAAGTCTTATGGAGGAATCAATTTGTTGAGAAAGCTACTTGGGAGGCTGAGGAGGATATCAAGAACAGATACCCTCAACTCTTTCCTTCTGAATAAATTTCAAACTAAGGTAATAATTTTTTGTCAAGTATTATTTAAGTTGCCACATTAAGTTTATGTTGATTGATTGTTGGGGGCTTGGATTGGAGTTATTAGATGTTTCCTACCCCTTTTCTGCTTACTGTGATCGTATTCAAGGATGAATGTTCCCGAGGGGGAGATATTGTAACATCTCTCACTTCTAAACAACTAACTAAAGGTTCGTACTACTTAAAGTTCAGTTTGTAGTTTTGGGTCAACTTCAAACAACCATATATTTTAGTACAGAAAGAATTAGAGGGCTCATAGCATATCAAATTTAAGGTCTCTGAGTCCTCTTTCCAATGCCGCCAAGTATGCTAAATTCCTATCTCAGAGTAAGAAGTTATGCGTAAGCCTCTCTAGTTAAGGCTTTTCATCCGTTTGAGAATGGGATATTTTTGTCTTTTCCTTACCCCACACAACTTGACCACGTTTTCCTCACCCAAGTTAAGGGTTTAATTAGACGTTAAGTTATTTTTCACATTCCTAAACACTTAGAATTTTAGGGCAAAGTTTAAAGAAGAGGAAAAAGGGGGTTTCAAGCGTTCATTCAAGGGTTGAGGAATTACGCCAAGAACAATTGTTCTTTCCAGGTATGTGAGGTTTCCCATAGTGATGCATTTGTTCATTCTAATGACAACCATGTAATTATTTCATTAATTCATCCATGAAATCGTTTATGTAAAGATTCTTGAAGAGTTCTTGAGTATTAGCCTCATTCGTTGACAATGGAGGTTTTGAGTTCTTGAGGTGAGGGTCTTGCGAATGAGTGGAGTTCTTGATATAAATTGAATGGAATTTAGATAATTTCATGTTGGGTTTGTGAATCAAAGAGAGTTTGGAAGAAACCAATCGTTTCTAGATGAGTTAGGACCCTAAATTGAGTTAGAAAATTTGTCAGATTTTTGGGTTTGGGGTGGGGAAATGCGCCACCAAGGCGCTAGGAGGGCTGGCACCATGCGCCTACAGTGCGCCCCAAAAGAACCCTAGTACTTTGAGGCCTTGTGCCAGTCATGAGCTAAAGTCATCAGGCCCATTTCTTCTCCGTTCTATATCTCGTGTGTGTTCTTTCAATTTGTGTCTTCGCTCTCTTCTTGATATTAAATCTTAAGTCTTAATTAATACTTGAGATATCCAACATTTAATAGTTACATCTCTTAATTTACATTTCAAATTAAAGCAAAGTTAATAGGGAAGTTTAAGAGGCCCTTCTGAGTCAAATTTGAGAATTTTTTCGCAATTAACTATAGTTATGAACTAAATCTTGAGTAAATGAGTATGAGAAAGAGGGGAATTTTAATTCATGTTTTAAACTGAGTATAAGGGAACTAAGTATTCCCAAGTGTAACACTTTTGCGATTTAATGAAAGAAACATCGATTTCTAAATGAGTCATGAGTATAGAGATATTTTTAGAGTACTACCTCTTTTAAGAGGATATTTTGAGTAATTACCTCAAATTGAGAAAGAGTTATGTCTTATACATTTGAGGATGAGTTATATTTTTGGGAGTAGTATTGAGCATCGATATGGGAATGATATTTGACAACTCACATTCTTCATAAACCATGCAGCTAACATGGGTAAAGGATAATGCTTTTTAGATGACTCCTTATGGATTTTAAGCATAACTTAGTGGATCCACTTAGTTGAGATGTTCTATACCCCAGCAAGGTATATGATAGTTCTGACAGCATGGGTGAGATGTTGTATCATCGCATAGCTCATAGTGATGGTTGTCGGTTAGAGAATCTCCCAAATAAGAGTAAAGAGTATGTTATGGTATTTTCATACATAATTGAGTTGTATCTCATGTTTTATAATGTTTTTGTAACACCTGTGTCTTAGAAAGAACTAATTCTAGAAAGAATTAAATTGGAAAGAGATAATTTAAGATTTTTTCAAGTTAGTCTTCAATTATGAGTTTTGGGTTAACTTCAAACGACCATAACTTTCAGCACATGATAAGTTATGGGGACCATGAGATATCAAATGAAAGATCATTAAGTCTTATTTTTAATGCCACCGAGTTTGATAAATTTTGAATTTGGATAAGGAATATATGCGTGTCTGAGTTTGACCTGTCCGATTAAGGAAATTCATCCAAATTAAGGAGGGGTAATTTGGTCTTTTCCTTACCCCACTAGCCTAACTTGTTTTTAGTAATATTTTAGGGGTCTAAGCTGACTTAAATCAGTTTTCACAATTCCTAACGTGCTTTGGGTTTTATAGAGCAGTTCAAGAGGAGAAAGAAAGGACAAGTTCAAGCGGTCATTCAAGGTTCTTGTGATCTTCGAGGAATTTCGCCAAAGGTTTGATCTTTACGAGGTATGTAAGCTTTCATAGTGTTGGGTTTGTTCGCCTTCACGCCAATCATGTAAACTCTTACGCATGAATTCGCTCTTGAAGTTGATTATTGAGTTCTTGAGACGTTCTTGAGTTAAATTGATAAATTGAGGTCTTTGCAATCCTTGAGGTGAGGGTTTGGCCCAATAATTGAGTCTCTTGATTGAGTTTTGTGTGGGTGTCATTGAAATTGTTTTGGGTTTGTGAAATTTTGTGAAATTGGACTATAGAACTGAAGTGGGTATTAGTTGAGTCGAGTTTGGGAGAGGAAGAGAAGATCGGGCAAATAATTGCGCCCAGGTCCACGTCGTGGAGAGCTTAAGATTTTCAGTCTTCAGATAGTTACCCCTGTGTCACGAAGAGGATACAGAGTCCTCTGCGTCAATAATTATTTCGCGACCAAACATGTAATCTCCGCGTCGCGCCAGTGTTTTCTAATTTGGGTCTTCACTCGTTCTTGTGATCAACTATCTTAACCTTCCTAAATCATTGAGAGATCCAACATTCAAAAGCATAATTCTTGAATTCACATTTCAAATTCAAGAAAATATTTAGAGTCATGTTTGAGAGAGCCTTTCGAGTCTTTTTGAGAAGTCTTTTACATACTTTTCAAACTTATTTTAAGACTTGAGCACTTGAGTGTGAGGATGAGGAGAGTTAAGTTTCATTTTTTTTCAAAATGAATATATGGGAACAAAGTAATCCCAAGAGTAAATATTTTTACATTTAAAATGAGAGGAAACTTTGATTTCTAAATGAGTTCATGAGGACTTTTGAGCACTATATCTTTTAAGAGAACCTTTTGAGTAATAATCTTAAAGTTTGAGGATGAGGAAATGTTTTTAAACATATGAGCATGAGTTATAATATTGGGAGTAGTATTGAGCACCAATATGGGAACGAGTTCAGACAACCCAAAATTCTCACAAACCATGTATGCCAACATGGGTAAAAAAAATCATACTTTTTATATGATTCCTTATTACTTTTAAAGCATAGCTTAGTGGATCCACTTAGTTGAGGATGTCTTATACTCATGCAAGGTATAGGACAGTTCTGGCAGCATGGGCGAGACATTGTATAATCACATAGCTCATAGTGATGGTTGTTTGTTAGAGAATCTCCCAAATAAGAGTAAAAGAGTTATTATTATATTTTTAAATACATTGAGTTATTATCTACTATTTTAAAAGATTTCTTTATAGTGCATCTTTATTGTTGCTTTTATATTGAACTGCGTTGAGTATTTCTGAGTTGAGTATCTTTGAGTATCCTTGAGTTAAGTTGAGATGAGGTGAGTATGTTCTTCCTTTTTATCAAGTTCAAGCCTATGTCTATACTTTAGAGTTCCCCTTGCATGCTCATACATTCCATGTACTGACGCCATTTGGCCTGCATTTTTTATGATGTAGATACAGGAGTTCAGGGTCATCAACAGGCACATTGTTGATACCACTTGCAGTCCTAGAGTTGCTTTGGTGAGCCTTCTTTTTTTTGGAGGATTTCCCACATGTACTTTCATGCGTGTTAGGATGTCGTGGGTCTTTTCCCGACTTCCATCATAGTTATTAGATGTTTCATAGATAGACAGTAGTGTTTTGAGGAGTCTTTTTTTTTTTCATTGTTAAATGTTTAACACTTGAGTTGTCTCTTTTGGCCAATTGAATGTTTTCTTTAAAATATTATGAGTTATCTATTTTGAGACATTGAGTTAAAATCTTTACTTTTGGGGTTCATTTATTGTCGAGTAAGTCTTCCTCGAAGAGTTGAGTCAGGCCAAGGGTTCACTTGGGGCCAACAATGGTTCTCGAGTGCCAGCCACGCCCATGGTGTAGGCTCGGGGCGTGACAGTTTTAAGTATTGCATCTACCATTGTTGCTTTGTATTGAGTTGAGTTGAGGTGCATATTTCTTCTAGCCTTGTAAGTTCAGTTACGATTGCTTTCAGTTTTACCTTTACATGCTCATGCATTCAATGTACTGATGCCATTCAACCTACATCTTTTTAGGATGTAGATATAGGTGTTCGTGTCATCAACATGCGCTCCAATGATACCATTTGCAATCTAGTTAGCTTTTATGAGCCTCCTTGTTTTCCAGAGGGTTCCATATTTATATTTCAGCTTTGTTAAGATGTCATGGGTCTTGTCTCGACATCTATAGTAGTATTTAGAGGCTTCATAGATAGTAGTAGTTGAAGATTCTTTCACTTCCTTGTGATATTTTGAGACTTTGAGTTGTTTTCTTATGTTTATTTAAGTACTTTCAGACTTTCATTGAGCTAAGTTGTTTTGAGATATTATGAGTTAATGTTTGGTAATATGAGTCCCCATTTTACTTGAGTAAGTCTTCCTCTAAGTAGTTAACTAGGTTAAGGGTTCTCTTGGGAACCAATGATGGTTCTCGAGTGCTGGCCACGTCTACGGTGTAGGCTCGGAGAGTGACACCAATCTATGAAAGCTTTTAAAGTTTCTTATGAATTTTAGAATTGGTCAATTATTAATAGCTTTTATTTAAGACCCATCAACCTCAATGCCCCTCCAGGTCACAAATAATGCCAGCAAAACAACTTCATCAACATATAATGAACACTTTTCAAGATTAGCATGAAATTACTCCTTGCTAAGCACATAAAAAACACACATTTCAACCTCAACTAATCTACATGCTCATTCATGATTTTTCTATAAATCAAGATATCATTAAAATAGACCATCAAAAACATACCTAAGGGTTTTATCAGATGATTCATAAAAGTACTTGTAGCATTGGTGCGACCAAAGGGCATCAATAACCATTCATAAAGACCAAACTTGGTATTGAATGCGCTTTTTCATTCATCACCAAGTTCATTCAAATTTGATGATAACCGCCCCTAAGATCAATCTTTGAAAACAAACAATATCCATTGATCTCATCAAGCATATCTATTGTGATCTTGTTGATAGCCCGACAATCAACACACATGCACCATGTTCCGTCTTTTTTGGTACATAAATAATTAGAATGGCGCATGGACTCATTCTTTCTGTTATTTAGTTGCGGAGTTCCTCAACTTGCCTTTGAAGATCTTTTGTATCATTTAGATTACTTTGATAAGTTGGTTTGTTTGGCAATTGAGAAACTGGCACAAAGTTGATTTGGTGCTCAATTTCCCAAAGAGGAGTTAATCCACTTGAGAGTTCCTTAAGACATACATCATCATAATACCGCAAAAGACAAGAAATTGAATGGGTAAAAGAAGTGATAGATTATTTAGCTTGAGATACATGATCCATATAAGTGATCAACATGAAAAATGAGTGAGCCTCATCCTCTCCCTAATCTCCTTGTATGTTTCCAACTACACTTTGGCCTTTTTCCTCAAATACCTCCTCTATTCTTCTTCATTTCCCTCGACCTCCAGATGCTCCTCCTTTTCATCCTTATTTTAATCCTTCAACTCATGTTTCTCCCAATTGCACCACACAAGTGTATGTGGTCGCACAAGTAATATAGTAGCTCTTAAAAGAATAGGATTATCAAACACAAAGGATTTGTCAATTAACTATTTACTACATTATACTAGTCTAATTATTTATTTAAGAGGGCCAAAAGTGTTTGTTCTCTATTTGTAAAGAAATGAATGAAGTAATTAAATAATAAAATTACTTACAATGGTTGGAAAGTTCCAGGGCTGCATCATACATAGGGTTTCATGTATCATATCTCATGCATGAATTAACTACAGTTATCAAATTACTGATTTACATGCTGATTTTATGATCATAGTCTCTCGACCTCTAATCGCCTACTCAAATTAGTCTAACTACATCATTGAGCGGGGATAGCCAGTCCTAATTGGCGATCATTTATATTTCATCCTGTTTTGTAACCAAGCTAGGTGTTCATCCGGGTGTCACTCCTAAACACAAATCTAATCAATTTAATGAAAAATCAAGCTTTTTATATCATTTGGTCTATCTACCTTATCGTCTTCCGAGTCAAGCATAGACAAAAGGTTTATCTCTATGATGGCTAGTTAAGAAATCCCAAAACAAGAACACAAAAGTAATTTAAAGTGATAACCAATATTAATTCAAAACAATCAATGTTCAATAGTTACCCATAGCCGCAGCCCCAAAACAAAGGTCTTTTGCTACTAATGTCTAAGAAAATAAGAACGATGAAAAGAACCTAAAACGTATTGACAACTTTTTCTTCCATAGTATATTGCCCCTAAAGTATATATTGTGCCTTAATAATTATTCTCATGGGCTATTTATAGAGGTAGAAAATCCTAAATAAAATAATTGAATCCAAAACAAATTGGAAAACCAAAACCAAAAGGAATTGGAATTCCTTAGTTGTACGTGTGAATAGTAGCCAACCGCCTCAACAATTTGGTGTTCTTCCTTCGCTGGCTGCCATGTGCCAAATAAGATACTTTAAATTCAGTTCTTTCCTCAACTTCGATTCATATATATTATATATTACTATATTCAATTTAATCCAGTAAGTTGCTTGCTTGATTTTCTTCTTCAAACTTCCACCTTTAATTCGTTTTGGCTCCAAACTTCTTCATCTTTACACCAACTTCCTCCTACAAATAAAATACATTGTTTAGCACAAGCCATAAAATTCATGCTCAAAAATAACAAATATAAATAATAAATATGAGATAAATAATAAATATGAGGTAAATAATGATTAAAAAATATATTTTTTGCATCAACACCCTACACTTAAACTTTTGTTTGTCCTCAAGCAAACATTGAAGCTCATCTCAAATAAAGCATACTAGGAATATCATCACTTTGGTTGATACAAATAATTAGGCCATATAAAAATTTCAAACCGTCAAGAACAATTTATGATCATTATGCAAGACATCCAAATAGACAACAAACCTCTAACCTCCTAACCTCAAGGAAAGACTTTGAACTCATCAAATTTAAGCTTGCTCGCCTACTCTCATCAAAGAAAGCTAATAAAATCACCTATATATCATGAAACAAGTGCCCTCATAATAAGAAATAGTGCACACACTCAATTCAAAAGATTAAATATAAATTAAGGACATAACATCAAAGAACAACTCTGACACTCACAAATAAAATTCACATGTATGCATAAAGAACCATATGCTTGCCCATTATGTACATCTCTACTAATTAAGCATGCTTGAGTAGAATCAAATAGGACTTTAGCGGGTTGTAATGTAGGCTAGGGGACTGGTAGAAAAACTATATAATAGTGACTTACACTTCCTTGAGCACTTTGCACTTTAAGACTTTTTAACCCATTATTTTCTTCTCTTTATTTTCAGCCCTCTCTTCAATAATTATTTCACAAGTAATTCTCATCATCTCAAGAATTCTTCAATCACATTTTTTTTTCAAAGAATTTTTTTTTCATAGGATTTTTTTCATGTCACATTCTTTTGTTATTTTCTTGTTTTTTTCATCACATTCTTTCAAAGAGGGGTTTTTAATCACTTTCTAGCTATCATTGATTACCTTTTTCACTCAACAATCCATTTTTCTTCAAAATTAACAGTTAGAATAAGTCTATCATATACTGCTCATGGAAGCAAGGTGTAAAAACTAGGAATTCAAAAAAATAGTTAAGGGCAAAGTATGGCTACCAACAAAAGGCTACAGGCACAATAGGGCTAACTAGTAATATAATATCTGACAAGACTAAAATTTTTAAGACCAATCAAGGAGAATCCTATTATCATCTCCTAAACAAAGAAACACTTTTTTATTTCTCTTCAATAACATGCAGGTCAAGTTCTAGACTAGGATGCAAAACATGGAATAAATAAAATCTCACCACACATGGCAGAAGTATCAATCAAGATGGATAAATTATACTTCTAAGACAGAGAAGATCATAACAAACTACAAAATAATATAGGCTATATACAAAGCCACAACCATGAGCTTAGGTGTCAAAGAGTCTGCAATTTTTTTATCAATCAAGTATTCACAAGAAAATACTACTAAAAAATAGGCCTAAATAGCAAGTATCACACAACTCAAAAATGGTCTTTTCTTTTCTCTCCAAAAATTAAAAATTAAAATAAAAGTAGAAATATATAAAATAAAATAAAAATTAACTTACTACAAAAATAAAAGATACTCGATTCAAAGGGACTATCTGTAACGACCCGAACCGTCGTTACTTTAGAATGGTAAAACGTCGTGAGTAGCTGGGCCCCACAGTCCCACCAAAGGGGGGTGATACCGCTACGATGGTGGCACCCCAGTGGGATGGGATCTCCAGAGCGGGTTGAACAGAGGGCAAAACTTAATGACGCACAATCTTATTTTCTTTTTTTTTTCCTAAGTGCCAAAAAGAGGCGAGGATCACCCCAGAAACCCCTAAAACGCTGCTCTAGGCTTGGGAAGGAAGGAGAAATAGATTTCTAGTGCAAGGTTGACGACAACTCACTGATTCCTGGCAAAAGTCCATCATCTCGTTGTTTGGAAGCCAGGATTGGAGCTACAATCTCTCTGCAACTTCTTGGCGCCCAGGTAGGCTAGGTTTACTTACTTGAGCAGTCATAAATTCATGATCACTGTGTAATATATTGCTAATTGATGGTAGAATTCATATTTACGCCTTCGGGCACAGAAAAAGGGGCAGTTGTACATGTATTCCCAACTGTTAGATAAGATGTGTACCATGGGGGAAAGCCTTATCTTGTGAACTAGGGGTAGGTGATAGTTCGACTTTTTGTTGTGTTATATATGCTTGTTAATGGCTCTATTGTATGCGTGCATGTATGGGAATAGAGAAACATGAATCGAACCTAATGAAACGACTAAGTATGGACAATTACATGCCATGAACCTGTTACTTGACTGTGTGACTATGTGAATTGTTCTTTATGGGTGTGATTATGGTTGTGGTTGTGCTTATGTATATGTGTGTTTACTTGGTTGTAATTAATTGTTTATATCTCGTTTACTGGAATTAACTGTGAAGGACCAATCCCAATCGGTATAAGGTCTGATAGGTGGAGACCGAGAGTCCAGGTGTTATTATCGGCTATTTTAGAGAGGTTGTGTGTGTACTTAGACAATGAGAAGTGGGGTAGTGTTCATGATGCACAAGTACACAGGTCATACCTTAGGAAGGGGATTCGTATTTGGAATGGTTAGTGAGCCTTGATAGCGTATACCGTGTGGTCAAGGGTTGAATTATGATACAAAAGAAGCGAGGGCATGTCATGAGTGGTTTGCCTGGTTGGTAGTGGTTGTATTTGGGAACTCCTCTATGAGATAGAATGGTTAAGCCATGATCAAGAATAGAGCGATCATGGTGATAGAGTAGGAGTTTAGTGTCAAGTGTACTAGTACATTTAAGGTATACAATAATGGTAAAGGCAGGACGATAAAGATTGAAGGGTGGACTCTCTTATCACGTGTTTTCTACAGTGAGTATCGGATTGACCGATGATGCCTACCAATACGTGTTGTTTGTACTGATACTACTCTTGCTATGCCATTTGGCATAGTTTGGTTGCAGGGTCAGTGATGTTTCATAGGTGAAGACCAAGACAATCTCCAATAGCTTCTAATTTTCTTTTCTTGTGGTGGAAGTTGTGTCATTAGTTACTATATTTTATACCTTGTAATCTTACAAGCTCTTGTACCTGTTTAGACTAGATCCTTGGGGGCGTTATTAATTCTAAAAATTTAACCTTGGATTGTTTAAACTCTTTATTATGTAAAAATCTCATAATTTTCCTTTTATCTCCAGTTTTCTTAATCTTCCACAAGCTTTTAACCATTTGGGGATCAAGGGTCCTCCTACGTAGGTGTTAGAGTAGGTGACCGCACAACGCGGTGGGTTGGGTCGTGACAAATTGGTATCAGATCCCAGTTTTTTGGTCTCCTAATACAAGAGAAAATGTGGAATAGACCTCTGCGGATTGGTGTGTTGACGTCCACACCTAATCTTTAGGAAGATATGAAGCATTCAAGAAAGTTGTTCCATTTCTTCTTTTATTTCGTACAGGTTGTCGTTTGTGGTATGGGTTGAGTCCAATTGGTATCTTCAGATTCCAATTGGTATCTTCAGATTCCAATTGGTATCTCAACAAAGTGAACTGGATGTCATAGTTGCGGTTGAAGGGACACAAACAATGTAAATAGGAAACGAGAATGTTCTAATTGGTATTTGGCCTTAGAGGTTGTATAAATGCATGGATGACTAGCTAATGGTCATCCATGAAGCGAATTTAGTTAACAATTTTGACTTGCATTTGTGATGTAGCTTGAAATTGTGATTATGTGCATAATGTTGTCTGAATAACTTCAGTGGTTTGAAGTGTACTTGCTTGAATGTTATGATGTGATTATGTGCACACTGTTCCTGTCGAGATTTCGATGTGTGCAGTGTACTTGCCTAAATGTTTGAAATTATGTGAGTTATGATTGCTTGGGATTTTGTGAACTTGTTGTCAGAAAGAGAGTCATCATTTGGTTATGTGCAAAGGTCTAGAGATAAACTACAATGTGATTAATAGGCATATTCTTTGGATGTGCCTGCTTGGGGTGTTAAATTAATAGGGAAAAAGTTCTGGTGTGTATACAGTTGGGTTGACCTCGGAGTGGACAATGCCTATCCTAGCTAAGAGGGTTATCCGAAATGCTTAGTTATGGCCCTAGGAGTCAATGAAAAACTCTAGAAATGGGGAGAACCCCCAGGAAGTGTTGTCCTCGAAACTGACCCCGTCAGAGCCCCTAGGGCGGGACCGCCAGAGCAAGACATGGCGAGACAGAATCTGAGCCCTGCCTCCCCTTTTTTTCCCTTATTTCACCTATGGACCCCGAATCGTGCATGGGCTAATTTCCACAATCTAATCAGTACTCAACAATAGAATAATGAGTTATAATCACCTAGCATTTAATTACTACTATTAAAATAGCAAAGCGAGCATCCATTTGCTTACAAAAACTTAAGTAAATGCAAAAAAGGAAAAATAGAAATATTGTTTGTACATGCCCAAGCGAGGCAAACCCAAATCAAGGTCCATGGGAAGGGGAAGTATCACTGTCGAATTCTAGGTCCTCCTGGGGTGTCTCGCCAGTCCATGCCTCGCTCAACCAGGGGAACTCCCAAAAGTCTTTCGGATCAAGCTTGAGAAGCTCCTGCTGAGGGGTGACGCTAGAGAAAATGACATTCATGGTCTTCCACATCCATCCCATCAAACGATCCCTCTCTACATTGTTCATCCTCTCCCATCGTAGTTGGCGGCGGAGCATCTTAACCTCGAGGGAAGTGGAGGATGGAACTTGAGTCGAGGCGCTAGCATAGGATCCTCCCAATTTCCTCTATATAGACTCCAGGTCCTCCTCCACACGAGCGCCTGATAGTGGGGGCTGAGATTGGGTAGGAAGGGTGTCATCGTCCTAATCATCATCATTTCCTTCGTTGTCCGTCTCAATTACTTCTGTGCTGCTGCCGGCCCCGCCTGTCTTTCTTTTTTTTCTTCCCATGATGGAGGGTTGCCTGATAAAAAGAGGATGAAAACGGGGATCCATAGAAAGTACCTCATCAGTGTCCAAGAGTGGCATCCCCACATGCTTGCATATCGCTATCACTAGTCCAGGAAGGAACAATGCCTTCTTTTTCCCTCGGTAGAACATATTCCACTCGGATATGATATGCGCCCCCACATTTAATCCAATCCCCTCCACAGCACAAGCCACCACTATAGCCGGGGGAAGGTCACGTCGGTGTGAATGCGCGATAGGTGGATCCTCCTAGATACCATGTGCAGCCATCTCTTGTCATCCGGTGACCAGTAAGTAATGGTGGTGCCCTCCATAGTAGCCAAGTAGACCCGGTCCCGGCGTGCAGCCTCAACCAGTGTGTCCCACAGCCAACCGAAATCCATCTCCCTCAGCCTGGTCTCATACTCTGAGTTGGAGACCTTCGGCACCTCGAGCACCGCATTGATGAACTGAGTTCTTAGAGGGATGTCAACTCCTCAGATGCAGATGGTAGGGTGAGAATCATCCCAGCGGACAGTAGGGAGTAGGGCATAAAACTCCCTCACCCAGCCTGAGCGCGCGGAAGGGATGCCTCTGTCAGTGGACCCCAACCAAACTCCATTAGCTAGGCATTGAAGGCGGGGTCTTTCTCTACTAAGCCCAACAGGTGGAAACGCCTCTCACACAAGAATTTGGTGTTTCGATAATCATGGTGTCTCTCCCGACCTGCAGCATCGGGGAACCGGGCGAAGGGAAAGTTTTACTCATTGATTCTATCCATGGTTAGACAAACCTGCAAAAAATTCAAGAAATGTACACATTAGAACTCCATGGAATTAGTCAATTCCTGGCCAAGAAAAGGAAAATTTTCTATTTAAATGGCAAAGGGCCACTGTTCAGCAGAACCCTGTCACATCGGCCCCGCCATAGCGGAATGGAGGATGCCACAGCTGGATGAAGGCCATCATAGTCGGATCGAGGCCACCATAACAGGATGGAGGCTGCCAGAGTGTCTTTCATCTGGGTCGAACTTCAAGGCACGATCATGGCGCCCGTTCACCCCAAAACCTCATTTTAAACAAAAATTTCTCCAGATCAGTGTTTCTAGAGTACCCTAGTACCTAAATATGCAAAGATCCTAGCAATTCAACCCCTAAATGGTGCCCGAATTCAAGTTTTCCCCCACCTATTTCGAAACCGTTTAGGCCATATTATCACAAAATCCTTACGCTCAGAATGTTATGGAGACATTGTGAACGTAAGGAAAGTGTCCATGCTGAGTTTCTCTTACCGAATCAAGCAACCCACATAAACATTATTGAAAACTACCCCAAAGACATTCTACCCAACCTATTCTTTTCATGCAATCATTGTTAAGCAAGTATTGAAGTAATTAAAGTAGGGATTGACATTTGAGCGAAGCAATTGAGAAAGTTTTTTGAGTTTTAAGCGGGTATAGGAGGAAATGGGGAAACCATTCCCCTTTTCTCCTTCTAAAATGATCCCGACGGGTCCTGCCTCAGTGGGAATCCTGCCGCTCTAGCGGGGTCAAGCAAGGAAAATGGGCGCCTCTCTTTTCCTCCGCGTGTTGCCTCGTTTCCCTAGCTGGTTCCCTGGGTAAAGATCCTTTCATGCCTAAACCTTGGAAACCACTATCTTTCTTCGTCCCATAATGGGTCGATCCGTTAGTTTCAAAGTACTCCAAATAAATTTGTGCTTACTCCTCCTCTTGTTTTTCGGGGACGAACGAGGGTTAAGTTGGTATCTATTGTAACGACCTGAACCATCATTACTTAAGAAGGGCAAAACATCGTGCGTAGCTGGGCCCTATTGTCCTGCCAAACTGGGGTGATGCTGCTACGATAGTAGTGCCCCATTGGGATGGGAGCGCCAGAGCTGGTTGAATGGAGGGCAGAACTTAATGACGCGAAGTCTTATTTTCTCATTTTTTTTCCAGAAGTGACAAAAAGAGGCGAGGATCACAACCAAAAACCCTCAAAAGGCTGCTCTAGACTTGGGAAGGAAGGAGAAATAGATTTCTAGCGCAAGATTGACGACAACTCACTGATTCCCGGCCAGTCTCATTGTTCGGAAGCCACGATTGGAGCTACAATCCTTTTGCAGCTAATTTGCGCCCAGGTAGGCTAAGTTTACTTACTTGAGCAGTCGTAAATTTGTGCTCAGTGCGTAATATATTGCTAATTGATGGTAGAATTCATGTTTAGGCCTTCGGGCGCAAATAAAGGGCGGTTGTACATGTATTCCCAGCTGTTAGATAAGATCTGTACCATGGGGAAAATCCTCGTCCTGTGAACTAGGGGTAGGTGATAGTTCGACTTTTCATTGTGTTATATATGCTTGTTAATGGCTCTATTGTATGCATGCATGTATGGGAATAGAGAAACATGAATCGAACCTAATGAAACGACTAAGTATGAACAATTACATGCCATGAACATGTTACTTGACTATGTGACTGTGTGAACTATTCCCTATGGGTATGATTATGGTTGTGGCTGTGGTGACTGGAGCAGGTGTCACGTTCTGACACATATATTAGATCGGATATCACGTTCTAACACATATATTGGATCAGTTGTCACGTTCTGACACATATATATTGGATTAGGTGTTACGTTCCGATACACTAACAATTTGGGCATGGGTTCCATGAGAGAACCATTTGTGACTACTATATTCATATCTACTTGACATTATTATTGGGGAATTGTATATTGTTCGTAAAATGATATTGGACTTATGAATCCTGTATATGTGTGTTTACTGTGTTGTAATTAATTACTTATATCTCGTTTACTGGAATTAACTGTGAAGGATCAGTCCCAATCGATATGAAGTCTGATAGGTAGAGGCCGAGGGTCAAGGTATTATAATCGGCTATTTCAGAAAGGATGTATGTGTTCTTAGACAATGAGAAATGGGGTAGTATTCATGATGCACAAGTACACATGTCCTACCTTGGGAAGGGGATTCGTATTTGGAACGGTTAGCGAGCCTTGATAGAGTATACTGTGTGGTCAATGACTGAATTGTGATACAAAAAAAGCGAGGGCATGTCGTGAGTGGTTGGCCTGGTTGGTAGTGGTTGTATTCGTAAACTCCTCTATGAAATAAAATGATTAAGCCATGATCAAGAGCAGAGCGAGCAGGGTGATAGATTAGGAGGTTAGAGTCAAGTGTACTAGTACATTTAAGGTATACAGGAATGGTAAAGGCAGGGGGATAAAGTTTGATGGGTGTACTCTATTATCGAGTGCTTTCTGCTGGTTTATTTCTTTATATTATGCGGTGGGTATCAGATTGACTAATGATGCCTACCAGCAAGTGTTATTTGTACTGATACTACTCTTTTTATGCCATTTGGCATAGTTTAATTGCAGGGTCAACGATGTTTCATAGGTGAAGACGAAGACAATCGCAACCAGTTTTTACTCTTCTTTTCCTGTGGTAGGAGTTGTATCATTAGTTACTGTATTTTATACCTTGTAATCTTAGAAGCTCTTGTACCTGTTTCGACTAGATCCCTGGAGGCATTTTTTATTCTACAAATTTAACCTTGGATTGTTTTAACTCTTTATTATGTAAAATCTCAAGATTTTCCATTTATCTCCAGTTTTCTTAATCTTCCGCATGTTTTTAACTGTTTGGGGATTAAGGGTCCTCCTACTTAGGTGTTAGAGTAGGTGGCCACACGGCCTGGTGGGTTAGGTCATGACACTATCCTCAGAGAAAGAACTGAAAACAAAAGTCAAGGAACCCATCCTAAAAAAAAAGACTCAATAAAACAGTAAAAACTAGGAATTCATTTCTCCACCCATAATTAAAAAGATGTCATGTCCCCAAAGCATCATATAAAATTTAAAAAAAGAGTTAGGAAAATTCTTTGAGGCCTCTAGGCCTAGCTTGTAGCATGTTCTCTCAATTTTTATCAAGGGTCGTCACCCAACAGTTAAGCTCAAACATGCTCCTTTGTTTCAATTTTTTGAATACTTAGACTTCCCCTAACCTGCAAAAATAACACAAAAAAATGACACTAAAAAAATAAAATAAGAAGTTACACTATAAATTGGGTTGCCTCCCAATAAGAGCCTAATTTAATGTCGCAGCATGACACAAGTAAGTTCACCACTTTTGTTTCCTCTTTGAACTTATGAATTGTATGCCTAACTTTGCATCTATTTTTCTGCTCCTCTAAAGGGGCGGTGGTATAAAGATAAATGAACCAAGTAATAGATGTCGTATCTTGTAATTTTTGGCCCTTATGTGAGGAATGTCATTTCGTCTACGTGGACTAGAACACTTTGGAATGTAGGGGTCTTTTTCCTCATTTATACAGTTCTCCATTAGTTCAGATGACTTCAATGATACATCAACATCTAAACATAATGTTGAAAAGTGATTTGAATGGGGCCCAATACGTCCTTGTTCCAAACCTACACCAAATGCAACATGCTCATGTTTATACTCCTTCTCAAACGTGGCATCTTCAAGAAAAGTTTGATTGCATTGTATCTCCTCCCGTTTTAGATCCTCAATTTGACTTCTTAGTGCCTTCTCAGTATCACAAAACTCATAATTGGATTGTTGAGCGTCAACCGCAATAACCTTTGTATTCAATTCTTACTTAAGTTATGAGTATGCAAGAAAAACATATCAACATCTTGAAAGTTCTTCAGTTTTCTATCTATAACGCGTGACATCCCATATATGATTCTCCTACGGCTCTCTTCATATTCCTCTACTAATTTCCTGCAAGATTCCATACTTTTAAAGCAACAAAGATTATTAGAATCATCATGAGAGGGTATTGGAGTAGGGTAGCAACAAATGGTACAATCGAACCACAAACCACCACAAAATTTACAAGATAGAGATGGTGCACATAATTCTCCCTTGGGAATATATTTACATTGTTGTCAAAAGAGGGCTTATTTTCAATAAGGACAAGGTCTTACCACACATGAATAATAATCATTCCCGTTCATCACAAGAAGAGTATTAATGAGTAGGAAAAAAATGTATCAAAATAATTAAACAAATAAATAAATAAAAAGAAAAAGTATAACCTAGAACAACAGTTAATTTCTAAGTCCCAGGCAGCGGCACCAAAAACTTGTTGCTCCCAATTGCACACGCAAGTTTACGTGGTCGCGCAAGTAATATAATGGCTCTTAAAAGAATTGAATTATCGAACCCAAAGGACTTGTCAATTAACTATTTACTAAATTATACTAGTCTAATTATTTACTTAAGCGTGCCAAAAGAGTTTGTTTTTTATTTGTAAAGAAAAGTATGCAAGAATTAAGTAATAAAATTACTTACAATGGTTGGAAAATTCCATGACTGCAGCATGCATAGTGTTTCATGTATCACATCTCATGCATGAATTAACAACGATTATTAAATTACTAATTTACAGGGTTGATTTTATGATCATGGGCCCCTAACCTCTAATCGCCTACTCCAATTAGTTGTCTAACTACATCATTGAGCGGGGATAGGCAATCCCAATTAACAAGTATTTATATTTCATCTTGTTTTGTAACCAAGCTAGGTTTTCGTCCGGGCGTCACTCCTAAACACAAATCTAATAAATATAATGAAAGATCAATCTTTTTGTATTCTTTGGTCTATCTACCTTATCGTCTTTCGAGTCCAAGAATAGACAAGAGGTTTATCTCTATGATGGCTCGTCAAGAAATACTAAAACAAGAACATAAACGTAATTTAAAGTGATAATCAACATTAATTCAAAACAATCGATGTTCAACAGTTACCCATAGCTACATCACCAGAACAAGGTTCTTTAGCTACTAATGTCTAAGAAAATAAGAACGATGAAATGAACCCTTAATAGTATTGACAACTTTTTCTTCCAAAGTATATTGCCCCTAAAGTATATATTGTTCCTTAATAATTTTTTCTCATGGGCTATCTATAGAGGTAGAAAACCCTAAATAAAATAACTGAATCTAAAACAAATTGGAAAATCAAAGCCAAAAGGAATTGGAATTCCTTAGTTGTATGTGTGAACAGTAGCCAACCGCCTCGACAATTTGGTGTTCTTCCTTCGTTGGCTGCCACGTGGAAAATTAGATACTTTGAATTCAATTCTTTCCTCAACTTCTATTCATAAATATTATATATTATTATATTTAATTTAATCCACTAAGTTGCATGTTTGATTTCCTTCTTTAATCTTCCACCTTTAATTCGTTTTAGCTCCAAACTTCTTCATCTTTACACCAACTTATTCCTAAAAATAAAATATACTATTTAGCACAATCCATAAAATTCTTGCTCAAATAGGACAAATATACATGATAAATATGAGGTAAATAATGATTAAAAATATATTTTTTTGGCGTCGCATCACCTCAGTTATATTTTATATACTTAATTGACTTGTGAGAGTGATAAATGATGAAGGACATATTTATGTTCATCCAATTCAAGGAGATATTCATTGATTATCCCATCATACTTTGTGGGACAGTCATATTGTCAAGGTCTCTCAAGTAGTTAATGAAAAGTTTGCATTGGGACCACATCACATCTAATCTCATGTTGGTACTTTCTATTTGTAAACTTGATCAACACTTGTGTATGAACTTTCAATTTTAAGGTGTAGCATGCAAGTAGTAGGAAGAAATCCACTAAAGTGGTGCAAGAAATGTTTGTACAACTATCACAATCAATGATCAAGGAACATATATTATATTTCATGCGACATTTGGAATCAAAGATATTTTCTCTTTGACCTGGATTATCCATCACCTTGCTAATCATAATTCTCCTTACCACATATACTGGTAGGGTGAATTCTCCTTCTCGAGGCCAGTATTCTTCAATTATGACTCTCCTCATCAAACTATTAGGAATGAAAACATCTATTCCCTCACATGTGTCTTTTTCACCATCCTCATCTTCTTAGGCTTCTTTATATTGGTGTGTACTTTGGAGTATTCCCTTCAAAGGGTTTATTATCATAAAGCTTCTTGGAATCCTTATTCTTGTTCCAAACCAAAGATGTTTAAACTCCCTCTTTGTTTTTAAACCAAGAATTTTAAAATGAAATACCCTTGTATTTGGGTATTATCTCCTCTTTGAGTTCCCACTCTACCTTAATAGTCACTTCAAAGATGTCATTCATGTCAGTAAAATTGTCATCTTTGAGGAGATCTCTTTCTTGAACCCTAGATTGAAGCAAACAATGACATGTTTTTTATTCTCATTGTACTTAAGCTTCAAGATCAAATTTTGGCAATCATTATAGTAGGCCGCAACACTTTTGTGTCCTTTCTTCAAATTGTAAAATTTAGCAAGTAACTTTTGCCTATGACTTTTCGTATATACTTGCCTCTCATAAGGTATTTCAACCTAGGCCATGTTGGAGGTTTAACTTCTTGACTTTGTGATACCTCTTAATATATTACCACCATGTTATCACATACCCTTCAAATCTAGTATGACCTATCAGCTCTTCTTGACCTTGGTCAAATTGTTAACTTGGAAGATCATTTAACAAAGCGGCTCCACTCTAGATAAGCATCAATATTTCATTTCCTTTTGAAAATTGGGATATTAGTCTTTAAAGAGTTGATTCCCACCTCTCGACCTTTATTACCTCCTTGGTCCCCATAATAGTTTCCTCCACCACCATCTCCTTGGTTGTTGATATAGTAACCTTCCTGGACATCTCCTTGATTTGGTTACCATGTTATTCTCCTAAACCTTGACAATACTCATGATTGCATAATCTTCCCTTGGTTATCCACCTTAAGGTTGGTGCCCATGATGTCTTCCTATATGTGGTATCAGACCAAACTTACCTCCTCTCATTTTCTATTCTATTTGACCTCTTGGCATATTTCTTTATACATCATTCTATGGGGATTCATCACCTTCACCATTATATCCTGCTTGATACTCACCTTCCCTCATCTCCACTAATTGATTTATTTGTTTGGGGAACTTGATAAGGTGGATTTTCATTTTGTGGAATTGTGTGGTGTGAATTTTGGTTTAATGGCATTTGTTAATGCTGATTTTGGTTTTGTGGAGATTTTTTGTTGAGGTTAGGTTAAAGTGGTTGAATAGTATTTCATATATTAGGTTTGATTTTGGTTGGTGTTGGGTTGAACACTTGATGGGAGGTTTTGGGTGTGATAGTGGGATATAGGTAGTTTGTGGGGTGGAACTGGTAGAGTAAAGATGGTCCTTCACATCTATCTTTCTACTATTCATCATCAATACACTACCATGCATGGTAGACATTTGACCTTCCATTGTTTCCATCCTCCAAATCATATTAGTAATCACTTCCATTAGAACCGAAAGTAACCCCTCTCGTGGATTGGTGTGTTTAATTTCCAGTTTCCATGGTACCTAATAAAAAGTCACTCACAAGAAAAGACAATGTTACTGTTAGTAAAAAATGAACTCACATTGGCTCGTGTTTACACACCTTTGATTGCCTTTCAAATTTGCTTGACTAAGGTTAAAGATTGATAATACTTGGTTAGTTCACAAAGCGTCAATTTCTACTTTTTTCTAGAATGGATCATTGTTTCAAGAAAGACGGGTGACTCAATAGAAATCTAAAGGACTTGGATAAAAAAAAGTTGACTATGAAATAAACTAACGAAGAAGAGAATTCATGACCTAATAATCAACATGTAGACCAATTACTACTTGAAGATTAGTTTTTGGAATCACATAAGCATACTAGAATCAAGAAAAGGAAACTAAGCAATTAGAAGTTGATATTGGTTGAAGATATATGAGCCCGCCACACCCGAGTTGTCTGAGATCGCCAAACTTGGCTATCTTAAAGGAACTTTGTCGATGCCTCCTTCACCTAGCCAAAAATAATAGAAAGTTGGCTTCACTTTGGAATTGTTGTGTGACTTAGGTGACACACTAAAGTGTTTTGGAGAGCCAAGTCTGGCTTGACAAACTTGATAGTTCATGCACCCGAAGACCTCCAAATTTTGTACCTTTGTGATCCTACATATACTTCTTTACTTATCCTTTAACCCTTTTGGTAAATTTACTTGTGTATTAACACTTTTCCGTCTTCTCTCCCTTCTTCTTTTGGGTTAAACACCTTATTTTGTAGATTTTGTCTCCTTGAAAATTTGAATATCCTCAAAGAACTCCATGAACAAGATTAACATCCAAAAATCAAACTCTTATCATTTATGGCTCAAAATTTCACAAAATTTGAGATCTAAGTTTCCTTTTATATAGGCAACAATCCCAATATTTTTTATGCTTCAATTTCTTCCCAAGTTTCATGACTCATTTAAATTTCCTTCAAGCTTCTTCACTAAACAATGGTGGAACCTTCAATCTTACTCTAATCTTGGAATTCAACTCAAATAGTGCTATGAAACACAAATCTAGCATTAGAAACTTCAAATAAACTCGAATACATAAAATATTTTTGAGATTTTCTCAAAATTATTTTGACATTTATTTTTATGGTAATAAATCGATGACTAGATTTGTGGGAAGAAATCTAAATACGACTCTGATATCAAATTATGTAATTTCAACTACAAATTACGAATAAATTGTTGAAATTAAATAAAACAAAGTAAAGATAGATAGATTGACACAAAAATAGGAAATAGAAAGAAACCAAAAGTTATATTAAACCTTAAGATCACAATCCATTGATCCTACAAGAAGTACATATATCTTATGATGACTTCAAGGGAAATCAATTCACCTCACAACCAACATATCTAAACAAGTTTGAACCAAAGATTGTACCATCTCACAAATACTCTCTAAAGAGGTTCATAATATCAAAGCAATCTAAAATTGAAATGAGGACATAAACTAGTTATTACACAAAGCCCAAAAGTGACCCATGAAATAAGTATGTTGTGAAGTTTGGTGAGCAACAAATTCTTTTGCCAAACACTTGGCGATATACTAAAGTAACAACAAGCATCACCAAACTCTCATCGTTCAACTATTCAGTTTAGCGTAGGTGGATAATTTGGTGTATCACCAAATGTGATAGTGGCATCTCTAAATTTGGCAGCATCTTCCATCATCTTTACTTCATATCTCCTAGTAATTTTAAGGCATATAACACCTTTTTGCTATTAAAACAAGTTCAAAGATCTCTATATACATGAACAATGCTTGCAACCTTTGAAGATCTATAACTTGACTTTGAATGAATGGTCTTATACAATCCAAATTGCGTCAAATACAATAATGAAAATCTTGACTATTATTGATACACCATGTAGTATTTATTGATGGAATCCCTAAATTCAGATGATTCAAAATTTGATAATAGATAAAGATACTAAAGAACCTGATTTAACAATAGAGCAAAAGAAATGAGAACTAGTTTCACAAATGTAGATGAAATGGGTCAAGGTGTATAAGTAAATTTGAAAGGATTATAAAAGGAAAGAAAATATTGATAGAGTACATAGAGTACTTTGAGGATTCTAATTATGGAAGTCGTATTAACAAGAAATTACTTCCCTTATTTGAGTCAATAAGGGTTGACACGCATAAAAGGAGACTAAGTATAAAAGGAAAGTAAATGGGATCATAGAAGGTGGCTATTGCACAAGAAGAAAAATGTATTCCAACAAATGCAAGTAGTGGTAGACAAGGATAATAATGAAGCAGAAAGAAGAACTAGCGCTTAGTGTGTTCTTGCTTTACTAGTTGACGTTGTTCTAGGGTTATTATGCAGCTGTAATAAATACTAGCTTAAAGGTGTGAGTAGCTATGGTAAGGTTTGTGTAATTATCAAGTCATCCTCCAAAATAAATTAAAAGAGTGAGTGATCATAGTCAGTAAGAACCCAACAAAGAGTCGAGCTCGAATCCCACATGAAATGGTATATCGTGGAGAATTCTTTATCGAAAGATTTGGACTTTAAATTAGATCATTTGGAAGAGTAAGAATGATTGGGTGGATTGTACCACCAACTTAATAGAAAGATTTTGTTTGTCAATTATCACAATTAAACTAATATTCGAATGAAATCAAGAGTTAACAAGCAATCTAGGGGTGTAGGAATTGGATATCAATGTCACATAGGAGTGATTGTGCTGATCTATAGTGATGTACATACATGAATAGGCTAAGGCATCCACATTGACGCTAATCATCTTTTGCTCTCAAAGCATCTAAGCATGGAATCTATGTTCAGTCTAATCTAAATGACAATCCTATACAACCCGATACCTTACTATATCCTCTTTCAAGAATAGGGCAAATAGATCCGGCCCATAAACTCTTTTTCAAGCAAACCATAGACATCAAACCTAAATTGATAGTATGAACTAATTATACAATCTCTTACGAGCATCAACTGGAGATCAGAAGTAGGAATAAAGTTTCCAACCTTAACCCTTCAGCTAACCTCATAGTAATTAGATCAAATTCATGCACGAATAGCAATAAAACATAGCATAGCACAATACCCACTACATTAAACTAACACTCGACCCTATTAGAGCACTCTTATATCTTTGGGTTTTATCCACCCATCACAAAAAGTAAAGAAAGTATACCTTCTATGAAAGTAGTCATGGGTAACTTGAAATCAAGAAACTAAGTGTAAACCCATTTTGAATTTAACTTCAAATTATCAAATTATAGCTTCAAATTGTAAAACCCCAAGAAAACTAGAAAAAGTGTTCTAAAAAGTAAAGTGTTCATCAAAACTCTCTCACTTGAACTCAGTAGTCCAACTCTCTAATTAACTCCCTAAAAATCATATCATTTGGGCTATTTATACGTTCCCAAAATCCACTTCGTAACCAACTCAACAACATTAATCATGCTCGCCAAACTCACTCGGTGAATCACCCTTCGCTCTTCAGCTCGCCTTGTGATGCTCTAGGCTTCAGGTGTTTGAACTTAAGTTTACGAACTCGATCGAGTCAGTCTTTCACGTTTGGAGAATCACTAAATACCTCCTTAGTTTGTCGTTTGAGCAATAAGTTTTTGCCTTGAACACTGTTACTCCGGGAGATGTGAGTTAGGACCACCTTTTTAACTCTGTACATCTCATTTTCGATTGGAGTTTGCCAACCTTCTTTGTAGACACAAGTGTTATGCACTATCAACTTGGGAAAGGTCGAGCTCAGTTGGCGATCCTCCTTTCATGTTAGGTGATCAATAATGTTTACTTCGCACTTTTTTTTGTACTTTTGGTCATTCTTTCAAACTTCAGTCCTTGCCTTGTCCAAATTCATTCATAGTTTCAAACAATTAATATTTGATTAGAAAAGGACAAAGTTTGGCATAGAGGACACTAATTATAGAGTTAAATGAACCTTAAATGTGTGCAAATATACCACTCATCAAATTGTAAACAGAAGAGAGCTAATCTTAATAGAGTCAATCCCTAAGATTATTCTTTGTTGTTTGAAACCTCTCTTGAACTTAGTGAAATTTGGTTGCTGAAATTCTATACATTATAGGTCATGATTTGATTCACTTGATCAAGGAATATTTCCATGGTAAACTTGTGTTCTCTACTTTATGATTTGTGATTCAACATAAAGAAACTTAGTTCCTTACCCTATATTGATACTATCTCTTTAAATTGGTATCAGAGCAGATCTTTCACTAAGGATAAAACCTTGAAAAGAATCTATGACTACTCCTCCAACTACTCAGCAAGGGGCATCTCAAACAAGATCACCCCTATTAATGATGATGATCACATGATCGATAAAGATCCAGATGTATGGAATGTTATTTTAGATGGACCAACCATCCTTTAAAGAATGCAGAAGATTGAAAAATTAGAGTGCCAAAGAAATGATTGGAATGGGATGACACAAACAAGTTGTCCATAAAAAATAATGCAAAATCTAAGAAGATCGTGTTATGAGGAATATGTCCAGATGAATATATAGAATCTTAGCTTGTACAAACGCAAAGCTAATATGGGACACATTGCAGATTTCTCTTAAAGGCACAAATAAGATTTTAAAAAACAAAGATAGACAATATGAACTCTCAAAGATGAAGGAGAATGAATACTACTAGGGAATGCATACTAGGTTAACGACTATAATCAACAAAATCTACTTACTAGAAGGAATCATACCACAGGAAAGGTTGTTCGTAAATTACTTAGTGTTCTTACTAATCATTGGAGAAAAATATGGAGGCAATTAGCGAAGCTCATAATTTTGGTACTCATATGTAGAAGTTGATTGGGAACCTAAGGAAAAAATTAAAAAGAAGAAATCAATAGTAAAAGGAAAGATAAGAACATAATTCTCAAAGCCTCAAAAAAATCTGACTTCAAGTATGAGAACTTGACACTTATGACCAAAAGATTTCAGCAAATGTTCAAGAAGGGTCAAAATCTCTGTTCAGGTGTATTTATATATTAAAATACCATATTTTATCCATTTTCTAAGTATAACTTTGTGAGTATTTATGTGTTTATTAATTATATGTAGTGGTGATTTAATGCAAATGATTAGGATTATTTTAAGCTAAAAACAACAAGAAACGACACATATCGGAACACAAAATAAAGTAATATCAGCATAAATAAAGAAAAATATTTGCAAAAAGGAACTTCAAATGGACCCTATCCCACACTTACATGGAAACAAAACTTTAGAAACTCAAAAAAAGGTTTAGAGATGGTCCCCACACCGCGAGGCACTACCCTTCCCGGTGGGCCCTACACTATGACCTCATTGTGTGACCCAAACAAAGTTAAGTCCAATCAAGATAAAGATTTTGATCCTATTATTCTATATATATTTTTTGAAAATGTTTTTAGGGTAATGAACTGTAAATAGAACTTAGCAACTATCCTTGAATATTATAATCATTGTTCTTAGTTTTTCTACGATTTACTTACAATTTTAGTAAATTATTGTGGAACAAAAAAGATTCTCTTGCAAGATTTGTGTCACGATGATGAGTCCAAGATTTGGCCTCATTTAGGGCTTTATTTTGATAGTTTAGTATCCTCAAATGCCTAATTTATGCCATAAATTGAAGTTATAGCCTTGATTTTCAGGTATGTGGACTAAGGGGTAAAGCAAGAACATTAACAGGCAAAAGGAACAAAACAAGTTGAAGAAGTGGAGAAAAGCCTTCTTGGTGATCGCCAAGACCACTCGGCGAACCACCGAGTGGCTCTTCAGACCCCCTAAAGTTTCAGTGTGCCTGCCCTGAGGGAAGAAACCAAGTCGGCAATAGAAATAGGTAGTCGGCGAATCACCGATCAGTTCTGCGATGAAAAAATGGATCACCCAAAGATACAGTACTTGAAGATGCTGAGAAGCAATGCAAAATGGTGATGGAAGAGAGAAAAGGGTGGATCGCTGAACCATTCGGCAAGCCCGACTTACCTCGCCTAATGGTTTTTCAGAACAAATTTTTTACAACTATAAATTGGATTTTAGATGTAATTTTGGGGAGTTCTCTCCCAGATATTATAGTTCCCATTCTAGAATTAGAGTTTTTCTCTAGATTTTTGAGTTTAAATTGTACAATTATGGAGGATTTGCAAATGAGTTTTTGAATTTCATTCTTAGAAATCATTGTAAAGGCTTGGAGACTCTTACCCAGATCATGGCTAATGAATTTACTAATTGTTTCTCTGTTTTTATGATGTGTGGCTAAAATCCCAATTCTTGGGGTGTGATTATGTGATTATGGGTTGAATTAGCTTATGGATATTGTTTATTACTAATTTAAATGTTATATTGAAGTGGGTTTAATCATTAGCTCTGTTTTTATTTATGAATTGTAGTTGCAAATACAGTTCTAACTTTGAGTTATTAGCTTGCTTGAGAAAGAGATTTTGAACCAAAGCTTTTGATTAATGATTTGTAGGTATTGGGTTGATGTGGGTTTAGCTCGAAAGAGTGAATCTCAAACCAATTTCTACCCATCATTCGAGAGAGAGAGAGGGTTTATTAAGGTTGTGGGTTGTTCTTATCTGTTAAGCGTGTTGATGTTCGAAAGAAATCACTTGAATCGTAGTTGGTCGAGAGAAAGCTATTTCACTCATAGCCCATCCTACCCACTGATAGTTAGCTATTTATTAGTAGTTTTAATTACCCATATAGTGAAATTTTCCTATAATCGATCACATCCCGAGAATTCCTCTCTACATTGTTATTTCATTGTTGTTTGACTGCTTTATAGCTGATAATTGCAAACCAAAACCCCCCATCTGACATTTGTTATCACCCCCTCTTACTTGTTTACTTGTATTTTTTGATAATTTCTATTCCTATAAGTATTTAGACCATATTTGTACTTCATAGCTGAATTTGAACACGTACCGCTCCTTGTGGGTTCGACCCCAACTCTTCGTTGGGTTTTATACTGCTTAACGATTGTTTGCACCTAGAATTGGATGAGATATGCTTGAAACATTAATCAAAATGGCGTCGCTGCAGGTGAGTGGTGTTTAGAAATTCATTTATTGAAGTTGAATTGTGATATTTTTTGCTATAGTTGAATCGACTTACTTTAGTTTTTGTTTTGTGTTACTTGTGTTAAACAGAGGAAGAAATGAGCGTAAACGGGAGTAATGGTAGCCAAGTGGGCCACCAAGACGATATTGGGAACCTTAATGATGTAAATGACCCAATCCGATTGGGTGGTGTTAGTGCCATTTGTCTACCTCTGGCGGAAGGAAACGTCATTTTTCACTTCACTAGCACAATGCTTCAGCTCCTACAATTGAAAGTATTATTTGGGGGGCTGGCTCATGAGGATCCCCATGAGCATATTCGGAACTTCGTAGACGTTTGTGGTCCATTCTCATTTAAGAACATATCGCAAGAATCAGTCTGTCTCAGGTTGTTCCCGTTCTCTTTGATAGGTGAAGCCACCAAATGGTTATCTGGGTTACCAAGGGACTCCATCAACTCTTGGGATGAGCTGATCACAGCATTCCAAGTAAGATTCCTCCCCCATCGAAGATGATGACACTCAGAGATAGCATCCAAGGTTTTAAATTCTTGGAATGTGAGTCAATCCATGAGACGTGGCTGAGGTTTAAAAAGTTGGTGTTGCAATGCCCAACTCATGGACTTCCAAATGATATGTTGTTGCAATACTTCTATAGGAGCCTTGACTTGGTGAACAAAGAAGTTGCTGATCAACTTGTTCCCAGTGGTATAATGCAACAACCCTATAAAGTAGTGTCTCAACTCCTTGATTGCATGATGAAGACTAATATGGCAAGGTACACTCGTGAAGACCAAGTCTCTCCTATCACTTTTAGAAGGACAAAAGAGCAGATCAAAAAGGATCAAGAGAGAAACCAAAACATGGCCAAAATGATGACCCACCTGGATATCTTGGAAAAAAATGACATGGGTGTTGGTACAAAGAGTGTTGATGTTATGGGTGTTGGTGGAGTAAACCCCGATGAAGCACAATTTGAAACGTTGTACAATGAGAAAGTGAACTTCCTAGAAAATCAAGGAGGGGGTTATCGTGCAAACTACCTAAAATCGGGTGAAAATCAAGGTTGGAATAGAGATGAAGGCTGGAGAGAACGTGACAGAGATTGGCGTGATCGTAACGCCACCTGGAAGGAAAGAGTGGGGGACAAAGACAGGTACATTCCTCTTCTTGAACGGCAAAAGCCCAAGGAATCTGAAGGTGTCCGTACAGAAGATATGCTCTCATGCATTCTCAATAAAGTTGAAGGGTCAGATAAAGTGTTGAAAGAGATGAAAAAGGATGTCTGAACTCTCAATCAGACGGTGACCTCTCACTCAGTCTCTATTAAGCAGCTAGAGACCCTAATGGGTCAATTTTCTTCTCATTTGAATCCAAAATAACAAGGGGGGTTGCCTAGTGACACAATGGCAAACCCCCAAAATGCAGCTTGATTTGGTATCTTCGTCGTGCCACGACATTAACTAAGGCGCTTCTTGGGAGGCAACCCATGTTTCTAATGCTTTAGTTTTTTATTTTGAATAACGGATGTTGATTGTGCAGGTTTAAAAGTGAAGAGTGTTGGAAATGGGTAGTTTGGCGAGTGAAAGTCCAGTCGGCGACACGCCGAACAAGTCGGTGATCCTCGACTTGGACCGCCATTGGAACCACCAAGCTTTAGGGGAAATCTGTAAAACTCGGTGGGCTAAATGCTTAATCAGCGACTCGCCGAATAGGTTAGTGATCCCGACTTTGTCCACTGTTTGAACTCCCAAAATTGCTAGGAGTCCTATAAAACTTGGCGAGGAAAAATACCACTCGGTGCATCGCTTAATGTTTCGGCGAGAATGACTTACTCCGTCGAAGGTGCCACAAACTGAAAGGTTTTAAAGGCCAAACGGTTTAAAACTTCAAAATCCCTCAACTTCTCTCATTTCTAACTCTCGTACGTTCTCGCCCAAACTTTTAATATTGCATATTTTAGCGTTTTACCCACTTTTTGTATGAAAACGACCTTCATAATTGTGGAACTTTTCCACCTAGCTATTCAAACCAGAAATTTGGAATAAAGATTAGTTTTCCAAATCCCCATTCTTTAATATTGTAGTTGAAGTCAAATGCAATAGGTAAAATGGTAGTTGTTGTGTGTTGGGTAATTGTTATAATCATATTTAAGTGTTGCTTTGCCTATATTGAATTAAAATGTGTGCCGAAGTGCTTTAAAATGATTGATTCCATGTTCTTGCTTGTAAAACTGAGTTTAAATTATTGGGTTGCGGTGTAATTATAATGGGTCTAGTGGGGTGAAGTCTAACTAACCCCGCATTGTGCCAAATGACGTAATTTGCCCAATGATGGAGCGTTTGACGTCATTCTTAAGGGCAAAAGTCGTCAAATGGCCAATTTTGGTCAAATCAGGGGAAGTCTGAGTACCCCAAGGGCATGGGTAGTGCAGGTCTAGTGTTAATTGAATGGTGTGTGTGTTTGATGTTGAATTCGGGGGTTGCAGGCTTGATTTTAGGAAATGGGATAGAAAATTGGCACGTTGGACCATTTGGCGAGCTGCGCGAGCTCGCCGAGTGGTTCGGTGGTTCGCCAAAGTCCCCCTCAGATCGCCCTTAATTTAAAATTTTGGTTGAGTTTGTTCTGTAAGTTTCTGTGGGAAGCCTGATCTCGCCGAGTTCACTTGGTGACTTGCCGAAAGGTTCTTCTTGATCGCCCTTTCTGCACCCTAAACCCTAAAATACATTGTAACTTTCGGCGAGCTACTTCTAGCTCACCGATTGGTGTCGCTGATTTGCCGAATGGCCCTGAACATCGCTGACCTGTCTTGATTTCAGAAAATTTTTGCTTTGGTACTTTCGGGGAGCCCGATTTGGCTCGCCAAAGTGACTCGATGACTCGCTGAATGGTTCAGGGAGTCTTTCTACAACTGAATTTCTGCATTTTTCTTGAACTATTTCTAACATTTTTTTATGTGGTTTGCAGAAATGGCTAGACCCAAGGTTTTAGGAAGAGACATGCCTCTCCGCAAGCATGAGGATGCAGCTGCATCTAAGGCAAAGGAATCCAAACTCCCTACAAAGGGAGGAAAAGGCAAAGGAAAGGGCAAGGAGCACGTTATGGAGTCACCGGAAGTCAGCTCTGACAGTGAGGGAGTCTACGAGACTCACCTCACTTCATCAAACAATGAGGGAGAGTCACTAGATTCTCAGGCTTCAATCTATGAGCCTGAGGATGACAAGCTTCTACATACCCGTAAAGCTAAACTTCGCTCAAAGGGGATGCATGATATGTCTAGGATCTGGGTGCGGCAGACTCATCCTCCTCCCCCAACTTCAGCTCATACTGTGGTCCCAATGCCTCCGGTACATGATCCTCATCCCTGGTCTCTCAATAGACTAAAGGTCAAGAGACTAAGGACTATTATTGAGGAGAAAAGGTTGTCCACAGATGGTGTGGTGGACAGGAACCCGAAAATATGGAGAACCTTCAAGTCCCATAAATTCTAGATTTTCACTAAATCCTGGGGTACCTACATTCCTAATTGGGTCCAAGAGTTCTACTCGGCCTACGGAGACTTGGTGCCACAAGGAAAAAGGAAGGCCAGTGCCTTCAAACCGGATGATTCAGTGATTGTCTGGGGGCAAGAAGGTGAAATGTGATAGTGAGGACATAAGCGTCGTCTTGGGAAATACTTATAACTTCACGGATGACTACCAGAGTATGATCAAGACAACGATATTAGATGACTTAAAAGATTGGCTGGCTCCTCTTTTTTCTGACAGTACCCCTAGGTGGATTGGGGACAAAGTGCCAATAGAGAAGAAGGATCTCAATGTGGCGGTGAGGTATTGGTTCGGGTTTGTTAGTAGTACGATCATGTCGTCCCAGAACGAGTCTATCTTCTGCCACCCAAATGCGGGCTGTCTTGGATCTATTATTGCCGGGAAGAGCCTAAATTTAGGTGCAATCATTGAGAAGGAGATGGCCATGAGGGCCAAGCAGCGCCAAACATCTCTTTCATATCCAATATTGATCACCGAGTTGTAAAGACGGGCCCGTGTTCCGCGAGATGAGAAGACGTATATGGAGGTGACACCCACCTGCTCTACTGAAATTTGGTGTATTGAGGCTGAGCACCAGAATCATGAGGCTGATAGAAGGAGGGCAACTCCGGTGGACACTTCCTCTAGAACTGATACTGCTATGTTACCTGCAGAGGCAATCATGCCTACTCCGGCCCCTGGGACTTCAGGTACTCCTAGCCCCACTCATTTTGAGGCCCCGAATTCTTCTGCTGCTCCCCCACCCCCTAGGTCTGCTACTGGTACCACTGAATCTAGACCTTCACTCACCCAGGCCATGCTGCTAAAAATGGGGGACCTAGACCACTTTGCTCATGTGCGTGCCTCCCGGCTAGAGGCTGCGGTTCCCAGGATTATTGAGAGAGCTCTCACTACTGCATTGACGCCTCTCAAAGCTTCTATTGATGCCCTCACGACGAGGATAGAGGTGCGTGGGAGAGGCCAGTGAGCTACTCATGAGGTGACAGCCTTAAAGGCCGCAATGCGGAGTTGAAGAAAGATGTGAACCAACTGAAGTCCACTGATATGTCTCTAATTTTGGGACTGTAGAGTTCCCTGATGACCTGAACACACATATTCCAGCCCATTCTGATTTGCATCCGATTACCACCGAAGATGGGGTTAGAGCTAATGATGCGGCTACAGAGTCCGAGGCTGAGACTGATGAGGAGCAACTTGTTGTTCAGGATAAGACTGTTTTTGATTGCCTGGCTGACTTGGAGAAAGAGTACTAGATTGAGCTGTTCAGGCCTCCTTGAGGGAAATTTCTATGGCAAGCTCTAATGGAGCCAAGGCTGACGAGACACCGGGCACTGATGCCCACATTTGTACTTCATAACTAAATTTAAACACGTACCACTCCCTGTGGATTTGACCCCAACTCTTTGTTGGATTTTATACTGCTTGACGATCGTTTGCACCTAGAATTGGATGAGGTGTGCTTGAAACGTTAATCACACGACCCAGGAGTACCCCCTAGATGTAACATGGAATATAGAACCCCGAAGGACTCCATATAAGAAACTTAGCATATAATAACATAAAGTACTAGAATAGTAAAGAGTAAAACAACATTTATGTCCAGAAAGAGTTATTAAAGAAAAGCGGAAGTATAACTCATGTCTCAACATAGCCATATATTACAATACAATGAAAGTGGGCCTAGCCCATACATCATGTTCAAAAAGGAAATAATAAATTAATACTACAATAAGGAAAGTCCGTCCTCGAACCGTGAGGACTCATCAAGCTCGAAAAGAGTCAAAGTCCAAGCTCTAGACACTAGAATGGAAACCCTGCCTGTCGGACCCAACATTTGGGAAAATATATAGGCAAGAGTATGTGTTAGTACAAAAATGCACCAAGTATGATAACTATGCATAAAAAACATTTAAAACATGCTAAGAAGGACAAGTTATTTCATGACATGCAATTTGACAAATAAAATATAATATAAGAGGGTTAGAAAACACAAGTCAAAACATTATGGTCAATGCAAGCTAAATCATCTTTAAGTCTTTGAACACATGAGAGATACTTTTTTAAGTAAGCTTAGTTCATTAGTCATCTTGTTGTGGGAGAATTAGCCTTAACTGACATAGAGACCATGTGAGCTAAAACATGATCACGCGGTGTCTCCCACACCGAAAAGGGTTGTTCTACTTGCCTAAGGTAGAACCATGAACATCTAACTTAAGTGGATCCACTAGCTAATCAACCTATGGGGCACATAGTTTAAGGGCAAAGGAGATTGCTACTAGAAACCCAAACTCTACTAACGGGAGAGATTCCATCTCATCAGACTTCTTCTAGAATCACAGCCTCTACAAACGGGAGAGCTTCGATCCCAATGTCAATATCCACTCTGTGCTAAGCATAATTCCAACAGAATAGTATTTTCTTACTTATTCTCATTATCCATGTAAAGACATGTCATCTTGCCAATCCAAGCTAGTTCATTAGGATAGCTCTTATTCATTGATTCAATTAGGTGAGAATAGTCTTTCAACAAAAGAATCCTTTCTATGTGAGCAAACCTTTAACATCATGGTTGTAAGTGTTTTATGAAAATAATCTTTCAACAACACAACAACAACATTGGCACTTCCCACTCAAAGCACCCTTAAAGTATATACATAGGTTTCATAATATCATGCATAACTCATATTTTTCCCTTTAAAGGTTCAAAAACTTTCAATCACCAAGTATATAGTTCTAACATTAGATAGAGATTTTATCATGAATTCAAGTAATTCTATTACTCCATGCTTTAGATCATAAAATTCCTCTTTGATAACCAACACCCAACCCTAGGAGATCACAATTTGGAAAACATGGGAGTTTGCATGGGTTCATAGGGGAAACATCATAAAAGCATTGTAAATCATCAATTCATGCATATTTAGACATAATTAAATCATTATAATCAACAATCAAGAGAACCCATGGTGTTTGAAGAAAACCCTAGCTAATATGGGAATTCTACTATTTGAAATAGAGGAATTTGGGGACTCCACGGGTGGAAGGAACCCATGGATAAAAGCTATCATACATCAAGTTTAATTTCTTATCTTCAATGCAGAATTTGGATCCTTAGCTTCAAACCCTAGTTGAATCTTCTTCTTCTTCTTCAAGTTCTAGAGAGTATTGGAGAGGAGGTTTTTGTTTTCTTCTGGCATTTTGGAAAAATGAATTAACTGGGTGAATTTGGGGTTAGAAAGGCTTATATATGGGTTCTAAATATAGGTAAAACGACATAGTATAGGAACTAATTAATTAGGAAAAGACCCAACTACCCCTAAGTTAAGCTGCCAGCTGCCGCCGATCCACCGATCGAAGGACCTAGTCGACGGACCATGGATGGACCTACGGTCCGTCCTGGTGAACCGTGTTTGGTGGTCATAGACTCTGGCCTTGACCTACGGTCACTGGACCACAGGGCGTGGACCGACCTACGGTTCGTAGGTCCCTCCATGGTCAATGCTTGGGACAATTTCTTAGTGACCAACAACAGACCTAGTCGACGGGCCGTGGTCTGACCCACGGACTGTCCTGGTGGACCGCTGATCAAGATCAAAGAGATGTATTTTGGGGCTCCAACCACGGACCACACCTACGGTCCGTGGTCCACTCCACAGGTCGTGGGTGGCCGACATGGATTGGCTGTTGCAGCACCTGGAAACCTGCTTTATGCCATTTTTGAATACGGGGTATTACAATATCTCCCCCTTGGGCTCATTCATCCTCAAATGAGATTTAAACTGGTTCTAAGAGAGCAGGAGAGGAACTAACAACCCAACCAACGATGCAATGCATACAACCAAGGAGGACCTATCGACTCCAAGCTAGGACACTCCCAAAACATCTCATAGGGTGAGGTTAACTCTAACAACCCATCATGCATTCAATACTCAATGCATCACAAGGAAGTAGGAACTACACCTAACAACCCAATATGGATGAAAGTATAAAATTTCTCATGTTCAAGGAGGTACTACCTTCTCCAAGCTAAAAACATGTTCAACACAATATCATGGAGCCTTTATGCAATTCATTCTCAAAAAGCATATCTAATGCATGTTCAACAATCATCTCATGAAGTTAGGCAACTCATACTCAATGCACAACAACATGAGGAAAGTAAATCATATAAGTCATTTCTTTGAAAACTTAAACTTTTTCATGAATATGCATAATCGTAAGGAAACATAAGAAAACATAAATCACACATGACCCCCAATATATAAAACAACCCAAGAGGAACTCATTACCTCAAGCTGGGTAGGAGTAGAAGGAAAGAGATGAGGATATCGGGACATCATATCGGTCTCGGCCTCCCAAGAAGCGCCCTTAACTAAATGATTCCTCCATAACACTTTTACGGAAGCAACTTCCTTATTCCTTAACTTTTAAACTTGCCGGTCCAAAATATCAACCAAAACTTCCTCACAAGAGAGGCTTTTATCAACTCCCAATCCTTCTAAGGGAATTATGGATGTCGGATCACCCACACACGTCTTAAGCATAGAGATATAGAAAACCATATGCACCGATGCCAATTCATTTTTCAAATCTAACTCATAGGAAACCTTGTCAATACGCCTCAAAATTTGATATGGGCCTACATACCGGGGACTAAACTTCCCTTTCTTGCCAAACCTCATTACCCCCTTCATAGGTTATATTTTCAAGTAAACCCAATTATGAACATCAAACTCAAGATCCCTTCTTCTAACATCAGCATACGACTTTTGTCGACTTTGAGCTATTTTCAATCTTTCTCTAATAAGTCGTGCTTTCTCAATAGCTGCATAAACTAGCTCGGGACCTATCAAAGCAACTTCACCCACTTCAAACCAACCTATAGGAGATGAACACCTCCTACCATAAAGAGCTTCAAATGGAGCCATGCCAATACTTGAGTGATAGTTATTATTATAAGCAAATTCCATCAATGGAAAATTGTCATCCCAATTACCCTTAAAATCAATCACACAAGCCCTTAAAATATCTTCCAAAGTTTGGATAGCACGCTCCACTTGCCCGTCAGTTTGGGGATGAAAAGTCATGCTAAGCTTAACCTTGGTACCAAGACCCTTTTGGAATGACTTCCAAAATTGAGAAGTAAATTGGGTACCATGATCGGAAATGATAGACAAATGCACACCATGCAATTTTTCCATCTCTCTCAAGTACATCTTAGCATAGTATTCCACTGAATAAGAAACCTTCACGGGAAGGAAATAAGCCAATTTCGTCATCCGATCTACTATCACCCATATAGAGTCATATTGTCGCTGGGTGCGAAGCAAACCAACTATAAAGTTCATGTTCAAATCTTCCCACTTCCAAGTAGTAATGGCAATGTCTTGGGACAAACCTCCCGGCCTTTGGTGCTCAACCTTTACTTGTTGATAGTTAGGACACTTGACCACAAATTCCGCAATATATTTCATCATCTCATTGCACCAATAAACTTCCTGTAGATCACGGTACATTTTGGTGGCTCCCGGGTGAATAAAATACCGAGAACTATGGGATTCCTCTAAAATTTGTTCCCTCAAGTCATAAACATCCGAAACACATAACCGACCTTGATACCTAAGCACTCCATCTCCCCTTGGGATAAGTCCTCAACGGACTTCTTAAGCATCGCTTCTTTCAATTCAACCAAAACAGGATCAAGACCTTGCTTAGACTTCAAATCCAACACTAAAGACGATTTGAAACCATTATGGACCATGACACCACCCTTGGTGGAATCCACCAGTTGAACACCTAGTCGGACTAACCTATGAACATCACGAACCAACTCTTCATTTTCTTCATCTACATAAGTCACACTACTCATGTCATAATCCTTCAAGAGTTCTAGCCACTTTCTTTGGCGAAGATTCAAGTCCTTTTGACTAAACACATATTGTAGACTCTTATGATCGGTGAAAACATCCACATGGACCCCATACAAATAATGCCTCCATATTTTTAAGGCAAACACAATCGTCGCTAATTCAAGGTTATGGGTAGGATAATTCTTCTCATGGGTCTTAAGTTGCCTTGAAGCATAGGCAATCACCTTACCATTTTGCATAACCACATATCCCAACCCAACTCTAGAGGCATCACAAATACACCACAAAACCTTTCGTACCTTCCGGTAAGGTCAACATCGGAGTGGAAGTAAGTCTATCTTTCAACTCTTGGAAAATTTTGTCTCAAGCCTCTGACCACACAAACTTAGCCTTCTTTTGAGTCAGAGCCGTCAAAGGAGAAGAAATTGAGGATAACCCCTCAACAAACCTTCTATAGTAACAGGCCAAACCCAAAAAGCTTCTAATGTCGGAAGGAGTTAGAGGTCTAGGCCAACTCTTGACCGCATCTGTCTTGATAGGGTCTATGTCAATACCCTTACTTAACACTATATTCCCAATAAAAGCTATGAACCTTAGATCATTATGCTCTTTCTCACTCCTTGAATAGATCAAAATTTCATCAATAAATACAATCACAAACATATCAAGGTATTGTCTAAACACCCTATTCATGAAGTCCATAAATGTCACCGGAGCATTAGTCAACCCAAACGACATTACCAAGAACTCATAATGACTATACGAGTTTGAAAAGCCGTCTTCGGAATGTCATCATCATTCACCCTGAATTGGTGATAACCCGAATGAAGATCGATCTTATAGAAATAACTTGCTCTTTGAAGTTGATCAAACAAGTCATCTATTCTTGGGAGAGGATATTTGTTCTTAATGGTCACTTTTTTCAGGTACCGATAATCAATACACATACAGAGAGAACCATCTTTCTTCCTAACAAATAAGACCGGAGCACCCCATGGAGAGATACTCGGTCGGATGAAGCCCTTATCCAACAAATCGTTTAATTGATCTTTCAACTCCTTAAGTTTTGCCGGATCCATTCTATAGGGAGGAATAGAGATAGGTTGCGTATCTAGGAGAAGGTCAATACCAAAGTCTATTTCCTGCTCAAGAGGAATACCGGGTAAATCATCAGGGAAAACTTTCGGACACTCATTGACTATCGGGACCGACTCAAGAGTAGGGGTTTTGGAATCTGCATCCTTTACCCTGACTAAATTATAAATGCAACCTTTCGAGATCATCTTCCTAGCTTTTAAAAAAGAGACAAACTTCCCATTGGGCATAGAATTTCCCCCCTTTCACTCTAGGATGGGCTCATTTGGAAACTAAAATATGACCACTCGAGTCCTACAATCTATTGAAGCATAGCAAAAATGCAACCAATCCATCCCAAGAATGACATCAAAGTCTAACATGTCAAGTTCTATCAAGTCTACAAGAGTAACTCTATCGGACAAAGAAACGGGATACATTCTATAAACCCTCTTAGCCGCCACAGAATCACCAATAGGAGTAGAGATAGAAAAAGGATCTAATATCAAACTTCATAGCCACAAAAGGTGTTACAAAGGACAAAGTAGCACCAGGATCAAGCAAGGCATATACATAATGTTGAAAAACTTTTAACATACTGGTCAATACATTCGGGGAGCTCTCTTGGTCACCTCGGGTTTGGAGAGCATAAAATTGGTTTTGTTTTGGAACATTGGCATTCGAACATCTAGGAGGAGCTTGCTTTCCCTCTCTCCCTTTAGCCGCAAGCATGGGGTGATCTCTCATTTTGTGTCCACTCTTCCCGCAACTAAAGCATCCATTGGTGTCGGCTAGGCACTTACCATCATGTTTCTTCCCACACTTAGCACAAGTAGGCCAAGCCAAAGAAGAACCACAACCATTCCCTCCTTGAGGTTTAGGGTTAGACATCCTTTCCTTGTTAAGCTTAGGTGCAGAGTTAGAGGAACCTTGACAGGAAAACCCTTGACAAAACTTAGGACAACCATGTCCATCAGATTTAGCATGTGAGAAATTACCATCACCGGTCTTAGCCCTTTTTACCTCTCTAGACTTTTCCTTGAGTTTCTCTTCTTAGATTTGTTGTGCATGCACCATGAGATGAGAAATATCCATGTCACCAATGAGCATGGCGGTACGACACTCTTTAACCACCATATTGGACACCCCCGATACAAACTTACTCATTCTAGCTCTTGAATCCGCAACCATTGTTGAAGCATATTTGGACAATTGAGTGAACTTTAAAGTATATTCCCTCACAATCATGTTTCCTTGATGAAGGTTAATGAACTCTAGCACCTTGGCTTCCCTCATCTCAAGAGGAAAGAATCTATCAAGAAAAGCGGATTTGAACATTTCCCATTCAATAGGACCCGCTCCCGCCGGTCTAGCCTCCTTCCATTGGTTGTACCCAACTTGAGCAACACCTTTCAATTGATAGGCGGCCAATTTCGCTTTCTCTCCCGAAGTCACTCCCATGATAGCAAGTACCTTATAGACCTCATTGATAAAATCATGAGGATCCTCCTCAATTTTAGAGCCATGAAATTTTTGAGGGTTCATCCTCATAAAATCTCTCACTCTTGAAGCTGACGTGCCCACACTTGGGTTCACGGGGACTACCACCTCTCTATTGGCTTGAGTTTTCATGGCTTGGGCCAACACTTGAAAAGCCGATATAAACTCTGCATTTGTAACTTACTCGGCCAAGGGATCAACCGGAGTTTGAGGAGGATCTTAGGGAGGAGCTTCTTGATCCACGTTCTCCCTCACATTCCTTCTAGTATACGCCCTTCGAGTAGACATATCCTGAAGAGTATAAGGTAAGGATTAGAAGAGGGACTTTATAGAGTTAAACTCTATGGAACGACTTAATAGTAATGAAAGAAGTGGAGTTTCCTAATCATCGTGTAGCCTCTCATTCATAAGTGTGGCGCGCTTCACACTCATGAACAAGACTCTACTAGATGTGGCTAATGAGACATCATCCTAGGATCATTCTAAACTTGGTGCTCTAATTACCAAGTTTTTCACGACCCAGGGGTACCCCTTAGATATAACATGGCATATAGAACCCCGAAGGACTCCATATAAGCCACTTAGAATATCATAACATAAAGTACTAGAATAGTAAAGAGTAAAACAACATTTAGGTCCAAAAAGAGTTATTATAGAAAAATGTAAGTCTAACTCATGTCTCAACATAGCCATCTATTACAATACAATGAAAGTGGGCCTAGCCCATACATCATGTTCAAAAAGGAAATACGAAAGTGAAACTACAATAAGTAAAGTCCATCCTCGAACCATGAGGATTCACCAATCTCAGAAAGAGTTAAAGTCCAAGCTCTAGCCACTAGAATGGAAACCTTGCTTGTCAGACCCTACATTTGGGGAAAATGTAGTCAAGAGTGTGCGTTAGTACAAAAATGCACTAAGTATGATAAATATGCATAAAACATTTAAAACATGCTAAGAAGGACAGTTCATTTCATGACATGCAATTTGACAAATAAAACATAATATAAGAGGGTTAAAAAACACAAGTCAAAACATTGTGATCAATGCAAGCTAAATCATCTTTAAGTCTTTGAACACATGAGAGATACTTCTTTAAGTAACCTTAGTTCATTTGTCATCTTGTTGTGGGAGAATTAGCCTTAACTGGCATAGAGACCATGTTAGCTAAAACACGATCACTCGGTGTCTCCCACACCAAAAAGGTTTGTTCTACTTGCGTAAGGTAGAACCATGAACATCTAGATTAAGTGGATCCACTAGATAATCAACCTATGGGGGCACATAGTTTAAGTGATAAGGATATTGCTACTAGAAACTCGGCATCTACTAATGGGAGAGCTTCCATCTCATGAGACTTCTTCTAGAAAATCGGCCTCTACTAACGGGAGAACTTCTATACCAATGTCAATATCCACTCGGTGCTAAGCATGATTCCCAAGGAATAGTATTTTCTTAATTATTCTTATTATCCATGGAAAGACATGTCATCTTGTCAATCCAAGCTAGTTCATTAGGATAGCTCTTATTTATTGATTCAATTAGGTGAGAATAGTATTTCAACCTAAGAATCCTTTTTATGTGAGAAAACCTTTTACATCATGGTTGTACGTATTTTATGAGAATAATTTTTCAACAACAACATTGGCACTTCCCTCTCAAAGCACACTTAAAGCATTTACATAGGTTTCATAAGATCATGCATAACTCATATTTTTCCCTTTCAAGGTTCAAAACAACTTTCAATCACCAAGTATAGAGTTCTAACATTAGAGAGATTTTATCATGAATTCAAGTAATTCTATTACTTCATGCTTTAGATCAAAAAACTCCTCTTTCATAACCAACACCCAACTGTAGGAGATTACAATTTGGAAAACATGGGAGTTTGCATGGGTTCATAGTGGAAATATCATAAAAGCATTGTAAATCATCAATTCATGCATATTTATACATAATTAAATCATTAGAATCAACAATCAAAAGAACCCATGGTGTTTTAAGAAAACCCTAGCTAATTGGGGAATTCCATTATTTGAAATAGAGGAATTTGGGGACTCCATTGGTGGAAGTAACCCATGGATGAAAGCTATCATACCTCAAGTCCAATTGCTTATCTTCAATGGTGAATTTGGATCCTTAGATTCAAACCCTAATTGAATCTTCTTCTTCTTCTTCAAAATCTAAAGAGAGAATATTTGAGTGGAGGTTTTGGTTTTCTTTTGGGATTTTGGAACAATGAAATAAGTGGGGTGAATTTGGGGTTAGAAAGGCATATATAGAGGTTCAAAATATAGGTAAAACGACATAGTATAGGAACTAACTAATTAGGAAAAGACCCAACTACCCTTAAGTTAAACTTACAGCTACCACCGACCCATCGACCGATGGACCCAGTCGACTGACCATAGATGGACCTACGGTCTGTCCTGGTGAACCGTGGTTGCTGGTTAGATACTCAGGCCTTGACCTACGGCCATTGGACCACGGGTCGTCGACTGACCTACGGTCCATAGGTGCCTCTGTGGTCCATGCTTGGGACAATTTTTGAGTGACCAATGACGAACTCAGTCGACGGGTCGTGGTCAGACCCACGGACCGTCTTAGTGGACCGTCGATCAAGATCAGAGAGATGTATTTTGGGGATTCAACCACAGACCACACCTATGGTCCGTGGTCCACTCCACGGGCCGTGGGTGGCCGGCGTAGATTGGTTGCTTCAGCACTTGGAAAGTTGTTATATGCCCTTTTTGAATATAGGGTGTTACAAGTTGCATAAAGGTTCTTATTATTTTCTTTTACATTCATTCTCTCTAGAAATTTACATTATTATAATTATTGCTTACCGCTAGTTATGAGTAGTAAAACTCATAGGGCTATGGAACTTAGAGTAGGAAAGATGATAATAGATTGTTTATAAAAAAAAATTCTAGTGAAGGAGCGATCATAGTTTATTAAGGTTCTTTTGTACAGATTATTTTTTAATGATTGCAAACATTAAGAACTCTTCCATATTCTAACCTTTGAAAAAAGAAGTTAAGATTAGAAAAAATGATCATTAATAGGGGTTCAGACAAATAACTTGATATCAAACGAGGATAGTTGACCTGAGGCTTTAATTTTGATGATAAATAAATTAATTAGACACCCAAGAGCCAACAAGGACATAGAGTGATGTTATCTCAAGTGGGTCGAGACACTTTAGGAGACTCATAGTGTAACACCTTGAAAGTGGAAATGTTAGATAGGAAATGAAAAGTTGCAGAATTATTGCTGCATTGATTCCACCAGCCATTATATGGGCCATAGAAATTTGTATGGGTCGTGGGAACCATTCATGGTTATTGCCTAGAAAATCAGGAAAATGTCATGTCCCAGACGTCACTTTACGAGTCAACAGTACGACTCATAGATTGATTTATGAGTTGTAGTTGATCTCGTATATGGCTTTCAAACTTGAAGGGTTTTGGTACCTTGAGTTATATGATTAGGTTGTATGATTCATGCATTGATAGACGGCTCACGGTCAGTCTATCATATTTAACCTTCAAAAAGTTGGTGTTTTCAGTAATCGGAATATGGCTTACCAGTACGGCCCATAGAAGGAAATATGATCCGTACCTGGCCATATGTGGTTCCAAGCCTGAAGGTCAAGGCCTAAGTTAGTAATCCAGTGTATGAGAGGTTCTACGGCTCTTGGTAATTTTGATGTATCATGGTTCTTGGTTCGAGTTCAACATCAAAAAGTTAGGTTTTCCGGTAAAGTATTTGACGGACACATGGTACGGTCCGTGGTCTGATGTACGAACCATACATGTGTTCATAGAGTGATATGGAATTTATTTTTTCAGGGTTATTTGGATCTTTTTCTACTTTTTAATTCTTAAACTACGTTGTATCTAACTTATTTTGAAGACCTATAACTGATTTCTAGACTAAAACCCTTCCCATTCACTCTCATTTTCTTAAATGCCAAAATTCTTTCTCAAGTCCTCTTCTCCAAGCAAGCTAGGGTTTTAAGGATTCCAAGCCTCCATTAAAGATTTCCGTTAGGGCTTTGATCAAGGCATATGGGAAATTTGTCTAAGATTTCCTCTTCACACATTGAGTCCCAAACAAACCTCAAAATCTCTTTTATGATTCCTACCCAAATTCTAGGGTTTTATGATTTTCTTATGGGTTCAATTGACTATAAGTTTATTCATCCTTATTGATCATATTATTCATAATTTGATCATATTTCAATGTTGTCAATGATATTTTTATGAACCCATGCACTACAAATGTTTTATGATTATGAACTAAGGTATATTGATATGCATGCATTATGGATTGAAGACTTTATGAATCAAGGATGCTTTTCGATAAATAATCAAGCATGTTTTATGTAATTGAATGCTTCTGAATCAAGTTATTCTCATTGTGAAATGTAATCATGATTTAGGTGTTTTAGATATATGTGTCTCTTCTGAGTATGATATGAAATCATGATTTAAGGAGTTATTCTTGTGATTATGAAGTTTATGAGTGATTTGGTATTACTAGATTATCACCATTTTAAAGTTTATGAATATGATATAATTATGCATATTTTCTATTGAGAGTTTACTTAGCACCGAGTTGACTTTGGGATGAAGGTTCACCCGTTAGCTGAAGTGAAGTTCTTTATAACAAATTCACTTGTCCTATAACTACCCCCATAGGATTTAGCCTTAATAGACTCTAGCTAGTGGATCCATCTAAACTCATGATTATAGTCCTTATCTTGGCAACTAGGACACTCTCATTTTGGTGTGGAAATAGTACGATGAATTCCATGTTATAACTCACATGGTTTATATGGGTTAACGGTATCTCCCACAAAATTTTAAGATTTCCACAAAAGGTTTTGATTAAACTTATGATATGATTTTCAGAATATTGCATCGACATTGTACTATGTTTGATAAACTCAGCTTATCAGATCATGTCGTATTTTACTTGGTCAAGTATTATCATGTTTTCAGATTTATCATGTTATTATGCCTCTATTATGCATCTTTCTTAATGCTTGTACATTTCAAGTTCTAACTACATATATTTCTTGTGTCTATATTGTTTTATAATATACGTTCTGGCACTCATCATCTAGATTTTGGTTAGCATAGATTCCATCTGCCTAGCACAACTTTGGTTAGTCCTTATGGTTCGTGGACCTTGCCGCTATATATATTTTGTCTTTTTTCATGACTCAAAGTACACTCTAGACGTGACATGGAAAATATGATCCTGAGAGGCCCTAAACAAGTCATTTTTTGTAAGCACGACGTACAAAAAATACAATAAATGAGAATATGCACAATATAGGTCTCAACTCACAAGACGACATAAAAGATATCAAACAAGTACATAAAAGAATACATGGACCATTATCTAAGTCTGACAGAAGCCTTCTATCCATAGATGTGACTAGGACAAACCCCTAAGTGACGAACAAAATCAGAAAATTGGAAAGACATTAAAGCAATAAAAGGGTATTTCCCTTAAATCATGAAGACTCACCAATCCAAGTAGTCAGTAGCTGAGCAATCTCGATTTAGCCACGTCCGGTAAGAGGAGTGTAAGTCCCTATATTATGAAACTATATAGGTACAATATGTATCAGTACTTTGAATGTACTCAATAGGATAAATGCATAAAATGCAAATATGATAATATAGTGAACTTAAACATGACATGCATGAAAAAGTAAAACGTAGCAAAAATTTTTGAAGAGAAATCATAAATCACAAACAAAGTTAATGCCAAGTGAAAATCATTGAAAAAGCTTTGATAAGACTTTTAAGAAAAACATAGTTCATTTGTGGGATATTTATTGTTAACCGATAATAAGGCCATATGAGTTATATTATCGAATCTGGTGTAACCTTTACACCAAAAATGGGAAGTCTACTTATCAAGGTAATAACTCTGTATCATTCATTATTACTAAACTGGATCCACCAGCTAGGTCACATAAGATAATTATATGGAGGCACATAGTTTGAAAATAGAGAATTGCTAGTAAAGACCAAACCTCTACTAATAGTAAGGCCTCCATTCATAAGTCTTCTCGGTGCTAAATAAATCCCAACGGAAGAAGGAGGCAATTAGAATGCTGATAGTATTTGGAGATCACATTCACTTTATATCAGATGGATGTCAAAAGTGTATTTCTAAATGGGAACCTCCAAGAAGAAGTGTATGCTCACGACCCGAGTTTGAATCAATGATACATTGTCTTGTTTATGTTTTGGAGTTTGTGACCTACTTGAAATAGGTTGGTTCTATACAAATATTATGAAACCACATAATCTTATTTCTTTTTGGACAATTACTTATTATCTGTTTGGAAAACCACCAAGTAATCAGAATTGATGTCATTATTTAGGTAGTAAATACCAACATATTAATTACATTGACATGTTTATTTGATGCAGTGTAATTACAAATGTATTGTTTGATTGCACAATTGTAATCATAAGGTTATACTCCCTCCGTCCCATTTTATATGTCATCTCTTTCTATAAATAGTTGGTCCATAATACTTGTCATTTCATAAAATCAATGCATAAATTAGCATATTGTTCCTTCTTTACCCTTGTGAGTTATTAGCATTGAAAACATACATTTGACCAACTTAGAAAAGTTAAGTAAATGATTCATGTTCATTGCTTAAATTAATTAATCAAAATAAATTAATTCATATTCATTGATTGAAAAATGAAAACTTGAGTTCCAAAAAAAATAATAAGGGTAGAAGGGTAAAGTTACATCATTTCTTAATGCAAGTGCAAAGTTAAAAGGTGACATATAAAATGGGACAGGGGAGGTATTAAATTTTAAGAATAAAAGTTAATTATCTAAAACTAAATATTTATATTAGACAAATACGAGACTTCATAAATAACTATCTCGTATAGCTAGACTGTCTCTTCTTCTTTTTTTTAACGACTAATATAATATACTTTCGTTTATTAGCATCAAAATAATGATATTCAATAATATTAAAGTTTTTACTTTGCAATCATAATAAATAGATTTTTTTAAGAGTTGTATGCCATATTTTATCGTTTGTAATTAGCTTACTAAGATAAATGTATATCACTACGCTCAAATTCTGAATTCACCTCTCGTTGCTATGTATATGTCATACTATGATGTATGTTTTAATTTGATACGTTTTTCTCCTAAAGCTAGCCACCTCGATCGGTATCATGCATTCTCTTATAAAATGAATTCATAGTCCTTTAACACTTCCCAACATAAAGATCAAAAGATTTATTATTAGCAATAAATAAATGGGATTTATTAATTAGTAGTCATTAACGAACATTAAGAAAAGTATACTAGCCAATAGAGCATGGTTGAGATGAGAATCTTATGAACGTAAAAACTATTCTGATTCTCCACGTTTGAGCACACAAATACAAATAATTGAGAAGATCCTTATTGTATTTTAATCTAACAAACTATTTATTGGCATATCTTCTAAAAGAGAAAGCTGGATTATATATTAATCTTACAAAGTGAGTAGCATATTATGATAAGGAAAGAAGATTACTTAAATATTACTATATTTTTAATAATAATAAAATATAAGGTGTGGGGGAATGGAATTAAAGAATTTGGTTTAAGCATATAGTTTCTAGAAAGTGAATATCTTACTCCCCAAAAGGAGACTAGAAGAGAAAAGAAAAAGGAAGTAAACAAACAAATATTTTTATTATAATTATATAATACAATATAAAATTAGAAAATGTTATCATTGACACGTGTTCCACCAAACAAAATCCCTTTCTTCAAAGACTAAAACTCCACCAAAAGCCCTCCGCGACTGCTTCGCCATTGATCACTCTAATTATTGTAGGCTCACTCGCATTATCTACTTACCAACGACTTATTATTACTTTCCTGTCCTAATTTGTGTGATATTTTTCAAATTTTAAAATTTAAATAGATTTATTTTTTATCATAACTTTTGAATATTTTGATTTGTTAGTTATTGTGACTTATAATAATTTTTACATAGTTTATGAATATTTTAAAAAAGAAATCAAAAAAATAAAAGATTTCATGTGCAATTCCTGATCAAACATAAATTGTTTAACTATTGAAAAACGAAAATATCACATAAATTGAAATCCATGAGTATTATTTTTTTATAAAAAAAAAAGTTGTAATAATATTCTTTATGTGACCTGGAATTCAAAGTGCCAGCATAAGTTGCCATTTATGTATTGAATATGATTGAGACCAATCCTTTGACCATACTTGTTATGTCAAATCTTGAGGGGACTTCAGCTCTGTTTAGCCCATTCTTCAACATGTTACCTATGAGTCTATATAAGACTAGTATACACATTATTTTTATCCAATCATTACAATCTTTTTTTTTTTTGGGTCATATCAAATAAGCAATTCATATATAAAATCTAATTTTAATTTCATTCGAGTTCATGAACTTGACAAACATTAATCTGAATGTCTGATCGTTCGGTGGTATTATTAACCAAATTTGGTCTTCTCCTTTGGCCACTAGTAAAAATCTCGTATATGTGAATGTTATAATATTTTACGCAATCTTAAAGGTGAATCACATTTATATATGGTTAGAATACCGACTAAATATGAACTTTGTTTGCATACTTAATTAACATACCCAAGAAAGGTATTATTCATGCGGGAATTGAACCCTCACCAACAAAGTGAGAGTTTAGATTGCCAATCAACTGAGCTTATTAAAATGAAGTGATTATTTGTGATAGTTATGTGAATAATATAATTTTATTTTTCTTTGAAAATAAAAATAGATAAGAAAGCAAAGTGAAAATAGAGTAGATAACAAGTTTTGAAAGGGACAGTTTGTTCGTCAAAAGAAGTCCGGGTTTTTAGGATTTATGCGCTTTGACATTTCTAGTGGACGGTGTCTTTTCTTATATTTGTACAAAAAATTCATCATAATCTTATATTTATAATATATTTTCTTTCTTTTTAACTATATTAAGGTTTTATTAAGATACCATGTACTAAGGATTAAAAATGTTATTACAAATTATTATCCTCTTTTCTTCTTTCTCTTAAGCGTCTTTGACCAAAATTGATGCCACTTTTTTATTATATTTAATTAAACTTTTATTATTATTTTGACCTTATTACTAGCATGCGTATTTCAACTTGTATACGTTAGGTATAGAAATTTCTAGTGTTGGATAGGTGAATATCCACACATTTTCCATTATATTCCGGCCATCTAAGCTTAATTTTAGGATTAATTAACCACTTCAAATTTATTCTTAAAAGGGGGGCACAACTATGTTTATTTATTAAGGGACAATTAATTAAGGCAAATTATTGATTAACACCACTAGTTAATATAAATATGTGCATGATTGTCCCAAGAAAAAAAAATACTATGTTTAGTTGTCTTTTACTGCTAAACAAAGTCTTATCATGCCTCTTTTGAGTCAAATGTTCGAGAAATATCTTAAGTCCATTTATTGAACTTAAACGAACTACAAAGTCTTGGGTTAATTATGTCTTTATTTGATGTTTGTTTAACTGAGAAGGAGATCATTATCAATCAGCTTATGAATTTGCTTTTATATTGCAAAAATAACTGATAAATACATATGTGAGGGTATAGGAGGGGGAGAGGGGATACGCTATTTATTCAATATGCACTGATCCCACTTAAATTTGTAAACATGGTTGGTTGGTCCGGGCTTACTCTTAGTGGGGCTAGAGTATAGTAATAGTTAATTATACTTCATAATTATAGTTTAACTTAATTATAAAAGACAATTATAGTTAAAGAAAATGATTATACGGCCGATCCCATATTTTGTAGCAAAACATTTAAGTTTTTTTTTCATCTTTTATACAAATCAAAACACTCTCTTTCCTATCATTTACCACACTCACTAATCTATCTCCTAAAATCTCTCACCTTCCTTTAAATAATTTAACCAAATTCAAATTCAAATTTTGAAAATTTCATTCATTCAATTTTCAAAATTATAGTTACACAAGTCCATTATTATATTATTATACAACTATATATATTAGGTATTTGTATATGTATATTTATTTGGTTTAAATATGCTTTATTTGTATATATTTCATAATTTTAAGATACATACTTTATATACTTCAAATACAAATACAAATACAAATATGATATATGTAACAACCTATTTGATTTATACAAAACCTATATTATACAATTTATTCATAAACATATACAAATTACTACATATCATACTGTTTATACAAACTAATACACTTCAACTATAGATTTTTCTTTTAAAAAAACTCAATTCAATTATATACATATACAATTGTTATATACAATGAGCCATGTTTTTTTTCCTCAAAAAGAAGAAGAGTCATATTAGGTAAGGAATTCTAACTAGATATAACTTAATAAACAATTTGTATAATCAATTAAAAAAATTTGAATTATACAAACGTGAGTCAATTTAGCCATTAAAACTATAGCTACACTACGTAAATAGGCAAACTCTAGCTAAAGAGGCTTATGATGTTTCACATCATAAATATTTTTGAAATTTTCCCAAATCTCTCTTTTTTCATTAAAAATTTATTAAGCAGAAAATTTAAATCTTGTACCAGTTTAAGACAAAATGAAAATTGCATAGAAAAGTGCTCATCTTTTTCTCACAATTTGATCGGTTTTAGCCATATAGATATCGAAAAAATACATGGAAAAAAATGGAATATCGACTAATGCGGACCAATTAAACTAGCACCAAGTTAGACATATTTATAGTTTCAATAATTTATAATTAATTTTATTCTATTGCTAATGTACTTTTTCTACCCTTTTCGTTATCGACTATTAATTTATATTTTTAATAGAATATTACTCTAACTTTTCAAAAATTTGAAAAAAGAGTACAAAAGTAATTAAAAGGAATAAATAATGTGAGTGTTAGAGTAGAGAATATAGAAAGGTAAAATAATGTTTTTTAAAATTTCTTTTACATAAATAAGGTTAAGAAAAATAATAAAATAATACATATATTTTAATATACTTTTTTATTATAAATGATTAATTTTTCTATGAAAAAATTTACACAGTTCATTATTGACAAAATTTGATGCCTTAAATTTCACTAGCAAGAGCCGCCCCTGACATGACCATATTACTACTGTTTGTGACATTAATTAATTATAGAAACAGTAATTAACACTCAAGTCAATAATTCAATCATTAATTCTAGCTAGGGGCGTTTTCTGATAGGTTTGAATCGGTAATTGATCAAAATCAAAACCAAATCAATTTAAATGGTTTTAAAAATTTTGGTAACTGTAAACTTTATTACCAGATATGTCAATTTGTACAAGATTAGCACTCTGGATTGTCACGACCCAGACCGTCATGAGTGACACTCACACTAACCCTCCGCTGGTAGAACCATTATTACAATCCAAACTAACAACTCAACCAAAATACTAAGGCATTTAAGTTACGGAAGTAAGTTAAATGCTAAGGAAAGGAATATGGAGTTCCCATAAACTCCAAAACAATAGTCTAACAACTAAACAAATGCGGAAAATAACGCCTAGAACCTGAAAGTCAATGTACCAAAACATCTAAAGTTCAACCATAAGTCTTAACAAGAAGGGATACAACCCCAAACTAAACATAAGACTAACTAAAGAACTAGTCTGAGTCCAAAATGTGGACATAGAAAGAAAGAGAACTCATGGCAGCTCGGAAGAACTGGCTCACCCTTGAATTCGAATGATGATCACTGATCTTTTAAGCGAGGTCTGTCAATAGCCGCCTGAAGATGCCCTGTACTCAACAAAGAAAGAGCAAGTGCAGTATCAGTACACAACCACAGTGTACTGGTAGGATCACACAGTTATCCTACTAAATGCAACATATATAAGCCATTACAACATAATAATAACATGCATACACTGAACATATAAAATATCAACAACATTTACGAACAAGGTACAATTTCAAATATCTCAAGTTACACAGTTACGACAAGTCAATGGTCCTCTCATGTAACCCAAACCCAAACTGTTAGCATACCGGAACATGGTACCCGATCCAATGACTATGCCGGAACATGGCAATCGATCTCATATTTATGTCGGAACGTGGCAGCCGATCCAAGTTAGTGTGTCGGAACGTAACACCCGTTTCATTCAACAAGCCACAATCACAATCACAAATATGTTCTCATAATCATATAGTCAAGTCATGATTCATGGCATTCATCATTCATCTATCTCATTTACAACTAGTGTGATCATAATGCAACATTCGCATACATTCATGTATCATAATGAAGCAAGACAAACATATATCACACAATCATGAAATCACAATCATCACCTACCTCGAAACAAGCTCGAATTCCCTAAGAAACTTGATTCTTCCCTTTCGAATTCGTTCCACATGTTCTTGGTCTACAAACAGTTAATATAATACGAGAATCAATAATCAATAACTAATTACCCAAATTACCAACAATTCTATCAACCCTGGGTCAAACCCATGACCCCCATACCAAGATTAGGGTTTTTTCCACCATAATTTCCATATCAAAACCCTCCCCCATTGATAATTACCCATTAGATTACGTTCAACAGATCAAAAAATAGATTCGGAGAGTTAAAACCTTACCTTTAGCTCAAGAAAGGTGAAAAACCATCAAGAAAACACTTGGGGTCGTCTCCAAGCTCCCAAAGTCGAAAAGTGTAGAATAAAGACATTTTGCGGTTTATTTCCGACTTAAATCGCGACTGTCCCGCTATGGCGGTACCCACTTTGCTACAGTAGCCCCGCCCTGGCGGGAATAATCCCACCTTGGTGGCTTGCACGGAACCAGTGAGTCGATTTAAAAATTCCAAACTCCCATTTCACAACACACTTCATCCCATGACACTCAGAAAATATATGTTCACGCTAAGATCAATTTCAGGAGTTCTACTCGCCCTAATTTAATTTCGTAAAGTCGTACGAGTTCCTTAACTTCTTAGCTATCTACTCATTTGATAAAATTCATAATTAGATCACCCAATTGTTACCAGATTTCTCTAGACTTTAATGACTCCGATTTCGTCCAAATCTAGACTAGGTTGAAAATTTCCAAATTACTATGAAACAGTTTTTCAGCCCAAAAAATTTTCCCATTGGCTTTGCTCTAACGATAAAAAAAGGTCGTTACATGGATATGGACATGTTCCACTCTCAGAGTCCTATTAAAACTCAATCAAACTTTTTGTAAACTAGGCAAGGGATAAAAATTAAGATTCTGCATATATCTTGTTAGTCTAGGTATCATGCTACCTCTATGATGAATCTCTTGTGTAATTAATCTACTAGTCATGCCTGTGGTCCTTTTTTTGTTGGAAAATTTTGAGATTCCTCTCCTGCCATATATGGTATATTGTTGCTGCCAGTGTCATTCTATAAGCATCTGCCATTACAAATTTTCTTGTAGCATGCCTGTGACCCATTCCAGTTCTTCATTCCATCCTTTAGAGCCCCTTGTAATGAGTTGCAAGTTGAGCATCTTTTGCCATATTTTTTTTGAGAAGCTGCAGGAAAAAAACAAATGATGATGTGTTTCAACTTATGCCTTGCATAATGAACATACATCATCTTCAATTATTCCCTAGTTACTTAGTGTATCCTTGGTTTACAACCTTCTATGTATAGCCACATATAGTGCAAAAACTCATTTAGGACTATCAAGACTGTTGTAGGTCAATCTTCTCCAAGATACCATATTGTACTCCCCCTTTAGTTCCTGATACATTTTCTTAATGCTGAATTTTATTTCCTCCATGATCTTAGTTATTTGCAAGCCCCTCTCTGCTAGCCATTGGCCTGCTTTCAAAATTGTCTTCACAATCCATGATCTTTGCTTGATTTTCACTTTGCATGGTTTCCTACCCTTTAGATAAAAGGTATGAACCCATACAATCCATAGTTTATCTTTCTTCTTGCATAGGTTCCACAAATGTTTTAAAATAGTTGCTTTGTTCCATACATACATGTCTGTGATATTAAGCCCCCCAGCAGCCTTTGGCAAACACAATGTTTCCATGCTATGAGTGCTTTCCCTTTACCTTGTTTTTCACCATTCCATAGAAACCTCTTGCACATGGATTCTATTTTTTGTAAAACTTTATTAGGCATTAGAAATATTTGTGACCAAAATCTTTGCATGGCTGAGAGGACACTATTCACCAATTGGAGCCTTCCTGCATAGGATAGGAATTTAACTATCCATGTAAAGATTTTGCCTATTATTCTGTCTTTGAGAGGCTGGCATTGGCTTATTGATAACTTCTTGGAACTCAGAGGCATCCCAAGGTATGTGAATGGAAGATCTTCTTTACTAAAACATGTATGTTGCAATATCTTTTATTGTATTTCCTCTGACACTCCACCAAAATACACACAACTCTTAGCCTGATTAGCTATCAGTCCAGACACCTTTGAAATTTTTTAGAAACATTCATACAATAAGGTAGTGACAGCAACATCTCCTCTACTAAACAACAAGAGATCATCAACAAAGCTTAATTGTATAATGTGTTGTTTGTGGCATCTAGGATGGTATTTGAATGTTGGTTTGGATTTCAGAGTTCAACAGCTTGGTGAGATAATCCATAGCAAGAACAAAAAGATATGGTGATAGGGCATCACCTTGTATCACCCCTCTCTTTGCTTGGAATGCTGGACTAAGACAACCATTTATCATAATTGAATATGATACTACCCTTACACAATTCATTATCTAGCTTACAAACTTTGTGGAACCTGCATTCCTACTAAAACCTCTTCCTCCAGAAAGTGCCTTTCCAAGGAATCATATGCCTTTTGCATGTCAATTTTAAACATGCACCTTGGAGAAATTCCTTTCTTTCCATACTCTCTAACCAATTCATGACTCATTATCACATTATCATATAGCATTCTACCAGGTACAAAAGCAGCCTGACTTGGATCCACTAGATATTCCATTACACTGTGAAGTCTTTGTGTGAGAATTTTTAAAATGATTTTATACAGTGCATCAAAATATAGGCCTATATTCTTTAATTGAGGTAGGGTGTTGTGTTTTAGGAATAAGAGTGACAACAGTCTTGTTCACAAGACCATACATTTCATTTGTTTGGGAAAAATTTAGGATAGTTGTAGTTACCTCCTCCCCAATGTCTGGCCAAGCTTTTTGAAGAATTAAGCATTATTTACATCCTCTCCTAGTGCTTTAGAGTACCCAATGCTGCCTTGACATCATCTTCAGTGAAAGTTTGAATAAGTTTGAGCTGTTGCATCTTGTTGAGTCTGGATCCAACTTTGAATACCTCTGGTTGTGCAGCTAGCATGTGCCTGGTATTCTGCCCTAATAGCTTTTGGTAGAATCCCACAACTTTCTGCTTTATTTCATTCATTCTTTTGATGATTGTGAAATCCTCTTTTGTTAATATGGTGATTTGATTATGTGCCTTCCTGTTATTCATACTAGCAAAAAAATAAGCAATGTTACCATCTTCTAACTTGAGCCATTACACTCTTGACTTCTGATTGTATATGTTTTCCTCTATCTGACTCTATTTTATCAATTATGTTCTCAGTAGCTTTTCCTAATCTATCATGTATTGATGTTCTGCAACTACCTTTATGTTAGTCTGCATGTGTATAAGCTCCCTCTTAATTCTTTGCGCTCTATCGCAACACCCATAAACTCATTTGTGTTCAGTTTTTGCATTTCTCTCCTTATCAATTTCAGGTTCTTCCAGATTCCTTTCAGACCACCTCCTCTTATCTGCCAGCCTACCTGCACCGCTTCCTTGAATTTTTGGTGTTATTCCTAAACAGTTGTAGAATCTGAATGGTATTTTTTGTGTATCCCTTTGCTCCTCTACTATCAACCCCAATGGTGAATGATTTGAAAATAGTGGCTCCATGGCCATGACTTGTGTTGGCATTATACCCATCCATGTAGTATTGCCTATTGCTTTGTCTATTCTACTATACACATGTCTATTTGCCCAGGTGTATTCCCTTCCTCCTATATGCAATTATGCCAGATTACAATCCATTAGGCACTTCCTAAAATCTCTTGTCTCTATATCTTGTACTTGACTCCCAACTGGTCCATCCTCATGTGAAAAAATAGAGTTAAAGTCCCCCATAATCAACTAAGGTTCAGTTATATTATTGTTTAGTTGTTTAATTGTTGTCCACAAAGGTAGTCTAGCAGTTATTGTGTGGAGATCATAAACTGCAGTGAACTGAAACTGAATATTACTATATTTGATCATCACCAGCCCATGAATATATTGGTCTGCATCTTTCCTTTTTAGTAAAATTGACTTCATTAGGATTTCATATCGCCCATATCCTCCCTCTCACATTATTACTATCATTTGTGCACCAGTTCCATCCTGCCAAGTTCCTTTTGATAATAAAACTTGATTTATCAGCTCTAACTCTATGCTCATAAATTTCTATAAGTTTAACCTTATTCCTTTTAAGAAACAGCCTCAACTCTTTGTGTTTAACCACTTGATTTAAGCCTCTCACATTCCATGTTACTATCATAGAGATATTGGGCGTTTTATTGGTACTTTCCTACTTCCCCCACCTGTTTCTCCACTATGTTGGCCTTTATTGTAGCTATGTTCCCAGTATCATTAGTATTAGCAACATGTTTGTCTCTTTTTGTGTTACTCTTCTGTCTTACAGTTTGCCATCCCCCCCGCTCTCGCACTTCATCCCTTTGTTGATACTCCATCACTTCCTGCATTTGTATTGTATCCTGCCCTATATCATTGTTCTGCTCTTTCCCTCTATCAGTTACAGGAACCCATTCTTTTTTCTTACCTTGATTCAATCCTTTCTTTTGTATCTGTGCATCTAGCATTTTTACTTCACGTATCAGGACACTACTTCGGTTCAAGTGCCAACGATAACGTGTAGTGATATAACCCAACCAAGGGTTGGGATCATTTCCACAAGGAGTGGTTTTGAGAATTAATACAAAAATAAAATCAAGTTCTAATCAATCATAGCCGTAAATATTAACAAATAAAGACATACTAAATCTAAGGGGTGACGCAAGCGTCAATTATCAAAGGGGATTTGTATTAACTAATCAACAAAAATGACAAAAATATAAGGAAATGAGATAAGGAGATGGGATTCTTGGGATGTCATAGGAATGTGGGATAAAATACACTATCGAGTAAATGCTATTAATAGTACATCACTGAATATCTATAACTACGCTAGACATTAGTGGGGATAAATTCTTTCTCGAGCAACTTACCCAGAATCAACTCGGCTTCTCTCGAACACCGAGTTGCCGCTTTTAAGCACAACCTCCGCCATAGCCCATTCACTCTCTCGAGCTGAAAGTGTGGGAGAGGGCCTAGGATTCACTCTCTCGAGCTGAACCCACGATGACCCAATAACCACTGGCTATCGATTTAGTAGTCTTAGTTTTGAAACCTCTCTCGAGAGAAAGCCAAAAACACTAAGATGAAATCGTATTTGCAACTACAATCTCATTAAGTTCAAACACAACTACTAAACGAAATAACATTTAAACAACGAATATACCAACAATAAGCAACACCCAATAGTAAATTTAACCCATATTCACAAAATCACACCTCAAGAATTGGGGTTTTAGCTAGACATAAAGAAAAGGAAGAGAATGATACCAAATCAAAGTAACATCAACTGGGTATGATTTATTTTCGCTTTAAACGAGTCTAAGATGGAGAATCTTCAACACCCACTTCCAATTTCTTGGAATTGGAAGTCTTCAAATTTTCGAAAGCTAAGAACAAGGTCTCTCTACTTGAAACTTAGAAAAATAAAATGTTGTATCTGAAATTCCCTTCTAAAATAAAATTTTTAACTAGTATTTATAGTTGTCTAAAAATGTGTTGCGCTAAGGATCACTCGGCGCAGTTAGTCGGGATCGCTAATGCCCTCGGCGATCCGCCCTTTGGTCTGCTTCATCGCCTTTTAGCTCTTTCCTTCAGCATTTTCGCGTTTTGAATTATTAGGCGATATAGTACTGCTTCACGGAACTGCTCGGCGACTCGACGACTACTCCATTTCATCGCCAACTTGATCTTTCCCTTCAGGGCTTAACACATGGAACAAAAGGCGATCTCTAGGCCGATCAGCAACTCGCCAACTGGGCTCGACGATCTTCAGGCCCTCATTTCTTGGTTCTTTTCATCCGCCTTGTTCCTTCTTGCCAAGTAAAGTCCATGATTTGCCTCAAACTCCAAATACCTTAAACTTAAGGATTTACATCAGATATTGAGACAAAATATGCATTTGAGGACACTAATTCTATCAAAATATAGCCCTAAATGAGTCCAATTTGTGGACTCATCACTTTTCCACGCATGTGTGTCCTACTTGGAGACACTTCTAGCAGAATATAGGCTTCCATTCAAACCATACTTGTTGTTCTAAGACTTTCCCCATAGGATCATGCATCTTAATCACTTTACGGAAGGGTCTTGTGATATCTATTTCAACTAGTATTCTTGCAAATGAAATTCAATTCACTTGGGATGTACATTCATCTGCATACAGTGACTTCCCCAGGCTAGTTTCAATTTTACTCAGTACCACTGCATTCCAACAGTTGAGGGGAAGGTTTGGAAGTTTAACCCATAATGGAATAGTGATCAGTATCTCCTCCTTGAAATTAAATTCAGGCACCCATGGTTTCATTATAATTGCCATTCGCATTAGATAATAAGGCCCTGAACATAGTACCATATCCATCTCTTCCTCATTCCCAAATCTCACCACAAAATATTCATCCTTATAGTATAATATTACAGGTTTGATAGTGAAAGTACCATGTTCAAGTATGAATCTCTCCATAGCTCCTATAGATGGTTCAGTGCTGATGAGTCCACAATTTGGACTCATTTAGGGCTTTATTTTGATCAATTTAGTGTCTTCAAATGCATATTTTATCGCAATAACTGATGTAAATCCTTAAGTTTTAGATATTTGAGTTGAGAGACAAAGCATGGACGCTATCAAGCAAAAAAGGAATAACGCGGCTGAAAAAACAAAGAAATAAAGGCCTGAGGATCGCCTAATGCATTAGGCGAGTCGCCGAATGGCCTTAACATCACCCAAAGTTCTAGTGTGCTGAGCCCTGAAGGAAAAGATCAAGTTGGTGATGAAAGAGAGCAGTCGACGCATCGTCGAACAGTTCCGCAAAGCAACACCATATCACCCAATGATTCAAAACATGAAGATCCTGAAGGCAAAAGCTGAAAGGCGATGAACCAGACCAAAGGGTGGATCGTCGAGTGCATCGACGATCTCGACTAATTGCGCCGAGTGGTCTTTCGCAACATAAATTTTCAAAAACTATATATACCCATTTAAATCCTTAGCTTAGTATCAAGTTGTTGCGAATTATTACAGATTTTTAGAATATTTCAGTTTGAGTTCTTAGAGTTTTTGGGAGACATTGTTCTTGAGCTTTGAAGGTTTTCATCTCTAAGAAATTGGAAGTGTGCATCAAAGAATCTTCATCTTAGACGTGTTTAAAGACATTATTTATCATATCCATTTGATGGAAACACTTTTAGGTATCGATTTCTATCTCTTTTTCATGTCTAGCTAAAACCCCAATTCTTGGGGTGTGATTATGTGAATATGGTTTAAATTTACTGTTGGGTATTGGTCATTGTTAGTCTATTTGCTATTTAAATGTGATTTAGTTTAGTAGTTGTGTTTGAACTTAATGGGATTGTAGTTGCAAATAAGATTTCATCTTAGTGTTTTTGGCTTGCTCGAGAGAGACGTTTTAAAACCAAAAATACTAAATCGATAGCTTGTGGTTATTGGGTCGTCGTGGGTTCAGCTCGAGAGAGTGAACCCTAGACCTTCTCCCACACATTCAGCTTGAGAGAGTGAATGGACTAAGGCGAAGGTTATGATTAATTGTTGTAACTCGGTGTTTGAGAGAAACCGAGTTGATTAGGGGTAAGTTGTTCGAGAGAAAATTTACCCCCACTAAAGTCTAGCTTAGTTACAAATGTTCAGCAATTTACTATCAATAGCATTTACCCGGTTGTTTATTTTAACCCATATTTCTATCACATCCCAAGAATCTCGTCTTCCTTTCTCGCATCTTTATATATTTTTCTATTTTTGGTTTATTATTTGAATAAAAACCCCTATTGATAATTGACTTTCGTGTCACTTTTTGATTTAATATGTTTGTTTTTGTTAATGTTATAGCTATGATTGATCAGAACTAAGTTTTACTTTTCTATTTAATTCTCTATTACTAACCGCTCCCTTTGGACTCGACCCCAACCCATTCAGTTGGGTTATATTACTATACGTAATTGTTGACACTTGAATTGGAAGTTGTGTCTTTGATTACGTCAAACATCAAAATAGCCGTTGCCGGGGAGTGGTGTTAATTAAGAAATTTTAGTTAAGTTGAATTTTTTTCTTGTTAGTTGTAGTTCTACTTACTTAATTTTTAGCTTTGTTTTACTTGTTTGTGTTGAAAACAAGAAGTATGAGTGTGAACGGCAACAATGGTAGCCAAATAGGCCATCAAGACGACATCAAAAATCTCAACGATGTCAACGAGCCCAATGCTAATGACCCCCATCTCATGGGTGGTATGTTGCTATTCGCTTACCTCCGACCGAAGGGAATGCGGTGTTCCACATCACGAGTACTATGTTGCAACTAAAATGGTTTTTTAGTGGTTTGGCTCATGAGGATCCCCATGAGCACATTAGAAACTTCGTGGATGTATGCGGACCATTCTCCTTCAAGATTATCTCCCAAGAATCGGTCCGGTTGAAGTTGTTCCCGTTCTCGTTGATGGGTGAGGCGTGCAAGTAGCTGGCTGAATTGCCACGTGAATCAATCACTTCATGGGAGGAGTTGGTCACCGCATTTCAAGTGCAATTTTTCCCTCCCTCGAAGATGATGACTCTTTGGGGCAACATTCAGAGCTTCACGCGTCTAGAAGGCGAGCCTATTCATGAAACTTGGCTGCGATTCAAAATGTTGGTGCTTCAATGCCCAACCCATGGCTTGCCTGATAACGTGTTGCTGCAGTATTTTTACCGGAGTCTAAATTTGGTAAATAATAGTGTTGCTGACCAACTCTCTCCGGGAGGTCTAATGCAACAACCTTATATGATAGTTGCTCAGCTCTTGGATGGCATGACTACCATAAACAGGGTGTGGTATACCCGTGAAGACCAGGTCTCCCCTCTCACATTCAAGTTAACTAAGGAACAAATGGAGAAGGACCAAGAGAAGGACCAAAACATGGCCAAGATCATGACACAACTTGATATGAAAGAAGATGTGTCTACCCTTAGCCAGATCGACACCTCTCATAGTGTCGATCAAGCAATTGGAGACCCAAAAGGGTCATATATTGTCTCATCTCAACCTGAGACAACATGGGGATTTGCCTAGTGATACTAAGGCTAACCCCAAAAATGAGGTTTGGAGGTGGACGGCGCTGTTTGGGAGGCAACCCAAGACCCCTTATTGCTTTATTTTATTTTGATAAAATAATGGTGTGTTGATTATGTAGAGGGAAGTGTGGAAAGTTTTTGAAAAGTGCAGATTGGCGAGCATCAGTCCATTCAGCGAATCACCGAAGAGGTCGGTGACCCCGACCCAAACCATCGTCAAACTCAAGACAAATTTACATTGGAGTTTGTAAACCTCGGCGAGCTCAGGAAATTATTGGCGAATCGCCGATCATGTCGGTGATCTCGACGGAGACCGTCGTTGGACTCCCAAAATAACTGGAGGTCCTGTAATGTTCAGTGAGGTGAATGACCACTCAGCGTGTCGCTGAGTGGCTCGGCGAGCACGACTAATGCCGCCGAATTGGCGTGAACTGGACGGTTTTCCATGCCAAAGGTTTAAAAGGTTCAAATTCATTCACTTTCCCTCACTTTTTATCTTCCCAAATTCACACCCGCACTTTAGTTTCTATATTTATTGCATTTTTAGAGTATTTTAGTCATTGATTGGTGCTCGGATTGTGGATTACTTTGCTGCCTAGCATTTCAATTTTCATTAATCGACATCAAAGGTTGGTTTTCCGAACCCCGAGATTATTTTATCACAATTGTACTTAGTTGCAATGATCTTATCATGTTATCGTGTGTTGGGCCTCTCTCATAGAATTAGTATGTTTGAATGCCTGATTTAATTTGATAATTTTGCCCGTAATGTTTTAATTGTCGCAATCCCGTAGTCTTGTGCTTAAAATGAAGTAATTTTGTGGGTTTATTCTTGGGTGTTATGGGTCTGAGCTTAATTTAACTATTGCATGCTTCGATTTTGTTTTCGGGGTTTGCGGGGTTGCAGTCAAGAAGTTGGGTTAAAAATAGGCACATTGGGTTGTTTGGCAAGTTGGGTCGATCTCGCTAAACCACTCAGCGGGTTGCCTAATGTCCCCATCTCACCTTTAATGTCATGCTTTATTTGATGATTGGTTCTGTAACTTTCGACGAGAAGCCTGAGGTCGCCGAAGGAACTCAGCAACTCGCCGAAAGTCTTCTTGATCGCCCTTGTCTGCACCCCTGAACCATGTTTACACTGTAACTTTCGACAGGCAAACCCAGTTCGCCGAAGCGATTCGGCGACCCATTAACTATTTCGGCGAGTCTGTGTGCGCCTAATTCTCTGTGCTTTTGTTTGGATATTTCCTTACTTCTCCTCGAGGTTTTGCAGACATGACTAGATCAAAAGCAGCTAAAAGAATACTACTAGCCCAAGAAAAGACTAAGGGGATTACGATAAATGAGGATGCAGTTATATCCAGAGGCAAACCTACGAAATTTCCTATAAAGGGTGGGAAAGGCAAGGGCAAGAGGTTCACGTCTGACAGGAAGACCACTATCAGAGATCCTAATGTTCTTTCATGGACCCAGGGATTGTTTGCAGTTGTGCATGTCTTTCTAGAGGACTCGCATGTGACCGCTCCTAGTGGATCTGGCACTGTCGTTCCTCCTGAAGTGACCCCGAGTACTGATGCTCAGATTCAGAGTGATGCATCGGGCACTGATGCCCAAGCGGATAGAGCGACTATGTACACATGACCCTCTATTTACCTCCATCGCTGCCTTACTTTATTTCGACTTGTGGATGTTTTTTTTACTTACATTTGAGGACAAATGTATTTATTTGTAGTGGGGTGAAGCCCATATTTTGTGACTCCGTTTTGTTTATATATTGGGCTTTGAGCTAAATTCGTGTTATACATTGCTTTTTGCGGAAGGTTTGATCTTGTGGCTCCTTGCTTTTAGTTGTAAATGATTTTTTACCCTTCCAAAAAAAAATTGCCACCTCTTGTATGTGTTGAATGTGGCTGTTCTCTTGCAAATTTGAGTACCAGTTTTGATCAATACTGATGACTCGAATAGTGCTCATAATCGAACATAAATGAATGCGCGGCTACAACGAGGCTAATTGAAGTTGCATACACAATATGTGAACTCTTTGCATCTCATTGTGACTAGCCAATTATCGAATCGAGTCTTTGGTGATGAACATTGCACACTAGCGAAAGTGTGGAGTCTTGTTTGACTTTGGTGTCAATGCCTTGTGTGATGAGCTCATTGTGAACCATGCATGATGACATCTAGAATTTTCCCCGTTGGTCTGGTTGACTAAGTAATGCAATTTCTTGAGATGATCAGAGGCAACTTTAAAGAGTGTGAACTAATTTGAAAGTATACCTCTTTTGCGGCTTACCTTGTAAGTGTGTGAAACTCTTTTGAGCACCCTTTGAGCCCAAACCTTTTCTTGGAAGAAACTTGATAACATTGCTACCTTTTATTAACCCATTACCCATAATCCTCATGACCTGTGGTTTGTTTGATAGCCAACTTAGGCCAAAAGCCTAAGTTGGGGTTGTGGTAAAAAGAGAAGGCAAATCAAGTAAGTGCAAAGAAGTCTCTTATGCCCATGTTTTGAGAAAAATGGAACCCCTCCATATATATATAAAAAAAAAGATTGAAAAAGAAAAAGAAAGAAAATGTTGTGAAATAAAATTGTGGAAATACAAAGAAAATGGGGTTCCCAATGGCTCATGGAAGATGAATAAGAGGTGACTTTTGAGCTTGAATGAAAATGATAAAGAAAAGAAAAGAAGGTGTTGTTCACATCACATTTCATGCGGATTTTCAGCCTATAAGCCTAAATGACCATACCATTACACTCAGCCCCATTACAAGCCTTGAAAAGACCTTTTTTTTTTTAATCTTGAATGAGCTGAAGCAAAAGTCAATAGAAAATAAGGGCAAACCTATGGGTGAAATCATGCATTGTGTTTATCTTTGTGAGTGTGAATGTTGATCTTAATTCCAGAGCTTTAATGATTGAACAATTGTGTGTAAATATGGAATCATTCTTTGTGTGAAGGCATTTAAATACCTTTGTTGAGCTCGAAATTGCATTTGCAGCAAGTATAGTGAGCTTGAGATTCTTTGATAATGGTGTGTCACAACTTGAGTCTTTGAGTACGAAATTGATCCTTGCATGAGTAAGTTGAGTCTTGTGTGTACATTCATGATTGACTCTTGTGTAGCACTATTTGAGACATCACTTTTGAACTACTGAACTTGAGTTTTACTTAAGGACAAGCAAACGTTTAAGTTGGGGGTGTTGATCAGCCCACAATTTGGACTCATTTAGGGCTTTATTTTGATTGATTTAGTGTCCTCAAATGCAAATTTTGTCTCAATAACTGATGTAAATCCTTAAGTTTTAGGTATTTGAGTTGAGAGACAAAGCATGGACACTATCAAGCAAAAAAGGAACAAGGCGGCTAAAAGAACGAAGAAATGAAGGCATGAGGATCACCTAATGCATTAGGCGAGTCGCCGAATGGCCTTAACCTCGCCCAAAGTTCCAGTGTGCTGAGCCCTGAAGGAAAAGATCAAATTGGCGATGAAAGGGAGAGTCGGCGCGTCGACAAATAGTTCCGTGAAGCAACACCATATTGCCCAATGATTCAAAATGCGAAGATACTGAAGGTAAAAGTTGAAAGGCGATGAACCAGACCAAAGGGCGGATCGCCGAGTGCATCGGTGATCTCGACTAACTACGCCGAGTGGTCTTTTGCAGCACAAATTTTTGAAAACTATAAATACCCATTTAAATTTGTAGCTTAGTATCAAGTTGTAGCGAATTATTACTGATTTTTAGAATATTTCAGTTTGAGTTCTTAGAATTTTTGGGAGACATTGTTCTTGAGCTTTGGAGGTTTTCATCTCCAAGAAATTGGAAGTGGGCATCAAAAAATATTCATCTTAGACGTGTTTAAAGACATTATTTATCATACCCATTTGATGGAAACACTTTTAGGTATCGATTTCTATCTCTTTTCATGTCTAGCTAAAACCTCAATTTTTGGGTGATTATGTGAATATGGATTAAATTTACTGTTGGTATTACTCATTGTTAGTCTATTTGCTGTTTAAATGTGATTTCATTTAGTTGTTGTGTTTGAACTTAATGGGATTGCAGTTGCAAATTCGATTTCATCTTGGTGTTTTTGGCTTGCCGAGAGAGAGGTATTAAAGTCAAAACTACTAAATCGATAGCCTGTGGTTATTGAGTCGTCGTGGGTTCAGCTCGAAAGTGTGAACCCTAGACCTTCTCCCACACATTCAGCTCGGGAGAGTGAATGGGATAAGGCGAAGGTTGTGCTGAATTATTGCAACTCGGCGTTCGAGTAACTGAGTTGATTCGGGGTAAGTTGTTCGAGAGAAAATTTACCCACACTAAAGTCTAGCTTAGTTACAAATGTTCAGCAATTTACTATCAATAACGTTTACTCGGTTATTTATTTTATCCCATATTTCTATCACATCCCAAGAATCTTGTCTCCCTATCTCGCATCTTTATATTTTTGCTAGTTTTGGTTTATTAGTTGAATACAAACCCCCCATTGATAATTGACATTCATGTCACTTTTTGATTTAATATGTTTGTTTTCGTTAATGTTTATAGCTATGATTGATTAGAACTAAGCTTTACTTTTCTATTTAATTCTCGATTACTAACCGCTCCCTTGGGACTCGACCCTAACCCATTCGGTTGGGTTATATTACTATACGCGATTGTTGACACTTGAATTGAAAGTTGTGTCTTTGATTACGTCAAACATCAAGTGCCTACCACATACACAACAATTGAAGAAGCCCATTTTTCATTATCTTTAGCCACATCCTCCTCCAAAATTTTCACTACTTTCTCTCCATCAATAATTACTAGGGAAATATAGTTGAGATTCATATCTTTCGTTGCCAGTCGATTAGTAGTAAATAGATTGGCCCAAGGTGTCATTGTTGTTACCCCATTTAGCTCAAGTTTCCTTTGAGTTGTTACTGATGGTTTTGCCTACGTTACTGTTCCATTGGTTCCTACCGGAGTTTGGGTTTTCTCAGCTCCACTTCCATTCTTCTTAGCTAATTCTGGCCATTGCTCTTCCCTATTTGGTGTCTCCTTCTCCTTACTTGTTCCAATCGAAACTCCTTCATGTGTTTGTAGCTGGGGTTCTGTAATCTTCCTCCTATCAGTTTGTGATGTGCCTGCACTTGAACTACTCACAATAACTTGAGTAATTTCTTCCTTGCGATTTCCCTGTGTCTCCCTACGTGGTCGTCCCCTCCCCATTCCGGTGAAGTGCACACTAACGTGCGACAGAGCTCAAAGAGTTCAAAAAAATTGTTGCTTACTTTGACTTTGATCATAAGAATTTGAGTACTAGAACTTAATCAAATGGTTTTAAAATTATCAAATCAAATCAAATGTAATTATATTTATCGGTTTGGTTGTTATCGGTTTCGGTTTGATGTGATTTGGTTATTAATTATGCACACAAAATATAACAATTCAAAACGTAAAAGAGTGATAACAATTCATCAAAACGAAAAATAGTTAGAATGACTCACTTTTCAAAAAATTTGATCACTGAATTTACTATGAATAAAGCTTAAAAATTCACTACTTTGACCAAGAAGGAAGAGATAGTCTCACAAAGAATTGAGACACTCATATACATGAAACCAAAAGATAAATTGAGCACTTTTGTTTTCATAAGGAAATTAGAAATAAATTTTGATAAAAACATATATAAGATCTTTATAATTATTTGTAAAAATAATACATGTATGTATAATAATAATTTATATGTATATAATTTATCGATTTGGTTTTTTCTTCGATTCTTTTCGAATAATATCATAACCAAACCAAATACTATCGATTTTAAAATAAATGTAAACTAAAACCAAACCAAACCCAGATAAAGTGAACTTATTTAATTAATTTAATTCAATTTTTATCCAAACCGTAAACACCCCTAATTCTAGCACAAAAGTTCTTGAGAAAGATGAATAAGAATTTATCTTCTAGAAACTATTACCGAGTCGGGACGGTAATAAACTACTTATTTTGTGGCAAATTTATAAATTATACTCCCTTTTTTCATATTCACTTTCAAATATTTTCTAATTTGATTTTCCTTTTTCATTTTTGTTTGTATATTGTCACGACCCAAGCCTAGGGCCTAGACGTGACATGGCGAATGAGGAACCCGAAGGAACCCCAAACAAGCCTCTCAAACTTGTCATCACACTTCATCGGTCACGGAAGTACATTCAACATTTATTTAACGGGAAATAGGGACTAAGGGCAAACCATTTCAAAATGACATCATAGAACAAGAGTCAAGCTCATTTACAAAATACTTGTCCAACGCACACCTCTACATACATAGATAGGACGGGGCCATGACATACTACCGGCTCCCCTCATAGTCAAAATACAATTGCAAGCTAAAGTCTCAAAACTTAGGAGTAGGAAACATAACATAGCCCTCGAATCATTGAGGACTCACCAACAACTCGGATAAGCACCGTACTAGCCACGTGAATGGAGAGAAGGATCAAGAGTAGCTCCGGTCCCTACATGGTGACATCATGTAGGCAAAATATGCGTTAGTACTTGGAATGTACTAAGTATGCGGGGTGCAACACAACAATAGACAAGGACACAATTGAAATACAAGAAATAGTTTCATAGGCATTATGAATAACAATATGAGGATGCATGATCAAAGTGAAGTCAAAACATGTTTAAGTAAATCTATACTAATAGTAGATATCATATATGTATGCATGATCCAACCAATCTATAACCCCAACTTAGGATGGGGGATGCCGTTCACACCCGGACACCCTGGTGGCAAGGTATAAACCCCTCACATGATTGATGTTGGTCACACCCCAAGCATCCTAGGTGGTGAGGTATAAACCTCTCACATGGTTGATGTTGGTCACACCCCAAGCATCCTAGGTGGTGAGATATAAACCTCTCACATGGTTGATGTTGGTCACACCCCAAGCATCCTAGGTGGTGAGATATAAACCTCTCACATGGTTGTCCGGTTCTTTTCCCCCGGACCGGGCATGGTCATGCAACACTTTATATAGGAAATTCCCATTAGGCTCTAATGCAATCTCACGTATGGAATGAACATATACACAAGCTTAGTTTGTCATCAACACATCTCTGGATTTCCATACATCTCATAACTCAAGCTTTAAAGCATCGATTCATCAATTCTCCATAGTTGGACATTTTGTCAAACACCTTGAAGGCATGTAATGGAATCAAAGAGCATGGAAAATAGGGTAGTAATTATGCAGCCAAACCAGTGAACAACCTACAACAACACCTTTTTAACACCCACAATACCACATGAAAATCTCCACATCCATTCCAAATTTAGGTTCAAGTTCTAGAGTCACAACATGCTCAAAACAATCACTTTTCATGTTTAAAATTCAATGTGCAGGAAATTATTACAAAGAACAAGACTAATTTATGAATCTTAACTTAAACCATGAATTAGTGAGTAGAATAGAGTCTAGGCACTATGGGTGGAAGGACCATGAGTTCAACACCACATACCTTGAGTTTTTATGAAGGTCTTGAGAGTGTCTTCAATGGAAGCTTGGAACTTGGAGCAAGAGTCTCTTCAATCTTGAGGAAGGTTTTGGATTAGGGTTCTTGAGAGAACTTGAGAGAAAATGTGTCTAAGTATGGGAGAGGTGTTTTGGGAAATGTTTTAGAGATGGGAATTGAACTAATGGTATATAGGAAATAACATATGCCCTTTGGAAAAATGGTCCAACACTTAGAAAAAAAATGAGGCGGGTGAACAGTAAAAACGCTCACTGGAAATTGCCTTTCCTGCCGGACAGATTTTACGAAAATGGGCATAACTTCTTCATCCGAACTCTGAATGAGGTGAAACGAAGTGCGTTAGGTAGCTAACTCAAAGGGATTTCCATGGATATGTTATTGGCCACCCAATAATTTGTGTGCTAGGAGATATGACCCTCCAAAGTAGACCCTCGAAAAAGGCCTCACTTGGAAATTTCGGATTTTGATACGGTTGCTCTAAAATTTGGGTTAGACCCATTTCCCACTCAATTTGACCCCCTAAACAAGAATATGAAGTTGGATTTTCGAAAAACGAAACGGATTTTTTTATATATAGCTAAACAAGTTTTCGGTAACTTTCGAAGCACATTTTTAAGAACTTTTTGGGTTATTTCATATATTGACAAGCGAAATATACAAATCACAATCTCCATAGAAAACAAAATTATAGTTACTGAACGCAATTACGAAAACTATATATATAAAGCCTTATTATATCTATTATCTTTGCTATTTCTGAAATATTCATTTTCTTTTATCCGCGAATCCTATGCCTACACAACTTACTAATAATTGTTAGGATAAACAACTTAGGGCTCGTTTGGTGTGAGGTATAATAACAAATAGTCCCGGGATTAAATTATAGTACCGCTTATTTTGTTGTTTGGTTGGCAAGTTCGGGATAACTTATCCCGGGATTAATAATTAGTACCGGGATAAGTTATCCCTCTCCTTGGGTGGTATAGTAATCCCGGGATAACTTATCCCGGGATAAAATAGGTAAATGACAAAAATGTCTCTTTCAACCCTTTTGTTATATCACTTTTTACATTAATGAAGGGCATTTTTGTAAACAAATAAATTGTTCTTAAAATTTATTATTTTGAATACAACAAACCAAACACTCAATAAAAAATAATCTCAACACAACTTAGCCCATCATAACTAATCCCAACATAACTTATCCCAACATAACTTATCCCATCATAACTCATTTTCAAACCAAACGACCCCTTAAGATAATATGGCCTTTAATTAATGTGTAACCATTATTCCAGCATGAGACAAACGATCAAATTATTAATGAAATTACACAACCTTTAATTGGCAGAAACATATATATCTTTCTCACGTGCATCTTTAGGGATGATTTTTTCCCTTTACCTTTTTTTTTTTAAGGAATTATTAGTCTTATGAATAAATAGATTATTTGAACCTAAATGCACAACAGGAAGAAAAAGCCACCAAAGCTAAACCCACCAAAAATTGTCTCATTACTGAGACACACGTTTCCTCTTTTAAGTTCAATTCTAACATTAAAATATTGGCTAATGTTTCCTCTAATCTAAACCATTAATAGTACAATTATTTTTATTATACTATTTAATTACACCCTATGCATAAAATTATCAAGCGTGTTGTTTGCGCACTACGCTAGGCCTTTATCACTTAGTTGAATAATTTTGATTTGATTGTTCAATACACTACTTTGAGACCCTAATCATTATCCTGTTTTTTAAAACTAAATTATCTAGTTCGCAAGACTTCATTAATGGAGAAGAACGATATATATATATATATATATATATATATATATAAATAAGTAAATGAACACTACTATATATTTGAAATTAGTGATGAATAAATTCTATAATAAAATAATAAAATGCATTATTTATTCTATTTATTAACAATTCACCACAAAATTTTATTAGCTACGAATAATTTACCAATGAAATTTATAACTAATTTTCGTATTTTATTTTTTGTAGTGGGGATGCATACTTAAGGAAAAATAATTAATATATCCTAAATTCAGAGTACAATTTTATTGTTATGGACACAAATAGCTATAGTACGCACAAACCAAATAAATTAACTAAAACAAAAATAGGTAAATTTACCATTTTGTGCTCATTAAAACGAAAATATGTTCGACTTGATTTATGCTTTGATTAAACTATTTTTATTGAATATATTACCTTCTTTAAGGATATCAATCCACGTATGTTATAAATGTAGGTTATTTTTCTGTTAAATGTTATAAATGTAGTAAACATTTCAAATTTGATAGGGGGAAATTAATTATTATTTTTACAATATTTATCAGTACTCCGTACAGCTTAAGAATTGAAACTTTTTTTTTTTGGTTTCCCCATATTAAAGACCGATTAAATTCGAATTGACGTCAGAAAGTCCCACATTGAGGGGTAAAGTGCTCCCTAACAAAAGCAATTTCATACCCAAGGAGCTCGAACCCGAGACCTATTGGTTAAGGATGAAGGAGTACTTACCATGAGGTTAAGAATTGAAAATCAATTCAATATTTAGGATTATAAATTAGTCAGGACTGTGCACATTTTAAATTTAAAATCATGTAAAATTTAAAAGTTTTATTTATTTATTAAACTTTTAACTTAATTAAATTAAGACACTTATGAGTCGTTTAGTTGGAAACGAGATATCCCAAAATTAATTATTTTAATATCCATAATAAAATAACTTAATTATTTCATCACTATAATATAAATAATAGAATAAATTATTCTAAAATAGACAACAAAATAAGTATCAAAATTTTATTCTTAAATTATTTTTTATCCTATGACTATTTATTTTTATCTATAGCTCCAAAATGGGGATTGAGGGAGCAAGAGATTGTAACATTTACGTAGTTGTAGAAGATACATTTTCAGAGTTGTGTTGAATTGAGATGAGATTTCCACGTGTAGAAACAACAAGGGCTGCTGGTAGAGTCTTTACACGTTGTGATTGACTGTCTTGATGGAGATTGGAGACTCCCCTCCACTGCTCCATCACTAGCGAACCTTTTTGGGGAAAAGATAGCTTTGACAAGACGGACCATGGAATTTATTGAACCAGGATCTATCACTATGAATTTGACAAATGTCTACCACTAATCTCTTTTATTATCATACTTAATCTACTTTAAATCATATACACGTGTTTTTGTCCTCACATAACAATAGTAAAAATGATTTACTTTTGTTTTTAGTCTGTTTATAAAATGACCTTTTTTTCTTTTTGGCAATATTTTAATGTTAATATTTTACGTGATATGTTTAAAATTAAAAAAATTAAAAAATATTTTGATACTTTTATCATAACTTTAATTTAGAACCATAAAATTGAAAAATATTTTTTATTTTCTTAAACTTTGAATCTTTTTTAAACGAAGAAAGTACCACAGGTAATTAGCCATAAAAGTTACGTTCTTATGTTGCTAAAATCAATGCTTTTTCCATTTGTAGTTAATCTACATATGTACTGGAGGGGACCAGTAATCCACTACTTATTTCTTAAAAAAAAATTGTACATATTGATTCAAACATTGTAGCTAGCTAAAAATTAAAGTCAAGGTCAATATTAAATATAGATATGTATACATTATGAGCAGCCGTTGGAAGATGAGAAATATAATGTTTGAAGAGGGTAAATGGAAATGCACAGTGTGATGAAAAGGAAATCTCTAAAGCTAGCTGGGATATATATGAGATATATGATAGTGATGGATGGAACACAAAATATATCATGTATATGAACAAGAAGAAAATAGCTATGAATGAATTGAAGAAGTCTACATTCATTGGCACCGTTTAATCATATATTTAGTCTATATATGCTATAAAACTGACCTTTTCTTTTGGATTCATTACCCCACCTCCTCCTTCTTTTGACATTTAAGTTTGGTTATACATGATTTTGTTGCAAAATTTGCATTTCCCTATATACGTTTAGGTAGAGTGAAATCTACATCTTACCTTAGTACTTAAATAACACAATGTAAAACAGGCACAAGAGTTTTATGTGGAAACCTCCTTGCTCAAGGGAGTAAAACCACGACCTGTAAAACCACGACCTGTACTCACAGGATTTCAACCCAAACTCCATTTCACTTAAACGGAGCAACAATTTAGATTACAAACTTTTGCAACATAGGAATTTAACTCTAAATCCCTTCCCCCTCTATGTAGTAACTCTACTACAAAGAAAGCTACTAAGCAGATACCACACTGCCCACTAAGCTACCTAACTCTAGATAACTTAAACTTCAACTAAGCAGATACAACAGTGCCCACTAAACCACCTAACTCTATATGATTTAGAATTTGACTAAGCAGATACAACATTGTCCACTAAATCATCAATTACCCTTAACTGACTTAGACTTTTAGATGAACAGAACAAAAAATCTAATTCCTTTATAACATAGGAATAGATTTACAATTTAAGCACATAAGATACAAAGATCTAAATACAACAAGATGCTTCAGCACTCCATCAATGGCCTTCTCTTTTCAAGCTTATGAATTTTCAGAGAAAATCCAAGTTTTGTTTGCCAAATCTTGAATTTGTGTTTTGTGTAAAGAGACTATATGAATGAACACAAACTTCTTGAGACCATCCATTGGCTGAGAGTCTGCTTCTCTGGAAAGACGTGCACCTACCACATTAGAGGTGACAACTTTTCTGACAACTGTCTTGTCGTCCTTTCACATACACAGTCTTGCAGGGACCATGTTCTTTGTGAGTTCTTGAGAAGACTTGCTAACTCTCTCTCCTTTTGAATGAATGATTTAATTTGTTGTTTGTCATGTTGATTAAATCAACCATAAAGAGTTATTGACCACCGTTGGACAAACAACCTCGTCCATTCTGGTTGGTGTAGTACGTTGATGTCTCACCAACCTCTGACAGAATAACTTTACAGTTGTACACCATTATAAATCTGGACGAGAGAACTCTGTCAGGGATCGGGTCCCTACAATTGTGAGCCACTGAAACAAACAGTCTGCTCTTCCTATTGGTGTAGTACACTGCACTTTTCACCTACCACCTGACATGATAGCTTTACAGATGTACCCCATTTGAATCTGGACGAGAGTACTCTACAGGGACCTGGTCCCTTGCATTTTTGAGGATCATCAAAACACCTAGAATATAACATCGTGGAGCGTAAAAAAGGATTTAAACGCAGCTTATAAGATAATGGGCTACTAAAAACTAGATGTGGAAATAGACTGTTATTTATTGTCAAACTTATTAAGGATTTATAGTAAACTCCAGATACTTATTGAATATCAATAAAGCTACTGTCAAGTATCAAACACATCTAAAGAGAGGTGAACTAATATGTCAATTTTCGAGCAAATGAAGAACATAACCATGATTAAGATTAATAATATGCGGAAAAATGCTCAAGAATATAGAGTTTCTTCTCAATAATCTAAGTGGTGTTGCTTTTGAAAGATCATAAACCTTTCTAGTTTTTCTTTTTCCACCATACCAAAACAATTTTATTTTAGCAATACAGAGATTAATTAGACAATTTAAAGGCAAAATTCGCTCAAAGTAAGTGGTTCTTGTACAAGAATAACCCCTTCATTAATAATATTAATCACCACATAATAATTATTTCATCATTAACTATCGCAACAATTCCTAATTTCTTGCATTACTAGCGCCATATGTGTTTTACGAGTCGGTTTGGATCAATTATTTGTTAAATTCAAAATCAAATCAACTTAATCGATTTTAAAAATATCATAATCAAAACAAATCAAATATAATATACATTTATCGTTTGGTTGTTATCGATTTCGGTTCGGTTATTTGATTCTTAACTATACACAAAACTAAAAGAAATAATTCATTCAAAACCTGAAAAAAAGTGACAACAATCCATTCAAAAAGAAAAATAGTTAGAATGTCAAACATTAAATAACTTCTGATCACTGAATTTACTATGTGAAAAACTTCAATATTCACTATTTTGGCCTAGATGGAAGATACAATGACATTTTCAGTTTCACAAAGAGTTGTTATAGACAGTTATATACACGAAATCAATAAAATAAATGTTCTCACCTTGGAGATTTTTGCTTTCATAAGTAAATTATAAATAAATTTTGATGAAAATATATATGAGATCTGTAAAATTGTTTTGTAAAAATAATATATTATATATGTATAATAAAAAAAAATGTATATAACTTGTTGGTTCGGTTCAGTTATTTCTTCAATTTTTTTAAAACAAAACCATAGTCACACCAAATACTATCGATTTTTTAAAATCTAAAACAAAACCAAAACAAAACTAAATAAAATCAATTTTTATCTATACCATGAACACCCCTACTCAATAATATATAGTTTCTTCTCAATACATATCTAAGTGGCCTTTGCTTTTGAATGATGGTAAACCTTTCTAGTTTTTTTTTTCCTGCGTACCTTAACAAAAAAAATTAGCAATACGTGGTTCTTGTATAAGAATAAATATAAATCCCTTCATTAATAATATTAATCAGCACATAATAATTATTTCATCATTAACCATCATTCCTAATTTCCTGCATTACTAACACCATATATACAATCTCTATATATTATAGAGATTAATTTCTCTCCGCTGACAGTGAACAAGAAAATTGTACTGTCAATTCATTTTTAAAAATACTAATTATTATTTCATATATAACTTGTATCCGTATTACCAAATGACCTCTACCGATATAATTTTATCTATTATAGAAAATTATATTTATCTGTTTCAATTTATCGGTTTGTTTTTTGTCGAAAGCCTCTCCTTCTCTAAAGCCATTTTTCAGCTTTTGTGATGTTACGAGCAGTGGCGGAGCTAGGAATTTCATAAAGGGTGGTCAGAAATAACACAACAAAAGCTCTTTTCAAAAGTAGAACTAGTGAGATTCGAACACACAAGCACTTCTCATTTCAAGGAGGTGAAACCACTGAGTTATAACAACTTGTTATGTTATGGGTGTCCAATATATGTTATTTAATTATTTCGTGTATCATTTTACTTGTATATACGATATTTTTTTTCCGACGAAAGCATTACCTACTTCTATCACCTTTACTACAACTATGTATACTATATTTTAAGATATTGTCATTTTTATTAATATTAATTACACATTGTAAATTTATGGAGAAAAATTACACACATATATTACCAAATGCATGGTTGGGTTTAAATTTCAGAAAAATAATGCGGTTAAGCAAACATAAACTAGTTAATTAGCTAACATAGCTACAATTTGCACTAATTACAATTCAAAACTTACTTCTAGCTATAATTACATTCCTCTCTCTTGCCTCTCTCCTATCTTCCTCTCTCTCGCCTCTCTCGACTCTTTGTGGAATCTCGCTTGCCTCTCTTCTTTTTTCAGTCATCTCTCCCCCGTCTCTCTCCTCTGCCTGTCCTGTTTGGTTTCTCTCTTGCCTCTCTTCTGCCAGTCTCTCTCTCACTTTATAGTATACAAATTATACAAATACAAATGTATACTTTGTGTTTGTATAAAACGAGAGGGAGATTGGATATACAAATACAAATACATATATTTACCCCTATACACTTATAATTGTACAAGTACAAATCTCTCATTGTCCAGTTCTTTTATGCCTGTCTCTCTCTCTCGCTTTATAAAAATATAACTTATACAAACACAAATGTATAATTTGTGTTTGCATAATGTGAGAGAGAGACTAAATATACAAATACAAATGTTTGAACTCGATTCAATTGTATACAGATACAAATTGTATACATATATACAAAGACAATCATTGATACATATACATACTAATTTTATATATATATATATATATATATATATATATATATATATACACACACAAATATCATCATTGATAAATAAACATACTAGTTATTCCCTCCGTCCCATTTTATATGTCATCCCTTTCTATAAATAGCTCGACCACAATACTTGTCATTTTATAAAATTTATGCATAAATTATCATATTTTGCCTATTATACCCTTGATCGAATAGTTAATTAATCTTGTCATTTATTAATAAAGTTGACTTAAGAAAGCATTAAATAAGGGTAGAAGAGTAAAGTTACTTCATTTCTTAATGCAAGTGCAAAGTAAAAATGTGACATATAAAATGGGACGGAGGGAGTATATATATACATATATTGTATACGGATACAAATTGTATATATACAAATACCATCATTGATACATATGCATACTAGTTATATATATATAATTCATCTCTCTCAACTCTCTGTCCTCTCTCGCTTGTCTCTCTCCTTCCTTCCCAATCTCGCTCGCCTCTCTCCTCCCTCTCCCAATCTCGCTCGACTCTTTCTTTCCTTTAATATGTAGCTACGAATCATAATTAGCAAACTATAGTTATGAAGCATAATTAAATTATTTTGAGTGGCTATATGCAAAAATTCCTCATAAATTTAATTTCCACGTCCCTGCACGTATGTAACTTGTTGCCCCATATCACCTAGGACGACCCAAAAATATATATTTAAAAAGACAGCCTCATTTCACATGTTAGGAAGCTTGTACATCAAAATATTGTACTACCACACACACACGTCACACGTGTTCCCTTCAACTTGGGAGTTGGACTCAAAAAGTAACTCACCAAATGTTGATTCAACTATATATTGCATCATTCGATGTATATTGTTGGATTGACAAGCAGCGAGTCGATTTGGACATGGAAAAAAAGTCCTTTATTTGGTTGGAGTTGTGTTAGGTTATATATTTTGTAAAAGATATTTAAAATTTAAATTATTTTTTCTAAGTATGGTTAATACGTCTCAATTTGTCAGAACTAGCAAAATCACTTAACTTTACTGATTTCCCTCAAACATATAATTAAGAGTCCATTTGGATTGACTTAAAAAAAGAAATTTTTAAGTGAAAAATAAAAAATCAAATTGAAATAATTTTTAAGTCAAAAAATAAAAAGTAGGGGAAGACCTACCTTTGGTTTTTGACTTATTTTAAGTTATTTTAAACTTATTTTAAGTCATTTTTTACCTTGCCAAACACTTTCTAACTTATTTTAAGTTATTTTTTTTATATTTGTCAAACACTTCTAGGACTCAAAAACTGACTTAAAAATAGGTTTGACCAGCTTTTAAGTCGATCCAAACACTCTCTAAATCTACACGAAAAAATAGATAATCACATAATATCAAAACTTATATCTCATAAACAAGCTACTACATACTATTATAAAAAAAATCACATTATTTGGAATTTAAGAGTTGGAATTGAAGCTAGCACTACAAGAAATTGATTAGAGCTTTTGTGACGACTTTTCGGAGCGACTAATTTTATCGCCACCAAAATGAGATGAATCAACGACAACAAATAAGCGTTGCCACAAAATATATAGATTTAGTGGTGACCCTTGAAATCGCCATGAAAAATTAGATATTAGTGGTGACTTAATCATCGTCGCCACAAATAATCCTACTAAAATTGCCATGATCCAAAAATGGACGTGATGACACTTGTCAATTTTCACCAAGACAAGTCAACCTCAACCCAACGAAAATGAAAGAAATGCAAAAAGATAAAGCAAAAAAAAGATAAAAGCGGAAAACTTATTCATTCTATTAACACCCCAAAACCTAGTTGTCACGTGTACACGCTGTAGAAAACACACAACCAGAGAGAAGGAAGGATATTATTTCTTGATAATAATTTCGTACAATACGTATGCTACTTAAACAATTACATACGTTCACAAGTAGAATCCTAGTACAACTACAAATCTAAGGAGATACATTAGAGTTAGAATAGGATTAGAGTTAGGATACAAGGTATACTACTTCTAGTTTAACTATATTTCGCAACACTTCCCCTCAAGCTATTGAGAGGTGGAACACTCACTCCAAGATTGATTCGAAACTTTGTAAACTCCTGCTTTGTCAATGCCTTGGGGCGTATGTCAGCTAACTAGTCTTTTCATCGAACAAAGCGTGTGTAACACCCCGTAATCTAGTAAGCTAAGCTAGGGCTAAATGTGTGGGGTAGCAAGTCATGGAAGAGGGCAAGGGCTATGACACTTAGAATTTTTGTTAAAGAGAACATCTCCTTCCTTTCCAACTTGGCGAAGTAAGGTTCCATCGCCTACGTGACTTGGCGATTAGCCAAGTGGAACCCCCTCCGCCTAAGGAGCTGCCTTCAAAGCCCAAGATACTGGAATTTTGGGAGAGCCAGGTCAGGGCTCGCCGACCAGTAGGCGCATCACCAAGCTGCCCTCCCCCATTGCCTAGTGGCCTACTACACCAAGGAATTGATACTACATTGTTTCATTCTTTCCCAAGTAAAGAATATAAGCTTTTTAGACTCAAGTTTCCCTCGATTAAGTCATTCTCTCTAGAATCTAAAGAAAACCCAAAACTTCATCTCCCCCAAAGAAAATTCTCTCTCTAGAACTTCAAGAAAGAAGAAGAAGGAAGAAGGTGAAGCTAGGGTTCAAGAATCAAGTTCTTCTCACCAAAGTTATTAGAATCCATTGCTAAGGTATGATAGCTTATTCATCCTTGAAATCTTCCATCCATGGAGCCCCCCTAGAATTCCCCAATTCAAGTTAGGGTTTCTTCAATGTTGTGGGTTATGTTGTATGTTGACCCAATTGAGTGGGTATTGATCGTTTATGATTGAATTAGTAGTGAATTATGATATTATGATGAAATTACATGTTTTCCATGGCTAACCCTAGCTTAATGGATGAAATTGAAGAGTGTGGGTTTATGCTTTGTGAAGTGAAATGGAGGGTTTATAGGCGTTCTTCTAGAATTGATGTTATGTATAGTAATTGTTCAAGAATAGAAGCATGTAAACATGAACTGAATTAGATTAAGGTACATATGATGAATCATGAATAGTAAAGCTTGAGATGAACTTATATGATGAATTATGACTAGAATTGCTTAAGGATGAAGCTTCTGACTAGAATCTCTTGAAATCTAGATATGCATCATGATTGTATGAAGTAAAGCTTTGAGAGTAAGGCTTGTAGTCATGAGTGTTGACTCCTAGGGCTTTGAGAGTAAATCTAATATGATGAAATATGTATGTTAAGATTTTGATAGTAGAGTCTACATGAGAATTGTAGATTAAAGGATAGAATAGTGGTGAAAGTCCTATACTCACCTAATCTACCTTATGAGTGATTGAGTGCATGAAGTGATGAAATCACTTGAACATGGATTGATTGTCAAGGAAATTCTTCCGTGAGACAAGATTGTTAACCAAGACTTAATAATGAATCTAGGGGTGTATGCTTGGCCCCAAATGGATATTGACAATGAGAGGGAGGGTCACACAAGGTAGGGTCCGAGATCCAAGTTGAGAGGAGAACCACACCTAGGTGATGTGAGGACTATCCAAATAAAAAGGGGGAACTCTCACATAGTAGAGTCCGAGTTTTCCCAAAGTTAGGTCTCATGAGATGTAAGCCTTCACCTAGTGGAGTTATGGTTGTAATCTCCGTATCCAATGAACTAAGACTTGCTTAAAGAAGTACCTCCTAGTGTTCAAAAGCATTAATGGACCTAGACATGCTTAAGGAAGTATCTCATAGAGTCCATCTTAATAATGAACTTAGACATGCTTGAGAAGCATCTCCTAGGGTTGAAACTACTAAGGACCTAAAAGTATGCTCAAGGAGTGTTTCATAGTGTTCCAAAGCTTAAAGAGGGGGACTAGTCTCCAAATCAAGAAGTATGAGTATGAGGACCTTAAAGTGGTACTTAGCATGGGTAGGATTATGGGGTCTTATTCATGCATTGCATAAGTATAACTTAAGGTTGCCTAAGAAAGTGTTCTCCTATATAATGTATGTTTAGATAGGATTGTCATATAGTTGCCTTCTTTGTTTTGATTGACTAAAGGTGAGAGATTTCCTTGGTTGTGAGAAGTAAGTTAAAGGATGAGATCAAAGATGGTAAGTATGTATGATGGCCAAAGGTGGTACCTTGTGTGAGTGGGATTATAGGGTCTTACTCATACCTTGCACAAGTATGACTTAAAGCTACTTTTGATAGTCTAAAACTTGACTATGTATAAGGACTATGTTTATGATGACCAAAAGGGGTAATTAGCTTGGATGGGATTATGGGGTCTTGTCCATGCCTTGCACAAGTATGCTTTGAGGTTACTTGAAATGGTTCTCTTATGATATGAAGGACAAAATGTGGAATAATTCTTATATGATGCTTATGTGGGAGACTTTTCTTATGATTATGATATTGTCTCATATGCTTATCGTTGATGTTTCATGAAGTATTTGATTATGCTTATGGATTATGTCTTATGTTGACTAACCCTTATGATATTATGCTAGCTATAATATTTAGTACTTTTGTACTAACGCATACTTTGCCTACATTCTCATTAAATGTAGGGTTCGGTGATTTGAGTTCCATTCTTGAGGATAGGTTTCTAAGGAGCAAGGAGTTGAAGATTTGGTGAGTCCTCATAGCTTCGAGGACAAGGCCACTATTCCCTTTATGTCTTTTATTTTCATGTTTTGTAAATATTGTATGGGCTGTGACCCAAAAGTATGCAAAGTTGTATTAGATGGTTTGAGACAAAGTGTACTAAGACTTCCGCTTCGTTTTATAAAGACTTCGATTGTATGGATAAAGCTTTTAAAATTTTCGTACTTTTCTATTATCTTATGTTGTGATATTCTAAGGGCTGGTATGATAGCCCTTCGGGGTGAAGTACACCATGTTACATCTAGGGTGTACCCCTGGGTCATGACAAACTTGGTAATCAGAGCACAAGGTTTAGAATGGTTCTAGGATTATCTCAAACCACGTCTAGTAGAGTCTTGTTCATAAATGTGCAGTGCACCACATTTATGAATATGAGGCTATTGGATGTTTAGGAAATCTCACTTATTCATTCTTTAATTCGTGCCATAGAGTTTGGCTCTAGTAGGTCCTTCTTCTAATCCGTGCCCTATGGTTTTTTCAGGGTATGGCTAATACAAGGGCAAATGCTTTGAGAGATGGGGAAGGCAATGTGGAGCAAGAGGTTTCTCTCCAAGTTCCACACCAAGCTCCTCCTCAAGCTCCAATTGACCCTATAGGGGAGAATGTGACTCATGAGGAGTTTAGGTCTACTATGCAATTATTGGCTCAAGCCATGACGGCTCAAGTCAATAGAGGGATGGTAGCTCTGGTGAACCCTAATGTGAAATCCGCGGCTTTGAGGGTGAGAGAGTTTTTGAGGATGAACCCTCCGGAGATTTATGGCTCCAAAGTAGAGGAGGATCCTTAAGGTTTTATAGATGAGGTGTATAAGGTGCTTGCTATCATGGGATTGACTTTGGTAGAGAAAGCGGAGCTAGGCGCTTATCAATTGAGAGATGTAGCACAAATATGGTATGAACAATGGAAAGACAATAGGCCGATAGAAGCGGGCCCAATAGTGTGGGAAGGGTTCAAAGAGGCATTCCTTGATAGGTTCTTTCCCCGAGAGATGGTGGAGGCTAAGGTAGAAAATTTTATCAACCTTAAGCAAGGTAGCATGAGTGTTAAGGAGTATGCCTTGAAATTTACCCTACTATCCAAGTATGCTCCATCTATGGTGGCGGATCTGAGAGATAGGATGAGTAGGTTCTTGATGGGTGTGTTCGAATTGGTTGAAGAAGAATGTCGTACGGAAATGCTTGTGGGTGACATGGATATATCTAGGCTTATGGTGTATGCCCAACAAATTGAGGAGCCAAAACTTAGGAAGAAGAATAGGGAGGAAAAAAGGGCTAGGACCGGTGATGGGAACTTCTCCAATGCTAAGTCCGATGGACAAGGTAGGCCTAAGTCTAAACAAAGATATTCCGATCAAGATTCCCCTTATACCCCTAGGTTTAACCAAGATAAAGGTAGTGGGCATCTATTACCTAAGCCTACTTGCACAAAGTGTGGAAAAAATCATCATGGTAAGTGCCTAGCCAGCATGGATGGTTGTTATAGTTGTGGGAAGAGTAGGCACAAAATGATGGATTTCCCGATGCTTAAGGCTAAGGGAAGGGAGGATAACAAGTTGCTTCTAGTGGTCCGGATGAGGATGCCCAAAAGAATAATAGGTTTTATGTCCTCCAAGCTAAAAATGATCAAGAGTGATCTCCTTATGTTGCTACCGGTATGTGTTTTATGCTTTAGTAAATTTTGGATTACTTGTCTTTTGTGACTTGATAGATTTTATATCATAGACTTTGATGTTGTCTTTAGTATGAGTGAGATTCATTGATACTTTTATGTTATAAATGATGTTTAAAGGAGTTCGTATAGGCTTACTCCCAAGGGGGAGATGGTGTGCCTATATAGCAAGGTTATTGTGTGTTTATGTGTTGCCATGATTTTCTTATAAGCATGTTCATGAAGCTTATGTCTTGATAGAAATGACTTTTGTGCATTGTTTTCCTCATGTTGTAGTGCATTAAGTAGAGTTGCATATTTCACTTCATGAGATGAATTAGTAAGCATTGCCTTAGTTTGGAGTTGAAAGATTCCTCCTTAAATAAATGCTTTTTCAGAGTAAAATGCATATAGGCCCCATGAGAGTATGATTGAGCATGTTCTAGTTAGTAGAAGGTAGTTCCTCTTATAATATGAGAAATGTTGAGTTTTCATGCATAATGAGTTGTTAGATGTAGTTCCTACTTCCTTGTGTGTTGCATTGTTCATGTTAAGATGGAGTTAAAGTTTTCCTCTCTTGTTTATGTGCACTAGATGAGTTTCATGCATGATGGGCTGCTAGTCTAGAGTCGTTTCCTTTAAGAAGTGTTTAGAATCGTCATTCGAGGACGAATGTTCCCAAGGGGGAGATATTGTAACACCCCGTAATCTAGTAAGCTAAGCTAGGGCTAAATGTGTGGGGTAGCAAGCCATGGAAGAGGGCAAGGGCCTATGACACTTAGAATTTTTGTTAAAGAGAACATCTCCTTCCTTTCCAACTTGGCAAAGTGAGGTTCCATCGCCTAGGTGACTTGGCGATTAGCCAAATGGAACGCCCTCCGCCTAAGGGGCTGCCTCCAAAGCCAAAGATACTGGAATTTTGGGAGAGCCAGGTCGGGGCTCGCCGACCAGTAGGCGCATCGCCAAGCTTCCCTCCCCCATCGCCTAGTGGCCTGCTCCAGCAAGGGAGCTGCTAGAAAATTTGGCGGACCAAGGGTCCACTGGGCGAGTCGCCAAGTGCCCTTGGCGAGATAAAACGTGCATGGTCGGTAGTTTTAAGTGGGAGACTTAGGGGTCTCTAGTTATTTTCCCTAAATTAATACTACATTGTTTCATTATTTCCCAAGTAAAGTATATAAGCTTTTTAGACTGAAGTTTCCCTCAATTAAGTCATTCTCTCTAGAATCTAAAGAAAACCTAAAACTTCATCTCCCCCAAAGAAAATTCTCTCTCTAGAACTTCAAGGAAGAAGAAGAAGGAAGAAGGTGAAGCTAGGGTTCAAGAATCAAGTTCTTCTCACCAAAGTTACTAGAATCCATTGCTAAGGTATGATAGCTTATTCATCCTTGGATTCTTCCATCCATGTCGCCCCCCTAGAATTCCCCAATTCAAGTTAGGGTTTCTTCAATGTTGTGGGTTGTTGTATGTTGACCTAATTGAGTGGGTATTGATCGTTTATGATTAAATTAGTAGTGAATTATGATATTATGATGAAATTACATGTTTTCCATGGCTAACCCTTGTTTAATGGATGAAATTGAAGAATGTGGGTTTATGCCTTGTGAAGTGAATTTGAGGGCTTATAGGTGTTTTTCTAGAATTGATGTTATGTATAGTAATTGTTCAAGAATAGAAGCATGTAAACATGAACTGAATTAGATTAAGGTACATATGATGAATCATGAATAGTAAAGCTTGAGATGAACTTATATGATGAATTATGACTAGAATTGCTTAAGGATGAAGCTTCTGACTAGAATCTCTTGAAATCTAGATATGCATCATGATTGTATGAAGTAAAGCTTTGAGAGTAAGGCTTGTAGTCATGAGTGTTGACTCCTAGGGCTTTGAGAGTAAATCTAATATGATGAAATATGTATGTTAAGATTTTGATAGTAGAGTCTACATGAGAATTGTAGATTAAAGGATAGAATAGTGGTGAAAGTCCTATACTCACCTAATCTACCTTATGAGTGATTGAGTGCATGAAGTGATGAAATCACTTGAACATGGATTGATTGTCAAGGAAATTCTTCCGTGAGACAAGATTGTTAACCAAGACTTAATAATGAATCTAGTGGTGTATGCTTGGCCCCATATGGATATTGACAATGAGAGAGAGGGTCACACAAGGTAGGGTCCGGGCTCCAAGTTGAAAGGAGAACCACACCTAGTTGAAGTGAGGACTATCCAAGTAAAAAGAGGGAACTCTCACATGGTAGAGTCTAGGTTTTCCCAAAGTTAGGTCTCATGATAGGTAGGCCTTCACCTAGTAGAGTTAGGGTTGCAATCTTTGTATTCAATGAACTAAGACTTGCTTAAAGAAGTACCTCCTAGTGTTCAAAAGCATTAATGGACCTAGACATGCTTAAGAAAGTATCTCATAGATTCCATTTTAATAATGAACTTAGACATGCTTGAAAAGAATCTCCTAGGGTTTAAACTACTAAGGAACTAAAGTATTCTCAAGGAGTTTATCATAGTGTTCCAAAGCTTAAAGAGAGGGACTAGTCTCCAAATCAAGAAGTATGAGTATGAGGACCTAAAAGTGGTACTTAGCATGGGTAGGATTATGGGGTCATATTCATGCGTTTCACAAGTATAACTTAAGGTTGCCTAAGAAAGTGTTCTTTTATATGGTGTATGTTTAGATAGAATTGTGCTATAGTTGCCTTCCTTGTTATAATTTACTAAAGGTGAGAGATTCCCTTGGTTGTCAGAAGTAAGTTAAGGATGAGATCAAAGATGGTAAGTATGTATGATGGCCTAAGGCTGTACTTAGTGTGAGTGGGATTATAGGGTCTTACTCATACATTACACAAGTATGACTTGAAGCTACTTATGATAGTCTAAGGCTTGACTATGTATAAGGACTATGTTTATGATGACCAAAAGGGGTACTTAGCTTGGATGGGATTATGGGGTCTGGTTCATGCCTAGCTCAAGTATGCTTTGAGGTTACTTGAAATGGTTCTCTTATAATATGAAGGTCTAAATGTGGAATAATGCTTATATGATGCTTATGTGGGAGACTTTGCTTGTGATTATGATATTGTCTCATATGCTTATAGTTGATGTTTCATGAAGTATTTGATTATGCTTATGGATTATGTCTTATGTTGACTAACCCTTATGATGTTATGCTCTTATTATGTTATGCTAGCTATCATATTTAATACTTTTGTATTAACACATACTTTGCTTGCATTCTCATCAAATGTAGTGTTCGGTGATTTGAGATCCATTCTTGAGGATAGGTTTCTAAGGAGCAAGGAGTTAAAGAATTGGTGAGTCCTCATAACTTCGAGGACAAATCCACTATTTCCTTTATGTCTTTTATTTTCATGTTTTTAGACTATTGTTTGGGCTGTGACCCAAGAGTATTCAAAGTTGTATTAGATTGTTTGAGACAAAGTGTAGTAAGACTTCCTCTTTGTTTTATAAAGACATCGATTGTATGGATAAAGTTTTAAAATTTCCGTACTTTTCTATTATCTTATGTTGTGATATGCTAAGGGCTGGTATGAGACCCCTTCGGAGTCAAGTTTGCCAGGTTACATCTAGTGTGTACCCCTGGGTCATGACAGCGTGTGACAAGATGTCCTCTGGCTACCTTCTCCCTAGCAATGTGATAATACATTTTTACATGTTTAGTTCTATCATGTAAGACTGGATTTACAGTCATGTATAATGCACTGATGTTATCGAAGAACATTGTTGGAGCTGTCTTTAAGTAAACTACAATGTCTCTTAGGATGTAGGTGATCCAGGTGATTTTAGCTGCAGTAGAGGCAAGTCCCTTATATTCCGCCTCGCACTAGACCTTGACACTCTGTGTTGCTTCTTGGAGGCCCAAGATATGCAGTTTGCACCTAAGTAAATTGTGTATCTTGTCGTTGACCTTCTTGTTGTTACACAACCTCCCCAATCTGAAAACCATATAATATGAGAGGTGATCATGTAAGAAGTCTCAAGCCATATAGTGAAGTACCCTTCACATATATAAGAATTCTTTTCACAGCCTGAAGATGCTCAGTGTTTGGAGTTTGCATAAACTGACTAACCAAGTTGATTGTATGTGATACGTCAGGTCTGGTTATAGTGAGATATTGGAGACTTCCTACAATGCTACTATATGTAGAGACATCAATCGAATTGCCTGTGACCTGTTGTAAACCATGTTTTCGTTCCAATGGTGTACTGACTGCTTTGGCAAGAGCCATGTCAGTCTTCATAAGTAGCTCAATAACATACTTCCCTTGATTCAAATGAATACCATCCTTGAAGTACCTTACGTCAACTCGTAAGAAGAAATGTAATGGTCCAAGATCCTTCATGGTAAACTCCTTTCCAAGCCCTGTGATTATATTTGCAATGAGCTCAGAAGAGCTATCGGTGATTATTATCTCATCGATATACAACAGAAGCAGAATCATCTCTCTATCACACTGAAGTATGAGCAATAAGGAATCTGCCTTACTACACTTAAAACAAAGGTGAAGTAAATGGAGACTGAACCTATCAAACCAGGCTCTAGGTGCCTGTTTAAGACCATACAATTCTTTCTTGAGTAGGCAAACATGTTTTGGATATTGTTCATCAACAAAGTCAGAAGGTTGGTTCATGAACACTTCCTCCTGGAGATGTCCATTCGAGAAAGAATTTTTGACATCTAATTGTGTGATAGGCCATTGTAGACTAACTGCAACTGATAGTACTACTCTTATAGTGGTAGCCTTGACTACTGGACTGGAGGTTTCTTAAAATTCAATGCCTTCAAGATGTGAATATCCCTTTGCCACTAGCCTGTCTTTGTACCTATCTATAGTACCATCTGACTTTAATTTGGTCTAAAACACCTATTTGGAGCCAACTACATTGATGCCCGCAATTCTTGGTATCAAGGTCCAAGTCTGGTTTTGGTGCAAAGCGTCAACTTCTTTTTGCATTGCTTTGTACTATTGTGGACTTGCTAGTGCTTGTTTCACAGTGGTAGGTTCCATGCTCAAATTTTCTGCCGCTAGTGAGGTGTGAGTTATGGACATTTGCTTAGCTTTATGACTTGTGATCATGTGGTGTCCCTCTACATTGTCTTCTGCACCTTAATTTTCATTGAGAGAAGTTTCCATATGATCAATATGCTTAGTGTTAAGCAATTTGGGAAGTCAACTTCCAGTTGTACATTGGGCACTTGCGCTTCATTGGTGCCATCAACACTTGTATTTGGAGGAGTCAAATTTGTTGAGTTATCAATACTTTGATCATCTCCTGATAGAACTTCCACATCTTGACCATCATTATTGTCACTATGGTTGTCTTCACTATCATACTCTGAACTAGAGGTAGTCAAAACTTGTCCAGAAGGCTCAAGTTGAACCTGAGTGTCTACCACTGGTATAGTTGTTGGTGCAATTGTTTCAGTCCAGTTGTCCAACACTTCCCTTGAAGTGATAGTGTCACTTGAACTGGTATCTGGATCCTGCACAGTGGAGAAAAATTCAAGGAAAGTGGCAAGATGAGGTGATACATTAATATTATGCTTATCAGTTTGCACATAAGGCAATGCGAGCTCATCAAATATGACATGCCTAGAGACATAAACGCTCCTGGTCTATGGGTGGTAGCACCTATATCCTTTGTGTAGGCTACTATAGCCAATAAATATACAAGGATATATATGTCTTTGGTGAGAACTTAGTCTTTCCCTTTAGGTAAGGATAACATCTGCAACCAAAGACTTTCAGGCTATTATAATCAGGAGAGGTACCAAAAAGTTTCACAAACGGGATCCCATTCTTTAGAACTGAGGAAGGAATTCTATTTATTAGAAACATATCAGTTAGAAATGCTTCAACCCCTAATAACTAAGGCAGCTTAACATGAAACAACAAGGTCAGACCAGTTTTCACTATGTGTCTCTGTTTTCTCTCGGAAACTCCATTCTGCTCAGGAGTGTGAGGACAAGATATTTGCCTAATGATGCCATAGTTCTCCAAATGCTTGACAAACTTAGTTTGGATAAATTCACCACCTCCATCACACTGGAAAATATTAATAGTTTTTGAAAATTGTCTTTCTACCATTTGTTAAAACTTGAGAAAGACTTCAAAGAATTCAGATTTCTTCTTCAAAGGATAGAGCTAAGTATATCTAGTATTATCATCCACAAATAATCACATAGTATTTCATATGTTGGGAAGACTCAATAGGTGTTGGTCCCCAAAGATCACAATGTATTTTGCGAAAGGTATCTGCTCAATTTAATTTCTCAACTCAAAAGAAAGTTTACCACTTTTCCCCTAATTGACAACTAGTACAGATACTAGGCACCTTATTCCAACTCCTAGCATCGATGCATTTATTGCTACTCAAAAAATTTAAAGACTTCATACTAAGATGTCCTAATCTAGAGTACCAAATACTCTCTGACTTCTTCCAATATTGTGTTGGTGTTAAGGCAAAGAGATTGTTGTCTTCCCGTTGATAGAGTCCTCATGTATTAGAGCCCTTGGACCATGGTGTTCCTGACTTCTTGTCCTTAATAAGAAAACCAAATTCATCAAACTCAAGAGTTGCAGAATTGTCTTTTTCAAGTTTACTAACTGAAAGAACATTCTTTGTGATTTCAGGAACTACCAATATATCTTTAACTTTCAAACCTAACTTATTGAGATTTCCAACATGTGTAATTGATAATTACAAACCATTCCCTACAATTATTTTTTCTGTCCCATTATAGATTTAAAGATCGGAAAGATTACCTGATGTGTTTTTCATGTGAGTTGTTGCACCAGAATTGACATACATTACAACATCTTCACTATTGGTATTCTGCATGTTCATAGCAGATAGGGCTTGTGAAGATCATCTTCAGCTTGATAAGAGTAATCCCACCTATAGAAGCACTTCAAAGTAGTGTGATTATTTCTACCTCATATTTGACATAGAGTAGGCGTGGGTTTTACTTTTTCAGTGTTTGTAGTTTGCATATTCTGACTGTTTCAATTATTATTTGACTGTCCAGCAGCTCTGAATCCTCTTCCTCTTGAGTTAAAAATAGAGTTACCTCTCATGTGATTGTAACTCCCTCGACCCCTACCTCTGTGTGAAGTAAAGGCCATGTTATAGTATTGTTGGGGCACCTTTTCCTTTTCTTATTTTATGTCAAAACCTCTAAGAGTATTGACAAATTGATTGAAGGTAAGATAGGGGGCTTTCCCAATATAACAGTCCTAAATGTCCTGTACTTTGGACCTAGTCCTCGGGCAAAGTTAATTACTTTGCTTTCTTCATCAACTTGTGTATGGCAGCAAGTCCATCACATATGCTATTGAATTCTTTCAAGTACTCATCAAGTTTATTGGTTCCTAACTTAATGTTTTGCAGTTGTTGTTTAAGTTGGAACTCTTTATCCTTTGTTGCTTAAAGGTAAGCTTCCTCAAAGCAGTCCCACATCTCCTTAGTTGTTGAGCAGCCCACAATGAGATACATGATCTCTTTAGTCATAGTTCCTGAGATCCAGGTTCTTAGCAGAACATCTTGCTCATCCCAATTACTGTCGAAAGCTTTCTCTTGTCCATCAACTGCCTTTTAATTGTTATCTTTGGCTAGAGTTTCAACTTCATAAGGTTTCTTTTCTTGGACCAATATAGTCACCTTCATTACTTGCATCAGTTGTAGAATCTATGTTCTCCATATAAGGTAATTGGTAGGTTTAAGTTTGATAGGACACGCATTCATAAGATGGTGCAATGAAGAAGCTGAGAAGGACAAAATGGTTGATAGTGAAGAAAAAGCCATTGGTTCTTGAACAAATTTGATGCAGTGTAGGTTTGTGTGTGTTAATGCTCTGATACCATGTTGAAGTGTGTGACCATCTTATCTAAAAGTTTAAATTATTAGAGAGAACATTTTTATTATTTAATTATATTCTCAACACGCCCCCTCACGCGAGCCTGATTTTTTTCTCATGGGTCAAGCACGCGGAAATTCTTTTTAATATGAGTGGCGGTGAGATTCGATCTCAAGGCATCTTTCTGCTCTGATACCATGTTGAATACACACAACCAGAGAGAAGGAAGGACATTATTTCTTGATAATAATTCCGTACAATACATATGCTACTTATACAATAACATATGGCCACAAGTAGAATCCTACTACAACTACAAATCTAAGGAGATATATTAGAGTTAGAATAGGATTCGAGTTAGGATACAAGGTATACTACTTCTATTCTAACTCTATTTCACAAAACAAGACACTAATGCATAAAGTGTGGAACTAAGAAATAAGTACAAATTGAACAAAGCATAAAAAGAAGAACTAGAGGGCCCGCTAGGATGACAAGCAACTACCTCTCAATAATTCTCTGACAGCCTCAGAGGTGGGAGAGAAAGAGCAATCACCTAATACCGAGCTCAAAACCTACACAAGTTTAGAGGCAAAGAGTGAGTACCAACAACACAGTACCCAACAAGCAACCTAATAAACAAAGAAACTAGCTAGAAATCGAATATTCATTTCATCCCCACTGAACCTCCTCAACTACAACCTGCACAAAAATCAGTCCAACCTAATAGTTCTATAATTCACAGCTCACATGGCTCATTAATCACAGTCCAATAGCGACAATTCAACATCCAACATGTATAAAGTAAGTAAATCTCAATGTCAAATAAATCAATCACGTAAAAAGTGCATTAATCATAGACAACAAGTAAGTACAACATAGATATCAAATGTATCAAATCACAATAATCAAATCATTACCGAAACCATTTCTCATCGGCTTTATATCATATCACTAGACGAAACTATTTCTTATAAGCTTTATATCGTATCAATAGCCAGAACCATTTTCCATCGGCTTTATATCATATCACTAGCCGAAATCATTTTGCATCAACTTTATATCATGTCACTAGCCGAAACCATTTCCCATCGACTTTAAATCACTAGTCGAAACCATTTCTTATCTGCTTTATATCACATGTCTCATTACACTATACAAAAGTCAATGCACATAAGAAAGTTCATACCATAAGGATGAGACAACAATTCAAGCAATTCAAATCCACATTCATGCTATCAAGCACTTTATCAATCAATCAAATAAGGACACAACAAGGCAATTCACAACATATTACGATCAACACATATCCTTTTCATTTATACCCAGTTTTATTTATTAATAATTTATCAAGTGGAACAATGAACGTTTCACCCCAACCCCATTAATCCCAACACACATACATGAAGGGAAATGCACAAATTCTACTAGATTGCAAGGTTTAGGAGATCACTTGCCTTAATTCAACCAACTAGTAACTCCAAGACATGAGTCTTTCCCTTCCGATCAATGTCCAAAGCCATACAATCTATATCAATCAAGTATTCACAATAATTTTTTGGAAACAACAATACCCACATCGTAGACTTCGAAAGATGGGTCAATCAACTCAAAACCCGATTCTAAAGATGAAGTTTGAATCCAAAATCTTTACTTGAAATCATTACCCAAAGCATTTGGAACTCATTGGTGTAAATCATTTTAAAAAAAGAGTTAAAATTAGTTTAAAAAATCACCATTTTACTAGGTGCTTGGTTTCTTGAAGATAAACCCCAATTTTTCATTTCAAAAGTTTGATTTGAACACTTAAATTCATAAATAATAATGGGTAAATTGAATATTTAAGGTTAGGAATCGTTACCTAAATACTTCTTCTCAAAAATCTTGTTCAAATCGCCACACCAAAGCTCTGAAAACTCAAAAATGGTGAAATGGGGTTGCTACTCCGATTTTTGAAAAACATTCTGCCCAGGTCTCAAACACTCACCGCGATCACGACCTAGATCCATTCAATCGCGATGAGTAAGACAGTCAACTCATTCAAGTTGACCTTCATGATCACGACAAGACCTACAGGATCGCAATGCAACTCAAATTAATGTTACGCGGTCGCGATGAGGGATCCTCGCGATGATCAAAATGGTCATGCACCATAACCAGAAACCCCCAGGATCCGATTGGAACTCCAAACACACAAACCATATATGAAAATGACTATACTCGACGTTTCGGACACAATAAAACCATTGAAATACAAATTTGAGGTCTCCTTGATCCGAAACTCATGAAAGTCACAAGAAACAAACACAACGCCTAAAAGGCTAAAATAAGCTCAGAACTTCTCAAAAATCAAGCAAGACCTCAACTAGGCCTAAAATCATCCCCCAAATCCAATGTATTTCTCGAAATTCTAATCTGAGCATCCGAATTTCAAATATTGACCAAAGCCAATTCAAAAACTAAATTTCCATAATTTTTCAACTTAGGATCTCAAATCCTTAAAATGACTCCGAATCTAAAACCAACACCTCTCGGAGATCAGATTCCACATTGCGGGACTAATGGAATTGATGAAATTCTATTTCGACACTCGAAATTCAAAAGACATCAAAAATCACTTTTTAACAACCTAAACCTTTCAAATTCAAAACTTACCAAATTCTCAACTTATAACTCAAAGTTTGACAACCAAAATACAAAACTCTATTAAAAGTAACTCGGGGTCAATAACAGGAGGGACAAAATGGTAAATTCATGAAAATTTCCCAAAATGACCAACTAGGTCATTACATTATATACCACTAAAAACCATATTCAGCCTCGAACATAAAGTAAAACAAAGTACCTGAAGCCTTGAAAAGCTATGAATATTTAGCACACATATCTGACTCTGTCTCCCAAGTCGCCTCACCACTCAATGGTAGTCCCACTACACCTTCACTAAAGCAATCTCCTTAGTCCTAAGCTTTCGACACTACCTATCCAAAATGGCTATAGTCTCCTCCTCAAAAGATAAGTTTGGACCGAACTCAACTAAATCAAGAGAAAGTACATGGGACTCATCCGACATATACCTTTGAAGCATGGAGACATGAAATACAGGATGCGCAACTGTCAAACTAGGTGGTAAGATCAGCTTATAGGACACATCTTCCACATGACTCAAAATTTCAGAAGGATCTAGTGAATCTAGGGCTAATCTTTCCCTTCTTTCTGAACCTCATCACACCCTTCATGGGTGACACTTGAAGCCAAACGTGATCACCCTCCATGAACACTAGAGCTCAAACTCTCCGATCTGTGTAACTCTTCTTTCAGCTGTAGGTTGTCAACAGTCTACCATGGATCATATGTACCTGCTCTTTAGCATCTCTAAGCAAGTCTGTATCTAATGAGTCTAACTAGGCTGAATCAAACCATCAGATTGGAGATCTACACCAACTACCATATAACGCCTCAAATGGGGCCATCTGAATACTGGAGTGATAACTATTTTTGTAGGCAAACACTACTATGGAAAAAAGTTGATCCCATATAGCTCCAAAATTGAGCACGTAAGCTTGGAGCATATCCTCTAAAACTTGAATCATCCACTCGGATTGACCATCTTACTATGGTGAAAGGTTGTACTAATATTTAACCGAGTACCGGAACCATGATGTAATTTCTTCCAGAAATGGGAAGTGAAAAAAGAACCTCGATTAGAGACAATAGAAAATTGAGACCCCATGTAATCACACATTCTGACTGATATAAATCTTAGCTAACTTCTCTGTCGTATACTTCACTCGAACCGGGATGAAATGGGTTGACTTGGTCAGCCTATCAACAACCACCCAAATGGATTCATAACCACCCACGGTGGTAGGTAGTTCAACAATAAAATCCATAGTGATCTGTTCCAAGTTCCAAGTAGGAATAGGCATTCTTTGAGACATACCTTCGGGCCGCTAGTGCTCAAACTTGACCTTTTGGCAAGTCAAACACTTAGAAACAAAATCTGAAATATCCCTCTTCATACGACACCAAAAATAGTGCTGCATCAAATCATGAAATATCTTCGCTGCTCCCGGATGGATGGAATATCGAGAACAAGGGATCTCCTCAAGAATCAATCTAATCAACTTTCCCACCATGGGCACACAGATTCTGCCCTCAATCGTCAAGATACCCTTAAAATCAAGAACAACCTCCCTGGTTTCCCTTCTCATCACCTTTTATCGAATGAGACTTAACTTGTTGTCATCAAACTGATGCTCACGAATCTGCTCAACTAAGAAAGAACGAGCCTCAATAAAAGCAATCAAACCACCCATGTCCTAAAAACTTTGCAAACGAACAAGATTGTTCTCTAACCTTTGAACATCTCCAGCCAATGGTCTCTCCTCAAAACTAATAGCAGCAAGATTCCCATGCTAGAAGTCTTCCTACTCAAAACACTGACCACCACATTGGCTTTCACAAGATAAGATGGTGGTGTCATGGTCCTTCGAGAGCTTAAGCCATCTATGCTACCTCAAGTTTATATCCCTCTGACTGAAGATATACTAAAGACTCTGATGATCCATGAAGACCTAACAATGAACCCCATACAGATAATGTCACCATAGCTTAAGCAAAAACACTTCGACTGCCAGCTCCAAATCATGGGTAGGGTAGTTCCTCTCATGGGTCTTCAACTGTCTGGAGGTATAGGAGATCACCTTTCCTTTCTGCATCAGAACACCACCTAATCCGACTCCAGAACCATGACAATAGACAGTGAAGTCTACCCCCTCATCGGGTAAGGTCAAAATAAGAGTCGAAGTCAATAAGTTCTTGATTTATTGAAAGTTGTCCTCACACTCATCAGACCACTGGAAACTCACACTCTACCGAGTCAACCTAGTCAAAGAAGATGCAATGGTGGACAAGATCTAAAAAATTTGCCAATAATAGACCGCAAGTCCTAAACCTCCAGATCTCAGTAAGTGATATAGATTTGGTCCAACCCTTCACTGTCTCAATTTTGGCTGGATCTACCCAAATACTCTCCTTGGTCATCATGTGTCCCAAGAATGCCATGGAATCAAGCCAAAACTCACACTTTGAGAACATGTCATAAAACTTCTCTTCCCTAAATATCTGGAGTACAATCCTCAAATGTCGATCATGATCCTCCTCCAACTTGGAGTACACCAAGATATCCTTAATGAACACTATCACAAATGAATCTAGATGAGATCGGCACACCCCGTTCATCAACTCCATGAACGCTGCAAGGGCGTTAGTCAAACCGAAATACATCACTAGAAGCTCATGTTAGCCATAACAAGTCCTAAAAGCTATCGTAGGGATATTAGATGCCCTATTCTTCAGCTAGTGATAGACGGACTCCATATCAATCTTAGAAAATAGAGATGCACCCTGAAACTAATCAAGCAAATCATCAGTGTAAGGAAATGATACTTGTTCTTCATTGTTACGTTATTCAACTATCGATAATGACTACACATCCTTATGGTACCATCCCTCTTCCTCACAAACAAAATAGGAGCACCCAATGAAGAAACAACAGGGAAAATAAACCCCTTACTTAACAAAGCTTATAACTAATCCTTCAATTCATTCAACTCAGCTGGAGCACCATGATACGGAGGAATAGAAATGGTCTTTGTGTTTGTCTCCAACTCAATGAAAAAATCAATATTCCTATTTGGAGGAACACCTGGAAGATCAGTAGGAAACACATGCAAAAACTCTTGAACCACGTGCATAGAATCCATGGGAGGTGGCTCAACACTAGTATTCCGAATGAAAGACAAATAAGACAAACAACCTCTATCAACCATTCTCTAAACTTGAATGAAGGAGATAAACTTTGCTAGAGTAGGAACCACTAGCGCCCGTCCATTCAACTCTTGGGACACCTGACATCGCTAAGGTCACAGTGTTAGCATAACAAGCAAGAATAGCATGATTTGGAGAAAGCCAATCCATACCTAAGATAATATCAAATTTACCATCCTAGAATGATTAAGTCTACCAAATTATCATACCCGTCCAAAAAAAAAGGCAAGATTGATACACTTGATCCACCACTAAGGATTCACCTACTAGTGTAGAGATATTAACAGGCACATGCATGCAACCAGACATCATATCAAACCTAACAGCAAAATATGTAGACACATACAAGAAAGTAGTCTTCGGATCAAATAATACATACACAAGTCAATGGCAAATTTGGATGATACCTATGATCACAACATCACAAGTCTCGGACTCAGGCCTCCCTAGAAAAGCATAACATTGGCCCTCAAGACCGCCTACAATCTGAGTAGACCTCTACCTCCACCATGCGGAGCTAGAGTACCCTTACCAGTAGTTCTACTACCCCTACTAGGTTGACCTGTGCCTCGACCCTTGGGCTGAGGTGCTGAATCTCTATCCGGAGTAGCTGAATAAGAACGTTGGGACCTGAATGAGTCTGTAGAGGGAAGAGTACATCAAATGACCTGGATCCCACAAGTAAAGCAAGATCTTATAACAGATAATTGTTTCTATGAATCAAACAAACTAACATGGCCACCTCGGCCAGAACCATAAGATCTTCAGGATGAGTACCTACTCTCAACTGCTGACATGAAATAATGAACCGTCCCATTGTGGTGAAAGGAGCTACTACCTCTACGCGACCTCTGTTTCCACTGAGGCACCAGAAAATTGACCAGATAATCGGGCCCTCTTGGGCTCCCCAAACTCTTTTAAAATCATCAACTATGCCTCCTTGGCGGGGCTCACAATGGACTGGAAGGAAGCCCCATGGTTTCTCTAACAACATAAGACCTGACGGAGAAATTCAACCCTATCACAAATTTGCGGACTCTCTCTGCCTCATTCGAAACAATAGTCATACCATGCCTAGAAAGCTCACAGAAGCGTGCCTCATACTCGGCCACCAATAAACTTTCCTGAGTCAAACTCTTAAACCTTAATCAACTCTCCTCTCTCACGCTCTAAAGAATGAAGCGATCCTGGAGAACACATTCCACTCTACTGGGGGAGATCCAACTTGTCTAGACGGAACAAAAGTCCTCCACCACTCTCTAGCGCGTCGACGTACCTGAAGTGCAACAAACCGAACACCACAAGAATCCTACATACCCACTGCCTCAAGCATCTCATGACACAACATCAAGAACTCTTAGGAATCCTCACTCTTACCACCCTGAAACTGAAGTGGTTTCATCTACTGAAACCTCTTTTAACACTGCTTTTCACCTATCGTTAGAATAACCTTTGAAGCAATCTGAACGCCCAAAACTGCTCTAGGAACCACTCGTGGCTGACCCACATGATCTTGAATACCCAGAACCTGCTGTTGATTTAGGGTCTGTGCCACTACCCTCATTCGAGCACCCTGTGTCATACCTGTCACACCACCCTGAGAGAAGTTTTGTAGCACACCAAACATCATCAACAAAGTCTCCCAAAACAAAGGAGCTCCAATCTCGGGAGGAACCTAATCCTCAACAACCTCAACCTGTGGCTTAGGGAAATCTAGATGGTGCCACTCCACGGACAGGACCTCTAGCCGGTGGTACTCCATGAGCACGACCTCTATCTCGATCCCTACCTCTACCCTTAGTTGGGGTCTCAACAACAACCTTTAGTATTACTTCTCCTCTATCACTAGAAACATAAGATATGGTCCTCGGCATCTGCCAAAAAAACATGCGGCAACTCAACACTACTGAAGGTAACCACGCACAATCAGAAAGGATGAATAAAAGGAAGTTTCCTAATAATCTTTACAGCCTCTTGAAGATAAGTACAAACGTCTCCATACTAATACTTAAGACTCTACTTTGACTTAGCTTTTACACACGTGAGGCATATGAACCTGGGCTATGATACCATTTGTCACGACCCATAAATGGACGTGATGGCACTTTTATATTCCCAGCCAAACAAGTTAGCCTCAACACAACAAAAAATAAAAGAAATGTAGAAATATAAATCAAGAACAAGATAAAATGGAATAACTTATTCTTTCTATTAAAATCCCCAAAATTTGGTTGTCACATGTACAAGACACTAAATACATAAAGTGAGAGACTAAGAAATAAGTACAAGTCTCATTCTTTGTTTCTCAAATTAAAGAAAAGGAAAAGAGTGTCCGCTGAGATGACTAGCAACTACCTCTCAATAGTCCTTTGATAGGCCTCGAAAAGTAAGAGAACAGGGACGGTCACGTTATACCTGGCTCGAAACCTACACAAGTGTAGAAGAAAAGAGTGATTACCAACAACACGGTACCCAACAAACAACCTAATAAACAACGCATCTAGCTAGAAATCGAATACTCTTTCCATACCAACCGGACTTCCTCAAACTACAACTTGCACAACAATCAGCCCAACCTAACAGTTCTATAATGCACAGTTCACAAGGCTCAATAATCATAATTCACCAACAAAACGAATCAAGTATGTCAATCTCAAAACCAATTAGATCAATCACATGCAACAAGTGTATCAATCAAAATTAACAAGTAATCCCACATAAGCATTAAAAATGCATCAAAGCACTATTACCAATCTATCGCCAGAACCATTTCCTATTGACACAATATCACTAGCCAAAACCATTTTCAATCGACTTTATATCAAATCATTAGTCGGAAATTACCTTGGCATAATAACACTCGTCGGTAATGACCTTGTAATTGTAAACATAGCATGTCTCATCTTGGTGTCCAACAATCAATTCACACAAGAAATATCACACCACATAGAAGAGATAAAAACTCATGGAATTCAAGCCCACATTCATGCAATCAAATATTTCATCAATCAATCAATAAATTCACAATAAGGCAATTCACGTCATCATTTTCATCACATAACCTTTTTCATTTCAACCCCTCTTTATTACTTTAGATTTATCAAATGGACAATTAACCTTTCACCTCATCTCCATTACTTCCAACACATAAATAACGAAGGGAATACATGAATTCTCCTAGAATACAAGGTTGAGGAGATAACTTGGCTTAAATCAAATAATTAATCACTCCAAAACCTGAGTCTCCCCCTTCTGAATCACTTCTGAGGCCACACAATCTATAATAATCATGTATTCGCAATAAATCTCTCAAAACAATAATACCCACATCAATAACTTTGGAAAATAAGTCAATCAACTCAAAGCTCACTTCTAAGAATAAGGTTTGAATATGAAATTTAATACTTGAAAATATTACTCAATGCTTTAGAAACTCATTGGGGGGAAAACATTTTGAAAAAGGACCCAAAATCATCTCACAATCTCCATTTTAGTTTAAAACTTGAGTTCTTGATAAACATTGCCATTTTTCAATTAAAATCCCAAATTTTGATGTTAGAATTCATAAATAACCAAAGGAAAATGAACGTTTAGGATTATGAAGGCTTACCCAAATGATTTAGCACAAGAAATCCTTTTGAAAGTCACCACCAAGGTTTCCCAATATAAAAAATGAAAAATGGGGCTTAAACCCCGAATTTGTAGGCCAAAAACCCTCACAGGTGTTGCTTATGCGACCATAGGTTCGCTTAAGCGTACCCTGAAAATATGGGGGAGTCACTTTTGCGAATTAGGCTCCGCTTAAGCGACCTTTGCGAAAGCGAGCCTTAATCCGCTTAAGTGAACCCCACCCAAAAGGCATGTCTCACTTTTGCGAGCCGGCCTTCGCTAAAGTGGAGATCACAAAAGTGAAGGTCCCCCATAAAAGTGAGGATTGCAGCACCAGAAACATCAGCTAACACATAAATCATCAAAAGAACCCTCAATATTTATTTGAAACCCTGTGCATACAAACTACATATGCAAATCAATTATACTCGATTTTTCCGACTTAATGGAACCGTCAAAATATGAATCTGAGATCTCCTTGACCTGACATTGGTGAAAACCACAAAAAACTAACTCAACACCTAAAACGCTAAAACAATCTTGGGACCTCTAAAAAATCAAGCAAGACCTCACCTAGGCCTAAAATCATCCCCCAAATCCAAGGGAACTCCTAGAATTCTGGTACGAGAATCCAAACCCTGAATGTTGATCAAAGTCAACCCAAAAGCTAAATTTCAATAATTTTACAACTTAGGACCTCAAATCCTAAAACAAATTCCGAATCTAAAACCGACAACTTTCACAACTCAAATTTCACATTTTGGGACTAATGGAATCGATGAAATTCCATTCCGACACTCAAAACTCCAAAAACTACTTTTAAGCAATTTAACCTTTCCAAGATCACAAACTCAACGAATTCTCAACCTTTAACTCAATGTTCAAAATAAATCTTTCAAACTCAATCATAAAAGACTCAGGGTCGATCACAAGAGGGGAAAAGCTGTAAATTCATGGAACTTTTAAAAAATGACCGACCAGGTCATTACACTTATTTCTATTCAGACTCTTTTTATAAAGCTAATTAATTTCCATGTAATTCTAAAAGATCATTGTTTTTCTCTATATACGTTGTTCCTCTATCCCACTCTCTCTATTATCAACATACATTGTTATTTTTTCTATTATATGTGTTTCCCTCTCTACCCCTTTCTCCATTATCAGCGTCTACCTTTTCTCTTTCAAATGGGGGTTGAATTTTTCCCTCTTGAATAAGTAAGTTTTCAAAAAACTTTTAACAATTTCTTTGTTTATTTATTTGTATATTCAAAATATTCTTGGTATTAGTGTTTGCTTTTCAAGAACTCTAAAATTTTTCTTGCACTTTTAGATTTTATTTATAAAATTAGTAGTCTCGTGTGTGCTTATTCGATAATACAAAGTGCTAGTTTCATGGAATAACATTACAAGAATATTTTTTTTTCTTTCACTTTTTTTTTTGACACATGATGGTTGATGGCATGTTAGGATATGGTACACCCTAAGAAAATAATTTAAAGGCCACCCTTTTGATTATTCTTATACTATTCTCAAAGAAAATTTAAATTAACTAAGAACCCTATCAAAAAGTTTCATAAATATTGAAAAATAGTAGCCTAACACCAAATTATAACAATAGGACTTAAATATTTACACAAACGCACAAAAAAAAAATTTACACTCATACTATCTCCCTAATATAAAGCTTGACATAATCTTCCAAATGAGAATGAAGTCTTAACGGAAAAAAGTGAGCCAGTTTCTTCATTTGGTCCACTATGACCCAAATCGAGTCAAATTGTTGACAAGTTTGGAGTAAACCTGTAATGAAGTCTATATTAAAATATTCCCACTTCCATATAGGAATGCTAACGCTTTGAGCCAAACCACTCAGTTTCTGATGCTCAACTTTCACTTGTTGATAGTTCAGACATTAGCCACAAATTTTGCAATATTCTTCTTCATCAATTCCATCAATAGACTTTCCGTAAATCACGGTACATCTTGGTGACTCCCGGGTGAATAGAATAATGAGAACTATGATCTTCTATATCTGATTTCTCAACTCATCAACATTTGGAACACAACCGATCTTGATATCGAAGGACACTATCTCCCCATGGGAGAAAGCCTCAGTGCTTTTTTTAGAAACCAACTTCTTCAACTTAAATAATACTGGATCAAGATCTTGCTTAGCCTTCACATCCGATACAAAAGATGATTCCGACCAATTACGAACAACACCACCTTCATTAGAATCAACCAACAAACACCCAATTTGACCAATCTATGACCATCACGAAATAACTCCTTATCATCCTCACCATGAGCAACACTACCCATCGATAACTGAATAAGAGCATTCGCCACCACATTCACCTTTCTAAGATGATATAAGACACTCATGTCGTAATCCTTTAACAACTCAAGCCACCTCATTTGGAGAAGATTCATATCCTTTTGGGTGAACATATACTTCGAACTTTTATAATCAAAAAACACATCTACATGAACACCATATAAGTAGTGTCTCCAAATCTTTAGAGAAAACACCACTGCCGCTAACTCAAAATCATGAGTCAGATAATTATTTTTATATACTTTTAATTGAATTGAAGCATAAGCAATGACATTCCCATGTTGCATCAAGACATATCCAAGACCAATCTGTGAAGCATCACAATAAATCACGAAACTATCTGATTCTTTCGATAAAGTCAAAATAGGGGCCGAAGTGAGTCTGTCCTTCACCTCTTGGAAACTCTTCTCACAAGCTTCCAACCATAGGAAATTTACCTTATTTTGAGTCAATGCCGTCAAAGGTGAAACAATAGAGGAAAATCCTTCCGCGAACCTTCTATAGTAACGAACCTTCTATAGTAACTAGCCAAATCCAAGAAACTTTGTAAATTTGAAGCAGAAAAAGGTCTAGGCCAATTCTTAACTACCTCGGTTTTCTTAGGATCGACTTCAATATCTTTATCGGAGATAATATAGCCAAGGAAAGCAACGAACCTCAACCAAAACTCACATTTTCTAAAATTAGGATACAATTCACAGTCCTTGAGAATTTGCAACATAATCCTCAAATGTTCAACTTAATCATCCTCACTTGGAGAGTAAATCAAGATATCATCGATAAACACAATCAAAAACATGTTAAGATATTGCTTAAAGACCCTATTCATCAAATCCATAAACTCCATTGAGTCATTAGTCAAACCAAAAGAGATCACCAAAAACTCATAATGACAATATTGACTTCAAAAAGTCATCTTCGAGATGTTATTCTCCTTCACTCTTATTAGGTGATAACCCGACCAGAGGTCAATCTTAGAGAAATAATTTGATCCTTGGAGTTGATCAAACAAGTAATCTATCATTGGAATAAGATACTTATTCATAATTGTAACCTTATTCAATTACCAATCGTCAATACACATTGGGAGAGAACCATCCCTCTTTCGAACAAACAACATCGGAGCACCCCATAAAGCGATACTCGGTCTAATAAATCCCTTATCCAACAAATCTTGCAATTGGTCCTTCATCTTATTTAGTTCTATTGGGACATACGATAAGGAGGAATAGAGATAGAGTGCATCTCTGGGAGAAGGTTAATACTGAAGTCTCTTTTCCTTTCAGAAGAAACGCTTGAAAGATCATCGAGAAACACTTCTAGAAACTCATTCACAATCGGAACTAACTCATGAGTAGGGGTCTCAAAATCTATATCCCTAACCCAAACAAGATGATAAATGCAACCCTTAGAAATCATTCTTCAAAATTTTAGACAAGATATAAACATACCTTTTAGGACATAATTTCCCTCTTCCCATAACATGGAAGGTTCGTTTGGAACCTTGAATGTGACTAATTGGGTCCTACAATCTATAGAAACATAACATGCATGAAGCCAATCCATCCCAAGAATAACATCAAAATCTAACGTATCAAGCTCTACAAGATCATCATGAGTGACTCTATGAGAAACAAAAATAGAACGATTTCCTTAGACTCTTTTAGCCATAGTAGCACCCACGGGAGTAGAGACATAAAAAGGATTAGAAAGGATTTTGGGACCAACATCAAATATCATGGCCATATAAGGGGTAAAACACGATAAGGTAGAAACCGTATCAAGTAAATAATAAACATCAAGATGAAATACTTTGAACATACCAATCACCACGTCCGAAGAAACCGCATGATCCTGTTGAATCTGAAGAGCATATAATTTATTTTGCTTTGGTGCACCCAAACCGGAACCAATAGGTTGAACTTGCCTACCATCTCTTCCCTTAGTAACAAGTAATGATCAATTTTTCATCTTATGACACCTCTTTACACACTTAAAGCATACCAGTTAAACACTTGCCATCATGTTTCTTACCACACCTAGTGCAAGCAGCAGTAAAAGATCAATTACCACCATTTCCTCCTTGAGGCGTAGGTTTAGAAACCCTATCTTTGTTGAAATTTTGAGTTGTGGTATTAGAGGAACCTTGACTGAAAAACTTTTGCCAGAATTGAGGATGCCCTTGTTCACTGGACTTAGAATGAGAAAAGTCACCATCACTTGTCTTTTCCCTCTTGGACTCTCTTGCCCTTTCCATGAACTTTTGCTCTTCAATTTGACAAGCATGTTTCATCAAACAAGAGATACCCATCTCTTTAATCAACATTGCGATACAAAAATCCTTGGAAACTATATCAGACACACCCGACACGAACTTACTCATCCTTGCTCTAGGATCGACAACCATAGTTGAAGCATATTTATCCAATTGAGTGAACTTCAAATCATATTCCTTCACACTCATATTTGTTTGACGGAGGTTAATGAATTGAAGAAGTTTCTCTTCTCTCATTTCAAGATGAAAGAAACAATTAAGAAAAGCTCCTTTAATTTCTCCCAATCAAGAGGACCTGCATCAACCACCCTCTCACTCTTCCATTGTACCGTACTTGACAACACCCTTGAGTTTATAAGCGGCCAACTCTACCTTCTCAACTATAGACAATCCCTTGATACTATCTTGTAAACCTCATCAGTGAACTCTTGAAGATCCTCATCAACCTTTGACCCATGAAACTCTGAGAGATTCATCCTAGTGAATTCCCTTATCATTGACACCGTCGTACCCATTAGTTTCATGGGAGCATTAGCCTCTCTATTGGATTGGGCCGTCTGGATTGAGCCAACACTTAGAAAACAACTTGGAATTCTGCATGGGTCACTTGCTCAGCCAAGGGATCAGCCCGAACTTAAGGAACCTCAGGCTCAGCATTGTCTTTACCCATATTCCTTCTCACATAATCACTTCGATGGGACATATCCTGAAAAGGATCGAACACGATTAAGAGAAGGATCTTTATAGAGATAGACTCTATGACACGACTTTACAGTAATGAAAGAGGTGAAGTTTCCTAAATGCTTCGTAGCATCCTATTCATAAATGAGGTTTGCTTCATACTTATGAAAAAGATTCTACTCAACGCGGCTTGTCAGACATCCTATGACTCTTTTTCTAAAACTTCTTGTTCTGAATACCAAGTTTGTCACAACCCAAAGAACACCATTGACGTGACATGACGTATAAGAACCTGAGAGGCCCTACACAAGCTACTTGACTTGCATGTACATAACATAATAGATAAAAATAAGAAATATCATGAAGTAAAGAGTTTGACATTAAGCGAAAGTTTATCAAAGTCTTGACAAGCCTATATTACATCAAAGGAGTGGTCGAAACATAACCTTTACACCACGTACAATATTCAAAATAATAATGAAATAAGAAATAAATAAAGGTGACAGCGTCCTCAGAGTATGAGGACTCACGAAGTCTTCAATCTCTAGAGTAGTCAACTAGCCAAGAACAGAGGGAGAAGATGTAGGCACAAATATGCATTAGTACATGAAATGTACTGATTATGAGGGAAATGAAATAAAACTTGAAACATGATCATAAGAGAACATAATCAAAACATGGAATGCATGACCAAGCTAAAAGTAATAAAATTTTAAGAGACATCATATATCATGAACATGGTCAATGCATCATAAAATCTTCATCAAACATTGAAAGTAACTTCGTTCACTTTGTGGGATATTAGATTTAACCGATAGTAGACCATGTGAGCCATAACAAGAAATCTGATGTAACTCCCACAACGAGAAGGGAAAGTCTACTTTCCAAGGTAGAACTCTGTATCATATCATTTGTTATATGTAGATCCACTAGCTAGGCCATTTAACGTAAACCCTTTGGGGCACTGATAATGCTCAAATCACCTTTCAAAACCAATTAAAATGGTGAGCGATCATAGTCAGTAAAAACCCAACGAAGAGTCGAGGTTGAATCCCATAGGGAACGATGTATCGTGGAGAATTCTTTATCAAGAGTTGTAGACTTTAAATTAGCTCATTTGGAGTAGTAAGAACAATTGGGTGGATGGTACCACCAACTTAATGTAAAGCTTTGTTGTCAATATCGCAATTGAATTAAAATTTACACCAAATCAAGAGTTATCAAGCAATCTAGAGGTGCGGGGATTGGATATTAATATCATATAGGAGTAAATGTGTCACTCTATAGTGATGTGCATACATGAATAAGCTAAGTCATCTTAAATGGTACTAATCATCTTTCAATATCAAAGCATCTACACCTAGAATCTCCTTTCGGTCTCATCTAATGCTAATTCTTAACAACTCAATATATTACTCTATCCCCTATTTCAAGAATCGCGTAATTAGATCCGACCTATAACCTCTTTTTCAAGCAAGTCAAGGACATCAAACCTAAATTTCTAGTATTGAACTAGTTACCCACTCAACCGGAGATCGGAAGTAGGAATTAAGTTTGCAACCTTAATACTTAAGTTAATCCCATGGTAATTTGACCAAATTCATGCATGAACAACAGCAAAACAGAGTATAGTACAATACCCACTATATTAAATTAACACCCAACCACGTTAGAGCACCCCTAGATCTTGGGGTTCTATCCACCCATCACAAAAAGTAAAGAAAGTATACCTTCCATGAAAGCAACCATGGGTAACTTGAAATCAAGAAATTAAGAGTAAACCCACTTTAGATTGAACTTCAAATTATCGAATTCAAGATTCAAATTGTAAAATCCCAAGAAGGCTAGAAAATGTGTTCTAAAAAGTAAATTGTTCTCACTCAAAACTTTCTCCCGAACTCAGTTGTTCCACTCTCTAATCGAACTCCCTAGAAACTCTATCATTTAGCTTATTTATATTTCACAAAATTTGGCCCAAAAATACTCTTTGAAAATTTACATTAGTTGGGATCGCCTAACTCAATCGGTGAATCGCCCTTCTTTCCCCGACTCACCTTTGTGATGCTCTAGGTTTTAGATGTTTGAACCTTAGTTGGCGAAATCGATTGAGTCAGCCTTTCACGTTTTGTGCATCACCGAATACCACCTTAGGTCCCCGACCAAGCAATAATATTTACCTTGCACACTGTCACTTTGGGCGATGTGTTTCAGATCCACCTTTCTCATTCAACGTATCGCCTTTTCTACTAGAGTTTGCCGACCTTCTTTGGTAAACAAAATTGTTATGCACTGTCAGGTTGGGTGAAGTCTATCTCAGCCGGTGATCCTCCATTCATGCTAGGCAATCAACGATGTTCATTTTGCACTTCTTTTGTATTTTTTTACCTTTCTTTCAAGATTTAGCCTATGCCTTGTCCAATTTCCTTCACAGCTGCAAATCATTAATATTTGATTAGAAAATAACAAAGTTAGGCATTGAGGACACCAATTATTGAGCTAAATAGACCTTAAATTAGTTCAAATCTACCACTCATCATGCATGTAGTTTGGAACTAGATGTTGCTATAAGAGATTATCTTATTTGAGCCTCCACCTCAAAGTTCTCTTGGTGTTAAGTTAAACCCCAACGAAATAGTCATTTTCATAAAAATATAATCATACATGTAAAAACACAATTCAAATGCTAATACAAGCTTAACATCATAGAGTATCTCATTAAATCTTAAATCAAGTCTAAGTGAGAAAACCTTTCACTAAACCATGGTCCCTTAATATGTGAGAAAAAAACTTTTACAATTTCATTGATGCTCATCTTAAATCAATCTAGATCATAAAATCTTCTTTTCACAAATCATGTATAACTTCTAATTCATGAAAACATCATTCATAGATTTAAGTTTCTTCATAAATTTATACAAGTTAGGGTCCGTAGTAAAAATCATAATCAATGCATGAGTTCATGTGAAAGCAATTGAAAAGCATGTAATTGAGTCAAAACAATCATAATAAGTCAAAATAGAACAATTGAATCACCACCAATTGAACCCATGAAGAATTGAATGAAACCTAATCAATAGAATTGAAATTTGACTTGGAGAATCGATAAACCTTGGGGCTCAATGGATGAATGGAACTTATTCATGAAGCCCTACATACCTTGAGGATCAAATACTAGAATCAATGGTGAAAAAGGTGACTTTGCCCTAGCTTCTTCTCCCTTGATCTAGAGAGAGGATTTTGAAGAAAACCCTGGAGAGGATTTTGGGGATTTGATTGAATGAGAGAGTTGGGGAAACTTATAGTGTAGAATGGGTATTTATTGGACTTAGAAATAGGTGTAAAATAACGTAGTATAGCAATTAGGTACATAGGAAAATACCAAAACACCATTTTAAATAACTGTCAGTCTCAGCCCTACGGTTACAACCTACAGACCATAGAATTTCCTACGGACCATACTGATCAACCATAGATCAAGTGGTTGGGGCCTAAAACCAAAGGCAAATCCTATGAATCATTCCTACAGACCGTCAAACTTCCTACGATCTATAGACCTCATATGTAGACCTCAACTTTCAACTCAAAATTTCATTAAGTCTAGGACCTTTCTGCGGAACCTTCCTATGGTCCATAGTGTATTCGATGGACAGTCCTGGTCAAACGTAGAATGGGTTACTGAGGCTTGATTTCCAAAATATTTTTCCCACTTCCTACAAGAGTAATCTACAACCCATAGAACTTCCTACGAACCGTAGACTGGTCTCGTGGAATCGTACCAGTAGCCCTTTTCAACCTTCTTTCCTTTTCCGAATTGCAAGGTGTTACAATAATCAAGTTGGTGAAAGTATTGGCCAAACTTTGTTCTGATTGATCAGATAAACCAAATGGATTTCTGGCCAAAACCAAATGGTATAGTCTACTTCTTCTTGGAGTTGAAACCAAATATACATCTTGAATTTTGAGGCATGAGAAAAAAAGAAGAACAAAGGATCATGATGATCAAATTCAACTTTTCAATGACTTCATAAAGCATATTGCTTCAGTGAATCGAAATACCCATCCACGCACCTCAAAATAGCTTATCGATGTAATTAAACGATAGAAACTCCCCAACTTTTTTTTACAAAATTCAAGCCTAAAGTATGTTAAATAGTTTTAAGGTAAACTATGCTAACATAGAAGATCATCAGCAATTTTAGAATAAAGTTGAGATATCAGAAGTAAGGTGAGCTCAGTTAAACAATTTTAAAAATATAAGCAAATGTTGGCCACTTTTTATTGAGAACTAGCCAAGCCATTGATGGAAATATTAATGTGTCCATGTTTATAGGTGATCAATTTTCTTTTATCGATTTAACTGTGATCAATATAATTGGGCTACTTCATGATTTTGTTTTACAGAGAATTAAATTTCAAAAACTATCATCTCTCCAATTTTATCATTAATGCTTTCTCATTTAGTGAAATATGTATAGTCACATATAGGGGTGTGCATCGGTCAGTTCAGTTTGATTTTATGTATTATCGATTTGATTTATAAGATATATTTTTAATCAATTTATCATTTTTGATCCTTAACAGTTTGATTTTTTATTTAACTAATAAGGAAATACTTATAAACAAATAAATGACTACTTCAATGTGCCAACCAAAGTCAATAGTTCATAATTAACCTAAACAAGCCCCTTATAGAGAGTTGATACCAGGAGGATTAAACATTTATGAACTAGTAAAGGGGTGTGCAAATTGATAAATCAGGCTAAACAAACTCATGTACAAACTCGAAAAAGTAGTATACTTGAGATAAATATCACAACTCAAACCAATAAACAACATAAGGAAGGATAAAATAAAGTAAAAGGAAAATATTTTAGCAAAGCAATTTTTTTTGGTTTCCCATCCGGTGTTCGGTACCTATATTGGAGCCCGACTAAATCCGGATTCGCACCGGAAAGTCCCACATTGGAGGGTAAAGCGCTCCCTAACAAAGGCGACTCCGTACTCAGGGGACTCAAACCCGAGACCTCTTGGTTAAGGATGAAGGATTACTTACCACTCCACCACAACCCTTGTTGGTTGTTAGCAAAGCAATTACTCCCATGGAAAATTCAAATAAAATAGATACCAATTATGGCTTCAAGTCCTGTTTTGAATTCTGAAATTAGAGACTGTGAGAAACTAATGACACAAATAGACTGGGAAAAGTTGAGAACGATTGTAAGATTCTAGACTAGAAAAAAAATCATGTTCACAGTTAAATTGATAAATCATTAGTTAATGCATCTCAGCAGATTATGTGGCCTCAACACGAAGTAAAATCAATAGATTCATTCTTTTCAGATCATTCATTACTATGTGTCAAGCTCGAGGAACAACAAGAATGGAGTAATAAAACTTTTAAATATTTAAACCATCTAGTTGATCATCCTGGCGATTCTAATGTCGTTTGAGATTTTTGACAGCTATGGAAGGTCCTTTTTGGTCTAGTTAGATAGTTGGTTCGAGTTTTGAGGCTTTTTTTTATTTTAAGTTTGTATTGTTAGACATTTTAACTTTGTAGTTTTGACCAAAGTTTGACTTCAGTTAAAATTCTTGATAAACATGCTTGGATGAAAAATTTGTCAGCACAGTTACATTTGGAAGGTCCTTTTTGGTCTAGTAAGATGGTTTGTTCAGGTTTCGAGGATTTCATTTTGAGTTTGTGGTGTTATGCGTTTTAATTTTGAATTTTTGGCCAAAGTTTGATTTCGGTCAACATTCTTAGTAAAAGTTCTCAGATGAGAACTATGTCAGCGCGTTTAGCTCTGGATTGCCATTGTTGGTCTAATAGGATGGTTCGTTCGGGTTTTGAGGCTTTTATTTTCAGTTTGTGTGGTTAGGGATTTTAACTTTTAAGTTTTGACCATAGTTTGAGTTCAGTTTATATTTTTGGTAAATGTGCTCGGATGAAAATTTGGTCAGAGTAGTTAGTTACGGAAGGTCTTTTTTTATCTAGTAGGATGGTTGGTTTGGGTTTTGAGGCTTTTTTTTTGAGTTAACTCCATTAGGTGTTTTAACTTTGATATTTTGTCCGAAGTTTGACTTCGCTCAATATTCTTGGTAAATGAGATTGGATGAGAATTTTGTTAGTGTTTTTAGCTCCGAAAGAACCTTTTTGGCCCTGTAGGATTTGTGATTCGAGTTTAGAGGCTTTTGTTTTGAGTTTGTGTTGTTAAACATTTTAACTTTGACGTTTTCGTCAACATGGTAAGATCCAAAAGGTCCTTTTTGGTATAGTAGGATGGTTGATTCAGGTTTGCAGGTTGTCATTTTGAGTTTGTACCGTTAGCCGTTTTAACTTTAAAGTTTTGTCCATAGTGGATGTTGGTAAAGATTATTGGTAAACATGCTCGGATGAGAATTTCATCAGAGCGGTTAGATTCGAAAGGTCCTTTTTGGTCTAGTATGATGGTTGGTTTGGGTCTCGAGGCTTTCATTTTGAGTTTGTGTCGTTAAGTATTCTAACTTTGAATTTTCTATGAAACCTTGACTTTCGTCAACATTCATGGTAAACATGCTTGAATGAGAATTCTGTCAGCATGGTTTACTGCAGAAGGTCCTTTTTGGTCTAGTAGGATAGTTGGTTCGGATTTTGAGGCTTTTGTTTTGAGTTTATTCCATTCAAGCGTTTTACTTTTGAAGTTTTTGCCAAATTTAACTTTGATCAAAATTATTGGTAAAAATACTCGAATGAGAATTATATCAGTGTGGTTAGCTCTGGAAAGTCCATTTTGGTCTAGTAGGATGAATGGTTGAGGTTTTGAGGCTTTTGTTTTGAGTTTGTGGTGTTACACATTTTAACTTTGATGTTTGGCCAAACTTTGACATCGGTAAACATTCTTGGTAAATGTACTCGGATGAAACTTTTGTCTACGATGTTAGCTTCAGAAGGTCTTTTTTTATCTAACAGGATAACTAGTACGGATTTTGCGGCTTCTGTTTTGACTTTTGTTGTTAGACATTTTATCTTTGAAATTTTGGCTAAAGTTTGACCTCTGTCCATATTCTTGGTAAACATGCTCAGATTAGAATTCCTTTAGAACGGTTAGCTCTAGAAGGTCCTTTTTTTGTCTAGTATGATGGTTGCTTCGAGTTTTAAGGCTTTCATTTTGGGTTTGTGCTTTTAGGTGTTTTAACTTTGAAATTTTGGCCAAAATTTGACTTCATTCATCATTCTTGGTAAATGTGCTCGAATGATAATTTTCTCAGCGTGGTTAACTCTGGAAGATCCTTTTGGTTTAATAGGATGGTTGGTTCGTGTTTCGAGGCGTTTGTTAATGTTTCATGTGTTGTTAGGCGTTTTAATTTTGAAGGTATGTCCAAAATTTGACTTCGGTCAGCATTCTTGGTAAACATGCTCGGATGAGAATTGTGTCATTGTGGTTAGCTTCGGAAGGTCCTTTTTGATCTATTAGAATGATGGTTTGAGTTTCGAGGCTTTCGTATTTAATATGTGTCGTTAGACGTTTTAACTTTGAAGTTTAACTTTGACCAATATTTGACTTCAGTCAATATATAATGTTTATTAATTTTTAGTTTAACAAACCAACATCCAAAAAAGTTAATACCATTTATCACTTTTAATTAAATATAATTTCTAATTAATTATAAATCTTTTCTAAAGATACAATCAGATCTATTATATGCCTTTTGTAAAATAGTTGATTTATATAATATAAAATATAAAAGAAAATATTTTTACATTAAAGTATTTAATTAAATTTTCATACTTCCATGTATAATTTTTTTTAAAAAAACAGTAAGCATAACTTAGTGGAGGACAACTTATTAATAGTATTATTTTGTTAAATTAAAATAAAGAAGCAAAAAAATAAAAAATAAAATAATTTAAGAAAAACATAAAGAACTAGAACAAAGAGCAGAGAAGTCATTAATGGTCTCCATCTTCTTCTTATCTAGTAAATTTGGAGAAGATAAATTTTTGCTATTATGACTTCAAATCTCATTCCAAAGATAAGAGCTTATTTTGAATCTCATTTTGAACAAGAAAAATCTCTATCATTAACATTCAAAATAATTTTGGAGAGCTGATTTGTTGCCCTTTCTTGAATCTCCTTCTAAATCTTTATCCGTCCTGAATTCAGAGAGCTAATGAATTGCAAATTCGCTGAATCAGATTGAAAATTGCAAATCTCCATCCATCCATCACTATATTTTTATAGTTCATCATATTGGCGCTACAACCCATCTAATCAGAGATTTACAAATCGCTACATATGATTAAATCTACAAATCGCCTATATTGGAGAGCTACGGATGAAGGATAATTCACATTAGCTATAAATCACCTAAACTTGTAACTCAAACTCTATCAGATGTATCAATTTCTCTTAAAAAGACTCATATTGGTGTGTCTAGTGCATGTTTTGTTACCCTTTCATCCTCTTTTTGTTCAAATAAATGCATGTGTGGCTTGTTTTGTGCTGAGGTACTTGTTGTGTAAACTCCGATGCTTGTTTCAATTTTTGAACTTTTTAATTATTATAATTATATTAATGATTTCATGGCATATCCAATCATTAAAAAGATTAGCTATAGTTTTTTTGGACTCAATTTGTACTATTTTAATATAAGAATCTATTTTATTTTTTTTGTAAACATAGTCCAAATAAAAAATTTGCCGCTAAAATAATCCACCTCCCTAAAATATAGAGTTATACTCACGCCATTATTCAAAAAAATTTCTTGCTCCAATTGTTGCCCACGTTCATACTTCAAGTAATTTTTTTAAATACAGTTACCTGCAATTCATCTACCACTCTTGAATTCTCAGTTCCACAATCCTTTCGGCTAAACATTATGTATTCTTTATCACATTTATTTTTTCATTTTGTTTGATTTGATTAATTGTAAATCTTCTGACATGCTTTTTTTGATTGGTTAATATATAGTGTTTATATAGCATGTGGTTGATGGATTATAGGCTAAATAAGATGGAATATACACTTTTATTTTTGAATTCCATTGATAAAGAGATTTGTGTAATTAAGATACTTGTGAGATTGGTTGAAGAGTCCTCCAAATTCGAAACTGCCAGAGAAGAAATTTAAAACCACATAAGACGTAGAATAACATAATATTTTTCATTGCCTTCATATATTGAGTTACATGTTTTATGAAGTTTTGATTAAACTAACCTACTGAAAAAGAAAGAAAGGAAGCTTGAGTAGAAACATTTGTCCTTCTAGCTTGATTAAATTGAATCCTTTTTTACTATTCAATGATTTTATAAATGCAATGCTTTTTGTTAAAAAAATACTTGCTTCTTCATATGTCTTCTTTTACTGTTTTAACTTATGATTTTTGAGATGATTGAATCAAATATTTCAGTTCTCATTATTTTGAAATGATATCAGATTATCTCTTTATTTGAATAGGACTTTGTTTGAATTATTTTAGGAGAAAAGGTTATTATTTAGTCAATATATATAACCTGCATATTTGCTGTAAAAAAGAGAAGGTTCCAGTTCAATGTTCAAACAAATAACATTTTTTTTTCTATTTCATTTTTTGTCATACCGCAAATTTCTAATTTTCAATTCTTTCTGTGGTTTTATTTCACTATTTACCCTTTTGACATTATTAGAAAAGAAGGTTTACAAGTAAAACGAGTTCAAATCGTCAATGTATGTAAAAAAATTAATCAAAGGTCTATATGATTCTGAATTCGTAAGGGGTGTAGAACAATTTATTGAGTTCGCTTTGAGTCATCTAGAAGGGAGGGATGGTGAGAGACTAAAGTGCCTATGTAATCGGAAAAAAAATGTCAAAATAGAAATTTTGAAAATGTTCATAGTGTTCATGGGCAATTATTAATCGGAGAAGGGTCTAAAATGTCCCTCAAATATTTGAATTGGTACAAAATTACCCTCTATCCATCTTTCGGCCCTAAAATACCCCTGATGTCCACCTTTTGGCTCAAAAATACTCTCAATGTTAATTGTTTGGCTCATATTTGCCCTTATTTTTAATAGTCCCCTTATTGTAAAATTATTAAATATTTATTTATTACATTGCTTAATGTGATTGGCCTAAATTTAAGCCCTTCTCAAATAAATAATAAAAATGATATTTTTAAAAATATATTTTTTTATAAAACCACTTATGATTCATATTTTGACCCCATACACTTGAAAATAATATTGAAAAAAACAATTAATTTCATGATATCTTCCTATTGACATGTTTTAAATCAACTCCCAATTTATTATAACGTAACCCAACTCATAAATGGGATTCACTAAAATCCATACTTACCCCGACTGACTGTCCATCTAAAAGAATTATTATTTTCATTAATATAAAAAATTTCTATCAATTATCCAAAGTCTTGTTCATTTTTTCTTTATTTCTTTTTTAATCTCTTATTCTTAAGTAGGATATCTGGGACTCAAATTTGAAATGAACTCACATGTTTATATTCTTTTAATTTGTATTATTTTTATGGTGGGATGAGAGTGAGGATAAGATAAATGATTACTTTTATTTTTTTATTTTAAATTATGGGTACACACAAAAGAAAAATGTAATATTCGTACATATTTGCTTAATTAAGTCATTTTTATTGAACTAATTATTTCTATATGAATGCATCATTATTTTCCTCTATTTTCTCTCTTGTTTGTCATAAATTTTAAAAAAAGGAAGAGATAGAAAGTAAAGGACGGGAGTGGGGAAGGGGGGGGGGGGTGTAGAGAGTAGATGCCTAACATTTTTATTTTATTTTAAAACTATGATGAAATTCAAAATCAAGTCAATCATGTGATATATTAAGTAATTTCAAATTATTATAACGGGAAAAGGCCTAAAATACCCTTAAACTATGAGTTTTGGTACAATATTGCCCTCCATCCACCTAATGAGTATGATCCATTAAACATAAGGGTATTTTAGAGTCAAAAGCTTAACGTCATGGGTATTTGGGGGCCCAAAGACGGATGGAGGGTAGTTTTGTACCAATTCAAATAGTTTAGGGGCATTTTAGGCCCTTCTCCGTTTATTAAAAGAAGATTTTATGTCAGGATATCATGTATAGTACTTACATGGAGAAAATAAAGTTGCGAGAAATATAGATCAAGATGAAAGAATGCACATCCGATATCATACTATGAATGACCTACTAGTGGATGTTAGTGGATTTGATGATGTTGTACCTACTACGTCATATCATAGAATGGCTCATGAGGCTGCTATTCCCGCATTTGTTCTAAGATAATATGAAAGAATTACCGAATCCTATGCTCAATTTTTTTATGATATGATTGATTCTGCAAATCAAGAATTGTGGCCTAATTGTGAAACACACTCAAAATTATTAGTCGTTGCTCGTTTATTGCATATCAAGACTGAATACCATCTTTCTGAAAGATGTTTTGATGACATTTGTTAATATGTGAATGAGATGATTCTGCCTGATAATGTGATGTCAAAAAATTTCTATGAAACTAAAAAATTAATGGGAGGAATGAACATGCCAGTTGAAAAAAATCATATTTGTGTTAATGCTCTGCATGAATTACTGTTGATTATAATGAACTTGTAAATTGCAAATTTTGTAGTCATTGTCTATTCTTTTTCGTATGTAACAATATGTTTTCGTTACTATTTCTTTTTGTGTGAAAAATATTTTTAATTTTTTTTCTTTTCGTTTTTAATTACTTTGTGAGTGTAGTAGTGTAGATTATTTTTATGTCTTAACAACATAATTAATAAAATTTATCATCTATATGTCATATGATTGTGGTTTATTAAATAGTAAAACATGACACATCTCTTATGCAGCCACCAATCTTTTTTTTTTCATCATTTTTTTTTACTTTTCCCCCTTATTTTCACAATTAATTAATTTATCATTTACAATAAAATCAATGCATAATTATTAATGTATTCATTGTCAAAAACAAAAAATCGTACATTTAAATTATTTGTTACTCATACTTATAACTTCTACTCTTGAATATTATTCGTACTTTTTTTGTGTGTCATTATCATAATTCTTAGAAGTATTTAATTAATATTTAAAAATTATAATAAACAAATGTAATTATAATAAAGACACAATTGAGAAGTTCAATGGTTTTTATGAAATCAAAATTTGAATAGGGAATAAAGTGAGAATATCAAAACATAAAATAACATTTTCAATGTAATACGATATATTGTTATTTCAAAATATGACTTCTTATTCCATTTACTTCACCGCCGTAAGTGTTTTGTTCTACTATATAGTTATGAATAATTTGTACCGAAAAGGATGCACAAAATTTCTCTTTTGTATGTTAAAAAAATGTAAAAACATTTCATGTGGCATATGAAGAGATATATCAATATTGTTTTATCCGACACTAACCTAAATACAAATATTATATACTACTTATTAAATAAAGAATTGTTATATAATTAATTTAATATATAAATTTATTATTTTTCCTTATAGCCGTCAAAGTGTGAACAATTTCACTAGTTAAAAGATAATGGTAAATTCTAAACAAATTAAAAACCGTTACTTTTAAATAACTTTTCGATTACTTATAAACATGTTTACTTTATTTGCATAAATACAAATACTATATGCTCACACTCGATCGATCGGAACTCGAAAGCATATTAGAACACAAAATAGAACCTATAAAAAGTATTAGATCTATAGAGTAATAAGTTAGCTAAAAGCTAGCAAGCATGTGTAATATAAAAGTTGAAGAAAGTAAGAGTTAAATATTCCTCCATTATAACAAAGAAAAGATTGTCCAGTATGAACTCAACAAGGCTGTCCTAGTAGAACACAAACTAATACTTCCACTTTCTATCTTTTACTTTCTTTATTCATCATTGCTCTTCAAACATGAGACATTGGGTTGCCAAAAGCCCCAACATTTTAATTAACCATTATTCCTACTTGTCACATTTTTTTTTGTATTTTAAACTATAACACTACTTCACTCTAAGCCTTTAAAAAATATTGTACCACTATCCTTTATTTTCATGTTGAGATTTTATAATTTAATTATATTCTAACGCAGCCTAATTAGCCACTATCTAATTTTATTTTCCTACTACATTTTTGTCTTAATACTGATCTACAAAGTCAAAGACATCTCTTTGTTGTTGACCATAGTGTACATTTGTTGTCAACAAAGGAAGCTTATAACAATGGATTACTATTACTATTTTTCAATCTTGAATTAAATTATTAATTAAGAGATCAATCTAGGTTGCTTGATACTAATTAATCATTGTTATTAAATAGATAAACTTTTATAAGGTGCATGAACTTGTGTTTGCTACCCCGTCTCCTTTACACACAAATCTAGTTTCAAAGGCAAAAAAAGCATATATTTGTTGGAAAATCGTAATAAAAGATTAATTCACATGCTTTTTTTTATTGATCTCCAAAATATCTACATTACAACGAGTCAAAGTAAAGTCAAACAAATGAATTGAGTTTGAATGTCCCTAACCAAATCTTAGAATTAATTAATATGTAATGAACCATTTTAATCTACATTATAAACCTAATTTACTATAATAGTCAAATAAATGTACTATCAAAACAAAGGCTAAAGGTCAATCAATTGACTTGCATTATCTTTGAAATATGAACTATAAAAATTTGCAGAAAAGTGTATAAATTGCAACAAAACCTAATAGCAATAGTCACATTTATAAGCAGTAAGTGGGCTTATATCCACTTCCATTAATTGGAGATCTTTCTGGATGCATGTAGAAGGAAATCTTTTCATAAATGGTCTATTTTTCGAAACTAAGTTTTTTCAAAAAGTCCAGATCAATATAGATATAGATTACTTAGTAGGTTTTTGTTTTCAAAGATTCCAAGTTTTAGATATAAATCATGATAACTATTTAAATATGGATAAAAACCAGCTACTCTACTTTTTATGAACTCTAAATATGTCAAAACTCAATTTGACAACAACCAAGTATGGTACTATATATATTATTGTTAATGCATGTTTCCACTAGAAAAGTCATATGTCCATTATTTGTATGGGATGTTCTACGTCCAAGTAGCAAAATAATCAAACACTAAGTGTTTGTTTGGACATGTGATATATAATCATAATTTGGAATCAGATTAATTTAAAGTTAAAGTTTTGTTTGGATGTGCAACTTGGATTTTTTAAGTTATATTTTTTTCATAAGCCCCGCAAGTTATAAAAATTATCAAAATTTTCTCAATTCTCATAGAATCTTACCAAATGAGCACACCATAGTTCATAAACAACATATCATAATATCCTAAAACACTGCATTGATAAATCATGTATCTCCATATTATTTTTTATAAATAAATGTTAGCAATTACAAACTTTCAAATACACGCAATTTTACAAAAATTGACTAGTCAATAATAGTAGTAACTATTTATTCTTTTATATAATTATATAGTTACTATGTATTCTTTAATATTATCCTCCATGATATGAATAATCTCTATATGCCGAACAGGAGTCTTCTTTACAAAATTTAAAATGTCGAGTCTTCTTTTAAAAAGAAAATACAAACTTATGGATCAAGTTTTACACTTTTAAAAGATTGAAATCATAATTTAAAATTCCAAATCTTGTTTTTTTCATTTTGAAAAATTTGGGATACGAAATTATAATCTGAAATCAAAGCATCAGGTCCTAACTAGATAATTGATACTTAAAGCAAACATCACTTGAGCCGAAAAGAAAGGAAATTAGAACAGGGTTCGAAAATCTGAAAAAAGTAGTTGATCGTCCCGCCACTCTTATTTCACTCTCTTTCATTCTTAAAATTTGTTTTATTTCTAAATATCTTTTTTTAGCGATTTTTTCATTAAAATAAATTAATATTAGAATCAAGGGTCATTTTTCTTCTTCATTTGATGTGTGTATAATACCGTGGACACATTGTTTATACATTATTTAAATATAATTATACAATATTTATACAATCATTATACACTGTTATACAATAAATCTATATTGTATAACAGTGTATATGAATGTGTATACATTACTTATACAATTATTATCATATACACACAATTATACACTATCATTAATAAAAACAGGTACATCATTTTGCTGAATTATTTTTGGTACATGATACATGTTTATAAGATACCTTATATACGGTCCAAAGCATAATCCTCCAACCATTGTAGCTGTCATAATAAAAAAAATGGGTGTGATGAAACTCGTCTTATCCCATCAAGACAAGTCAACCTAATGTATGCCAAGTACACGAGTCAACGCAATCCCCTGACCTCTTTCAATCTTGAACTAAAGAAAACACTGCGAAGAATGGCCAACACCGGATGTGGCCAAAATCTAGGGTTGAACACCGATCGGAGAGGGACTAGAGGGTAATCATGGAGCTCGACTTCTGGGTGTGGGAGAGGTAACATGAAACAACCAGAACAACCTTGTGATAGTGCAAGATCAACCTCCGATCCGAGAGAGGCCAACACTAGATGTATGTGATAATTACAGGGTTGATCATAATGTTGTTGGATCAATGAGTGCCATCGTTGTACCTACACTACCAGTCGTACATATATTCATTGTCACTAGCAGCCTGATGCAAATGCTTACATCCAGAGGGTTGTTTGCTGGTCTATCATCTGAAGACCCATATGCTCATCTGAGTAAAGTCATCAGTGTTTGTAAGAGTAGTGTGGGTAGGCCAGACTTAGACATGGACGCTATCGGATTACGTGTGTTCCAATTAAGGCTGGCAATTGGACAGGATTTTTTCCGGTTCGGTCCGGTTCCCGTACCGGTAAGTCCGGTACCGGTTGAACCGGTACCGAAACAGAACCCGGTTTTTTATCCGGTTGATCCGGTTCGGTAAGAACCGATTCCGGTCCGATTCCTGTCTGGTTGATCCGGTTCAACGGTCAATTTCAATTATTTTTTAAGTTGAACGTTATATAGCCGTTGGGCCCTTTTAGCCATTGGGCTGGGGCCCAAAACGGCTCAAAACAGCCCCCACTCCTCTCTAACCCCCTAACACTATAAATAAACCCATATTTTTTCATTTAAATCACAAATTCACAAACTATTTCATTAACATCTCATAAAATCTCTTAATTTTTAATCTCTCATAAATTCATAATTATTATTTTGTGATATTGACTTGGAGTTCGGATTTTGGAGATTTATTTGAAGTAAATCGGAAGCTTCAATTGGCATCTCTCAATTCCGGCTTTGGTTATACGTCTACTTTTACGTAGACGTTCGGTACATTCATTCCAACTTTAATTTTTATTTGTTTATTAATTAAGTTATTTTATTTTATTTTGTTATATTATCTTGCTTGTTTTTCATAATATTTAATTATTTTAAACTTGAACGTGAATTTGAAAAGAAATAGTGGTAAAAGACCAATGTCGGAAAGAAAAAATAATACGGGAGGAGGAGGAAGTAGTTCTAGTTCTATAAATTTGGCACCTAGATTTAGAATTAATACTAATGATTATACTCATGTTGATGAAACTTCTTTTACATGAGACTCACGACCTGTTGAATTTAATTTCGAAAATATAGTAGATCATGAGACTTTAAATAGATGTTTTACTAATTTTGAGGAAGAATTAGATGAGGGAGTAGAAATAAATGACGAAGATGATGAGACCCCTACTCCTACTAGTACCGAATTACCGGAACAAGATGAAGTCCCCTCTTTACCTACTTTTTCAAAGGCCGCTGTACGTGTTAAAAGATCTTTAGTATGGAAATTTTTGGTACAAAATGAGGAAAAAACTATTGTTACTTGCACGAAATGTAAATTGACCATGAAACATATGACTACGGGTACACAAAGGGGAACGGGACGACTAAGAACGCATTTGAGAAAGTGTAATAAAGAATTCGCTCGCCTAGATAATATTGAAAGGGCTAATAGAAATGGAATACTCATACCTGAAAATTCTATGGGAGTTGGAGGTTCTAATATGGTTCAAAGTGTATTAAATATGACTAACCTGACTAGCCGAAGCACACACCGCACATATAGTAAAGAAAAAAATCGTAGAGAATTAGCTAAAATGGTTGTTGTTTGTGGTTTGCCTTTTTCATTTCCTTCACATCCTGATTTTATTCAGTATATTCGGGAATTGTATAACCCAAATTATGAAGGTATTCCAAAAAGTACAATTAAAAGTGATCTTTTTAAATATCAAAAAGAATATTGTCATTTTCTTCGTTGTTTATAAGTTTATTATGATGGTAGATTATCTATTACTTCTGATATGGGACGTAGTCCTAATGGTAATGATTATTTTACAATTACTGTCCATTGGATTGACCATGAATGAAACATGCAAAAACGAATATTAGGATATAAATATGTTGAAGAAACTAAACTGGTTCTTATATAGCAACAAAAATAAGCTCTATTTTACAATTTTATGGAATATGTGATAAAATAATGAGTGTCACTTTAGATAATGTTTCTAATAATTTAAAAGAAACTGATTATTTAAAATGTAGACTTTGTCCAATTGATAATGATTCTTTTCATATTAAGTGTGCCACACATGTGTATAATTTGATAGTAAAAGATGGTATTTCTCAATTTGAAATTTCTTGTGAAAAAATTAGACTTGCTTGTAATTGGATTTTAAAGCTAAAATAAAAGCTAGAATTACAGAATTTAAAAATCGTTGTAAAGAATGTGGACTTGAATATAGAAAAGTTCCAAAAGAAGTATGCGCTAGATGGAATTCTTTATTTGAAATGCTTCAAGTTGCTTATATTTATCAAGAGCCGGTACAATTAGTTTTTAATGCTCATAATGCGGACCCGAATTTGAGAATTGGCTATGAAGATTGGGAAAATACAAAAGAACTTGTTGAATTTTTAAGTGTTTTTTTTGTAAAGCAACAAATGCTGCTTCTGGTCAATATTATCCAACTATTTCTTCTGTTTTAGTAAATATTTGTGCTATTTCATCTGAATTTGTAAAATATAAAGGAAAAGATCGATTTGAAGATTCCCTTGCTTTTATGATTGAAAAATTCAAAAAATATTATTTCCCTATTCCTCAAATCTATTTGACTGCTACTACTTTCAACCCAAATTACAAATTAAAAGGTGTTGAAAGAATGGTTGAAAAGATTTATGCAAATTTAGAAATTAAAGATGATGAAACTCCTAGTATTGAAGATTGTAAAAGTAGCATATATATAAAAGCTAGAGAGTTATATAATACATATAAATCTATGGAAAAAAATATTTCAATAGTTGAACCTCCATCTTGTAGGCCTAGAAGTGATGATACGGATGATTGGATGGATGATTATCTTGAGCTTGAATCATCTACTAATAATGATTTTGATTTATATTTCAATCAGGCACGGGAAAAGATTAGGGATGAAGAAGGACAACTTCAAGCTCCAATATTAGTATTGTGGAAGAATAGTGAAAATCAATTTCTGACCCTTGCTAGGATTGTTCGAGATGTGCTAGCGATTCAAGCATCATCAGTCGCTTCGGAGCCTTTAGTGCTGCGAGATTTATGATTGGAGATCATCGATATTCATTAGCAAAGGATAGTTTGGAAATATCGGTGTTGTTTCGAGATTGGGTCAATGCTGAAAGAAGAAATACCGGACTACCACAATTAAATAGCCAAATAGAAGACGAAATAGATGAAATATTTGGTGATAATAGTGATGATGGCATGGAAGCAATGGAAGAAGAACGACAAATACAAGTTCCAAAAAATGTTTCTTTTGAAATGATACAAAAGTTACGAAAAGATTTTAAAGAAAGTTTCAATTGTTAGTAGTTAGTACTTAGTACAATTATTAATATTCAATACCTAGATTATGTACTTTTTGTCTCTTTCTAATAGTTGTATTGTACAATTTATTTATTTGAATAAATATACGGCTATTCGCCTTGATTTTCTTTTAAAATAGTCTTTTATATTTAATCCAACTATCCAAGGCATTTACAAATTTAACTTTCAATTTTTTGAATATTAGTTTAAACTTTAAACTTTAATATAAAATTGAATTTTAAGGTTTAAACTTTAAATTCAATATAAACTTTAAACTTTAAAGTCAATTTTAAACTTTAAACTCAAATTTTCAATATAGACTTTAAACTTAAACTTTAAAGTTTAAACTTAAATTCAAATGAAACTTTAAAGTTTTAAGTTTTGAATTGAAGTTTTTTAATAATATAATATTATTAATTAATAATATAATATTATATAATAATTAAAGTTAATAAAAAGTAATAAAAAAATACCGGAACACAATGATCCGGTAAGAACTGGTTCCGGTCTGGTCCAAATCGGTTCCTATCCGGTAACTAAGGGACTGGGCGGAACCTTTGGGAATTTCCGGTAAAACCGGTTCCGATAAGATCCGGTTCTGGTAAATAAATCCGGTAACGTGTCCCGGTTCTGGTACTGGTTCCGGTAAAACCGGTCCTGTTGATCCGGTCCTGTTCAATTGTCAGCCTTAGTTCCCATTATCATTGGCGAGTGTTGCTACCGTGTGACTATCTTAGCTTCCATATAGCTCAACTACGACAATATGGGAGGAGTTGCATATAGTATTCCTTGAAAAATATTTCCCATTGTTAAAGAAGTTAAAACTACCCGAGAAGTTTCTTGAACCACCGAATTGATGATGAATCACTCAAGGAGTTCTTCTACAGATGATTGGATGGCAATTGTAAAGCGATGTTGGATACTATTACTGGAGGATCATTCAGAGCTAAAACATTTCAGCATTATGCAGAGAAGCTTGAAAAGATTGCCAAAAATAATAAAGCATAGAGCACTAGAGGTACAACCACCATAAAAAGCTCTTTCTCGGTACAAGAGACACACACCAAGAGACTGAGGATATGCGTCAAGAGGTAGAACAGTTAAGAACAAAGGTTGGGTTGGTGTTAAAACATTTAAGTAGGAGTGCTAATAAAGTTAATGTAGTACACTACCAGAATAGAGCACCACCTCATGATGAGTATATATATGAAGAAGATGTTAATTATGTGAATGAGCAGACATGGGGTTTTCGTATTAACACCCAATTGTTCAATCAGGATAATTGGCGCAAAGATCAAGAAAATCAAGGTTGGAACTACAACAACGTTAACTGGAAGGGAACTATAATCGCGATAACAATTACAACTGGAATGGGTATAACAACATGAACGATAAGGGTGGCTTGTACATTCTAATAGGGAATCAGGATGGAGGATAAAGTTTGAACAACATGATATGATGTCAAAGATGATGAAAAGATTTGACTCGACAAATGATAATGTGAAGGAGATGCGTAATGATCTATCAAGCATTAATCAAAAGGTAGATTCACATGCAGTTTCCATCAGAAAAATTGAGCAGTAGTTGAGTCAACTATCTTTATGCGTGAATCCACTCCAGCAAAGAACACTCCCTAGCAATACGATCAAGAATCTAAAGAATGATGAGCAATACATAGCAGTTACTACTCGAGGTAGAAAGCAAACCGTTGACCCTTCTATGCCAACTGTAATGAAAGATGCGAAGGAACTTGAAGATGCTGAAATTGAAGAAGTAGAGAAGCCCAAAGATCAAGTTGGGAAAGAAGATGAAGCGACTAAAAATATAATTCCAATGCCCCTACCTCCTTCTCTTTTTCCCCAAAGATTGGTTAAGAGAATCGAGGAAGGTAAATATTGCAAGTTCATCTTGATGTTGAAACAACTCTCGATCATCATTTCCTTGATTGAAAAACTAGAATAGATGCTGGGATATGCTAAGTTTATGAAAGATCTAGTGACCAAAGAAGGGCAGTCGGTTTTGAAGAGGATGACAAATTGCTACATTGCAACACCTTTGCTACTAGATCATTAGATCAAAATAAAGAGGATCCGAGAGCTTTGATCAATCCATGTACGATTGGTGCAATATATTTTGCTAAAGCCCTATGTGACTTGGGTGCTAGCATTAACTTGGTGCCACTATGAGTGTTCAAAAAGTTAGGCTTGGGAGCCCCCAAATCGACTATAATGTGGCTACTTATTGATCCTCGCACCGTAAAAAATCCAATTGGTATCCTTCAAGATGTTCTGGTTAAAGTCGAGGAATTCATATTCTTTGAAGACTTCGTGATCTTTAGATTGTGAGGTGGATTTTGAAGTTCCCATCCTCTTAGGAAGATCATTTCTTGCTATTGGGCGTACTTTAGTTGATATAGAGAAAGTAAAAAGGAAGTTCAAATTGAATAATGAAGAAGTAACTTTCAAGGTCTGTAAATCAATGAAGCATTAAACTGATCTCAAAGTGGTGTCCATTGTGAATCTGACTATGAAAGAGCAACCACAAGTGTCGATTGAAGAAAGATTAGGGTTTGAGGCATTAGAAACTATGATCATGAATTTTGATGGAGAGCACATTGCAGAATATGATGAGATGATTGTTGCACTTGAGGGTATCAAAAGGTTTCATCATGCACCAAAGAATCTGGATCTTGATCTGAAAAATAGGGAAACTTCACCTATAAAGCCATCCATTGATGAGCCCCTAAAAGTTAGTACTAAACGCTCTCTTATCTCACTTGAGGTATGTGTTTTTGGACCAAAACAATACTTTTCCTGACATCATTTCTGCTTATTTAACTGAAGGTTAAGTAGAGACTTTGATATTGGTGTTGAGGCAATTCCAGAGGGTGATTGGATGGACAATTACCAACATCATAGGCATTCCATCGGGAATATGTTCCTATAAGATCCAACTCATGCCTTATTGTAAATTGAGCATTGAGAATCAAAGGAGATTAAATCCACCTATGCAAGAAGTTGTGAAAAAGAAAATCATCAATTAGTTGGATGCTAGAACGGACTATCTAATTTCTAATAGTAATTGGGTGAGCCTTGTTCAATGCATGCCGAAGAAAGAAGGAATCACTATGGTTCCCAATGCAGAGATGAGCTTATACCAATGAGGTTAATTGTTGGTTGGAGAGTATGCATGGATTATCGCAAGTTGAATGCATGGATAGAGAAGGATAACTTCACAATTAAGTTCATGGACCGAATGTTAGATCGTCTTGATGGTAAAGGTTGGTACTATTTACTGGATGGATATTCAAGCTACAATCAAATCATTATATCTCCGGAAGACAAATAAAAAGACCACTTTCATTTGCCCATATGTTACATTTGCATTCAAGAGGATGTCATTCGGGTTGTGTAATGCATCGACGACCTTTCAAGAGGATGCCATTCACGTAGTGTTAGGGAAAAGGCGTGAGAAGATTCTTCATCACATATATTATGCAAGAAAAGCCTTGAATGTTGCTCAAAAGAACTACACAATCACCGAATAAGAATTGCTTGTTGTAGTATTTGCATTCGAGAAGTTTCAATACTATTTGATGGGCACCAGAGTCATTGCACACTAATCATTTAGCTTTGAGGTACCATATGAAAAAATGAATAAACCGAAACTAATTTGATGGGCGTTGTTGTTGTAAGAGTTTGACTTCAAAGTAAAAGATAAAAAAAGGGATTGAAAATCAAGTTATTGATCATTTGTCCAGATTAAAAAAAAGAAGCAATGTTGAAGTGGTCTGATGGAGTTGAGATAGATGATACGTTTCAAGAAGAACAGGTTTTGGCTACCTCATATGATCTTATCCCTTGGTTTCAAATTTTGCTAATTACTTGGTAAGTGATGTGATACCTTCGAATTTGTCATTTTACAAAAGGAGAAAATTCATGTCTGATGTTAAGAAGTTTTTCTGAGTAAAGCGATACTTGTTCCGTGATTTTGCCGATGGGATTATTCGTTGCTGCAAACTCGAGGTTGATATGATGAGTATTTTGGAAGCTTATCATTCGTCTCCTGTTGGTGGTCATCATAATGGTATCTGGAGTGCCCACAAAATCTTGTAATGTGGGTATTACTGGCCTACCATTCACCAATGATCATGACTTTGCCAAGTCTTGTGATCATTGTCAAAGAAAAGGAGGTATTTCAAGGAAGCAAAAACCCTCACTTTCCATTTTTTGTGATTGAATTGTTTGATGTGTGGGGCCTTGAATTTATGGGTCCGTTTGTGATTTTAAATGGGATGAAGTACATACTTTTTATGGTTGACTATGTGTTTAAATAGGTTGAAGTTGTTGCGCTTTCAAATAATGAGGGAAAGAGTGTAATTGTATTCCTTAAAAGAAATATCTTCTCCAAATTCGGTACACCAAGAGCGATTATCAGTGATGGAGGTTCCCACTTTTGTAATAAGTTGTTCAAGTGGCTGAAGAAGTATAGTGTTCGACATAGTGTAGCAACCCATTATCATCCGCAATCTAGTGGGCAAGTGGAAGTTTAAAATAGAGAAATCAAGAAAAGCCTTGTAAAGACTGTGAATGCAACCAAAACAAAATTATCGAGAAAGCTTAATGATGCTTTATGGGAATATCGAACTACATTCAAGACTCCCATAGGTATGTCTCCTTACCAACTTGTGTTTGTGAAGTCTTGTCACTTTCCTATAGAGCTAGATCACAAAGCCATGTGGACACTCAAGAAGTTGAATCTAGATTGGGGTGCAACATCAAATCAGAGGTTTAACGAGCTAAATGGACTCGATGAGTTTTCTCTACAAGTGTATGAAAGTTCAGCCTTCAACAAGAAAAGAATGAAGAAGTATCATGATCAAAAGATTGAAAAGTGAGAATCCCTATGATTTGGTCCTTCTCTTCAATTAAAGGTTGTGCTTGTTTCCAGGAAAACTCAAGGCAAAGTGGATGGACCATTTTGAATAGTGCAAGTGTTTTCACACAGAGTGGTTGAACTAGAAAACGATGAGGGAACAAAGTTCAAGATGAATGTGCAAATGATTAAGCATTACATGGGAAAGCCAAAAGAAGTCAGAGTGATTGAAGAATGGGCTCTTGATGAAGTCTAAGTAATCAAGAATCATGCATCGTGTCATAACGTTAAATCAAGTGCTACTTGGGATGTAACCCAAGATATTTAGTATATTTATTTTTGAAGTTTTTCTCTTCTTAGTTTTTTAGGCTAGTAGAGGTTAAATCAGGGTCCGTGTCAAAATAATGTCATGAAAAAGTAAAAGGAAGGCCTAACATTTGCTACATGTGCTGGATAAAAAGAAAAACAGGAAAAAGTGCAATATAATCCTATGAATGGGATCTACGGGTTGTTGTTCATTCTACGAGCCGTAGACCTTGTTCACAAAACCTAGGTTAAAATAAAATCATTAAGGACTTGTTCTATGGGTCCTATCAGTGAGTCGTAGTTCTTTCAAAAAACCGTAAATGGTGGCCAAAGAATTTAAGTACTAGTAACAACTGTAGTTTTAGGTCTACGAGTGCACAATATCAACCATAGAATTTTCTACCGTCCGTAGCCTGTACTCATATACTCTAGGTATGTTTTCTGAATTTGGCCAAGTGTTGAGTAAACCTACGAAAGCCTTCTATGGATAGTGTGAATTTCAACAATCCGTAGATGGGATTTCATCAAAGGCAGTCAATTTAAATGAAAAAACCTGACCCGCGATCCCTTTACAATAAAACTCTCCCAATTTAAATTCTTCTCCTTTTTCCTCCCTTTGACCCCTACAAACCTCCAAATCTTCCCACCTTTACAATAACCCATCATACCTCCTAAACTTTTCATCCCTCATATCCCACCATATAAACCCATTTCAACATTTTATATTTCATTATCCCTTCTTCTTCCCAGAAATCCTCAGTCCCCTTAGTATCGCGGGTCGTAGTCACTGTGTAAAGAATTGTTGGGTCATCGTTAATTGTTCAAGCCACTCACACTACTTCAAGTTCACAAAGAGTAAGGTATATGTCCAAACCTTATCCTTTGATTACTTGGAATTGAAGTTGATTTAACTTAACCTAGGGTTGAAAATTTTGTTTGATTCGAATGGAATGATAAAATCAACCCTATGGATGATAGTTTATGTGAGCGTAGTATATCTATGTTTAAAATTTGTTTGGGATGTTGTTAATTTAAAATTGAAGTAGTGTTGTGAAGTGATGACACCGAACTAGGCAGTTGTGCCTTACAAAGGTCTTTTAAAGACTGTAGAGCTCTCTAAAATCCGTACTTTCTCTTTGTAGACAAGCCTATATGTCTAATGTTGAATATTTTATAGCACTACTTATGCGAAAACTATCGATCTACGAGTCGTAGACCTCTACGAACCGTAGATAGGATTCATAGAATGTTGTTTGTAAAATAAAATCCTAAGTTAAGGACTATGGAGCCAGTCTACGATCTGTCGGGCTTTCTACGACTCGTAGATTATTCTCGTAGTACAAAGGTACAATTTCTAGTAGCTCCAGTCAGGAACGACCTTAGGTCCTTAGAAACATTGACAGAACGTACTGACAGTCTATAGTTCCAACTTCAGAAACATGAAATGAGGCCTCATTTCCTATGATTTGGCCCTACGACCCGTAAACCCATCTACAAACCGTAGTTTCCCTTCTTGATGACCAAAAATAGTAAAACAATTATTTATTTTCTATTTTCTTACTTTCTTTTAGTGATTCTAAGTGACTAACGATGTCTCCATAGGTACAATGTTGTCAAGAGGTAACCAACAACGTGGAGGCGAGGCCATGGCTATGCTTAAGTCTCGGCTAGTTGACCAACCATCCAATTCTTACTCCATGCCCAAATTTCCTTTGTTTCAAATAAGGTAACTTCAGAGAGAGCGTGACTATGTTCACAACAACATCATTCTTGACTTAGGTTCTATAGTGAGTCCCAACTCTTAGTATGAATCAGTTCACCCTATGTTAGTAGGCAAGTTCATGAGTCAGAAAATATAGTAAGGGTAACCCCGTTTCATTCCATATCCATCCATTATTCGAATAGACGAATGATCCCAAGGGGGAGATATGTAACACCCCAAAAAATTTTGAGCTAAAACTTGAGCCATTATTTATGGTGAATAACATTTTTCTTAGTGATTCTATATTTTCTTAGATATTAAGGTCGCTAAAACTTAATAGCATAAAGTTGAGTTGGAAATTTTCCTTCTAATCGAATTCCTCTATGAGGATGAGGAGAGTTAAGTTTCATTTTTCAAAATGAATATATGGGAACTAAATATTCCCAAGGGTAAATGTTTTTATATTTAAAACGAGGGGAAACCTTGATTTCCAAATGAGTTCATGAGGAGTTTGAGCACTATTTCTTTTAAGAGAAACTTTTGAGTAATTATCTCAAATTGAGGAAGAGTTATATTTTTAAACATATGAGCATGAGTATATATTATTGGGAGTAGTATTAAGCACCGATATGGGGAGAGTTCAGACAACTCATAGACCCTACAAACCATGTATGCCACCAACATGGGTAAAGGGTCATACTCTTTAGATGATTCCTTATTGATTTTTAAGCATAGCTTAGTGGATCCACTTAGTTAAGCATGTCCTATACTCCGAAAAGGTATAGGACAGTTCTAGCAGCATGGGCGAGATGATGTATCATCACGTAGCTCATAGTGATGGTTGTCGGTTAGAGAATCTCCCAAATAAGAGTAATGAGTTTATTATTGTATTTTTATATTCATTTGAGTTATTATCTACTGTTCTAAAAGTTTCATGTATAAAGCATATTTTATTGTTGCTTTCATTTTGAGTTGAGTATCTTGAGTTTGAGTTCAGTATGAAGAGTATTCTTGAGTTTGAGTTGAGTATTCCTGAGTTGAGTTGAGTATCCTGAGTTGAGTTGAGTATTCTTAATTTTAGTTGAGTATTCTTGATTTGAGTTGAGTATTATTAGTCATATTGAGTTGAGACGAGGTAAGTATGTCTTCCCTTTTATTTGATCGAGCTTATACTTATGTTGCAGAGTTCCCCTTACATACTCGTACATTCCATGTACTGATGTCAGTTGGCCTTTGATCGTTTCATGATGCAGATACAGGTACTCAGGATCATCATCATCAACGGGTGTTTTGTTGAGGTCATGTTGTATTCCAGTCAGCTGTGGTGAGCCTTCTCATATTCGAGAGGACTTCACATATATCTTACAGTTAGTAGTTTTGAGATATCGTGGGTCTTGTCCCGATATCCTTTTGTATTAGTAGAGACTTCATAGATAGACAAGGTTGAGGAGTTTTCTGTAATTTCTTTCTTTTGAGTTGATTTATAAACTCTGAGTATATCTTTTAAGTATTTTTCAAACTTTTAAAGGTTGAATTATTTGAGTTTTATGAATTTTAAATTCAGTCTTAGTCTTTGTATGCTTGATTTAGTCTTCCGCTTGTAGTCAACCATGATAAGATTTGCTTGGAGACCAGCAATGGTTCTCGAGTGTCGATCACGTCCAGGGTGTAGACTCGGGTCGTGATAGGGGTATAGGATGATATCATAACTATAGATCCATCTTAGTGGCCTTCTCAGAGGCAGTGAGGAGTCACATGAGGAATCAATGTTATCATATCCTACGCTGGATACTTAGTTTTATGGTACTTCCGAATCATAAAAGACTCTAACCCAATGCGGTGCTCGATACTACTCCCAAAATACTTGATATAACATTATTCTCAATTCACCCATCTGATGGAGAACATAGTTGGTAACATTTTCTTGTTTTTTTAATGTTTGCTTAAACACCCATTCCTGGGGGTGTGATTATGTGATTAAATATTTCAATTAGCTTATGGGTGTTTGTATTTATTGATTTAATTATTGATTTGAAGTGGGTTCAATTGATAGTTGAGTTTTCATTTATGAATTGTAGTTGCAAATGCAGTTCTAGCTTAGTATTCAAAGCTTGCTTGAGAAAAAGGTTTTCGAATTAAAACTATCAATTGATAATTGTAGTGATTGGGTTATTGTGGATTCAACTTGAGAAAGTGGGTCTGAATTCGATCCTACCAATCTAGCTCGAAAGAGTAGATTAATTGAGGTTTTGAGCTGCTTAGTTGTTAGGCTTGTCGAGGTTCGAGAGAACTCGCTTAATTCATAAAAGTTGATTGAAAAATAGTTGTTACACTTAAAGCCTAGCCTATCCACTAAGATTCAACGTCTTTTAGTAGATAATAATTATCCATATAGCGAAATTGGCGTTTAATTGATCACATCCCCAAGGATCCCTCTCTATTTGATTACTCCCCTGCTTTTCGTAATTGTTATTTGTTCACTCTAATCCCCCCCCCCCCCAATTGACACTAGTTGTCAAACCCCTGCAATTTACTTTAACTATTTCGGTAATATTTATTTCTACAAACGATTAGAACCTCATTTCACTTCGTAATTGAATTCTTTACCGTATCACTCCTTGTGGGATCGACCCCAACTCTTCGTTGGGTTTACACTTGATTGTGACCGTCTACACTTAGAATTGAATGAAGTGTAGTTGAGCGTTATCAGTTACCTAGACTTTGGGATTGTCGTTATTTAGAGATTCCACCACTATCCTCTAAATGTATGGGACATATTTACTGTTTCTCCTCCTTGTCTTTATATATTAAACTATGCATAATTTGATAAATTAATCTAATATTGGAAATTTTCCTCCATGTCTCACCATATTTTTCCTTTTCCATAATTCCCACAAAAGGGTGATTGGAACAACATGAAAGATGTAGTTCACCTGATGATCAACTTTTATTTTACATCATCCTTATACCTATAGGCCCAAATAAGTGTTTCCCTGCCAATTGAGTAGTTGGTGAGTGTAGAAAAACATGGGATATGTCCTCTACCTTAGGCAAATCATAACAAAAGCATCTAGAGGGGAATTGAATTCCAAACTTCTCAGAGTATCATCTAATGGTAATTTGGCCCTCCACAATTTCCACATAAAAAAGGAATTTTAATAGGCATATCTTTAATACTAGATTCTTTGCCAGTTAGATCTCACTGTTCATGTTTCTTTTTCTACACAATTTATCTGAATTTTCTTAAGTAAATTCTTGAGTAATCAACTTCCACCTTTACCTGTGTGCAACTAGGAGAGGTACAACTAGCACTCGATACTAAGCTTAGACCGGATCCAACCTTGCTGAGTCATTTGTCAATGGTGCATAGCAGACACATGTAATATATAAAAACAAACAAGTATATTTCGATTTAAATATAAGACATCGACCGATAAGTCACATGTCAACAACTCTACAAAGAAAATAACTACTCCCAATAGTTTATATAAATCAATAAACACGTAACACACAAGTCATGTTTGGACCGTCGAGGCCACCATGATCTTTACAATAAAAAATTGAAAATATTTAAATATAATATATAAGCTAAGAGTTAGCCAGAACATACTTACTTGTTCTCGACCTAGCCTTACAAAACATAACGAACTGAGCAGTATTCTTACTTGAATGGAGCTAACTAATGTTATCAAATAATAAAGTACACAAGAAAGAAGGTCAACAATTGTCATAATACAACCTAACTATTCCTGACACAAATCATACAATAAAAGTCAAACAATAACCTCACCATCCCTCATAAGCATAGCAAGACCACCTACACAGGCCCTCAGAAACTTGAGAGGTGTCAATTCAATCTATATACCCCTATTAGTAATCCACTAGCCTTGTAGGCAAGCATTAAAACTCATAGTTCCTCATACACTCTACACATAGCCCCAAAAACAATTGTGTATATGTATATCCCCGACAATTGAATATCTAGCCTCGTAGGCACCTCACATCTGTATCTGAGAACTCAAGGCTCCTATATCTTTATTTGAGCACACAAAGCTCTCGTATTTGTATCTAGCCACGTAGGCAACACATTTAGCCCCGTAGGAAACATATTTAGTCCTCGTAGGCAACATATCTAGCCTCATAGAAACCTCGTAACAATCCCTTAAGGAATATTATATAACTCGGAAGGAAACTCTGGCACGTAAGCCTAAATCTAGCCCATTTAGGCAAGTTTTATAGTCCATGAGTGAGCATGCTTCATTATAGCCCCTTAGGCAATATGTATATAGCCCCTTGGGCAATTTGTGTATAGCCCCTCAGGAAATCTGTGTATATCCCCTCAGGAAATCTGTGTATATCCCAGAAGAAACAAGTCAAATCCCTAGCCCGCTTAGGACAACAACAAACAATCATATCTCTATAGTTAACTATAATAGCCCCAAGGGCAATAACAAGTTGTTAATTGTCCCAAAGACATGCAATATAGTTATAAACGACCTATACAAATAATCCCTAAGTAGTATCTAAGCTCAAGGTCACTATCCATAGAATATGAATCCCCACAACTAATGACTATATCAAGTCAAGTAGTCAACCAAATCAAATAAGGCTACGAGTAATTTAACTACAACAATTAGCCTTATTGTTCTTTAAGATTGAAGGGAAATTTTTCCCTTATTCCATGTTTTCATTCCATTGTTTGCTCCACAAAACTTAGTCATTATAAGGATAAACAGAAATGAACCAACGTAGAAAGTTCCTGGTCCACATTTGGCCCAAGTTTTCAGATCCTGTATGAGCTTTAGTTAATCTAGTTAAGTGAAAAATGTTGAAAGGCACATGTTAATAGTGTCTTGAATTTTTTCCTTGTATATTTGAGGAAACTCATAATCCCTATTTGTTTAGAAGATCTTTTGTCCTAATAGATTTGGAAAATGAATCTATTGTCCTTTTAGGATTGGGAGAACATTTTTCTTATAAGTTTGGGACTACTTGGTATCTGTATATAGGGTATGTAGTTGGGGATTCTAAATTTCTAATGTATTGTAAGCTTTTTCTTCTTCTTTTTTCATAGTGGAAAACTCTCTCTGCTTTTACTTGGAAGATTAGGCCTAGTCGAACCTCATTAAATTCTTGAGTTATTTTTCTTCACTATTTTCTTTATTCGTGATTGTGTACTAGCGTTAATCCACGATATTTCCACAACAACACCAAAGAGGTACTTCCCCTGTATAGATGCTAGTATAGAATTGAGAAGACATGGACGCTATTCTTGATTTATCTGCATACGAGCTTCATTCAACTAGTAGGAATAGTCACAATGCAAAAAGACAAAAACATTCATTGGCCAACTGTGTAGGGAAAAAGATGAACATAAGACTTAGATTTCTCAGTGTAATCTAAAGCTCTACAAGACATTCTTCAGTAACACCAAATTTAAAACTTATTGAAATATCAAAATCGTGCTGAAGAGAAAAAAAATAACCTTGACATAGCTCGAATCTGAGCTTAAACAACTTGACATAGACAATCAATATTCTTTTGTTAGAAAAATATAGCATTAATTAAATGTTTTCCACCAAACCTCCTCAACGTATACACGTACGTACACCTATAAGAGAAGAAAAAGAAGTAGAGTAAGATAAACATAGAAAAAGTGATGAAGAGGGAAGTGAGCTCAAATGGATGTTGATGGTAGCATGAGTAAATTGAGGAGTAGGTGACAAAAAAGTGTTGAAATTAAAATTGGTGACAAAAAAAATCTGACCATGTCAAACTCTTTCTTAATTAGGGATTAAGATAATTGAGGTCTAAAGTGTAATATTTAAAACTTCTAAACTTTTAAAAGTATTCAAAATAAACCCAACTTCTCCTTGTGTTTCTTTTTCTTTCAATTGCTGCGAGAACAAGTTACGGTTCGTCTTCTTCATCTTCGTTTGTCTTCTTCGTCCGTCGTCTGTCATCTTTGTCTTCGTCTGTTGTCTTCTTCGTCATCGTCGTCATCTACCCTCAAGGTAACACTCTTTTCTTTTCTTTCATTGTTAGGGTTTTGAGAGTGTAAAGGTTGAAAATCCATTGGGTTATTTTTGTTTATAATTTTTTGTGTTATTTTTGTCCAAATTATCACCTGCATTGCTGAAAAGATTTCTGGAGTTCATTGAGAGTTCTCTATCTGAAAATGTTTGTGATGCTGAATTTATGAAAATTCAGCTGATTTTTATTTTTATGCCTATGAATGAGAAGTAAGCCCTTCATTTACTTAGTTTATAGAAATTAGAGAGCTAAAGGACAATGATGTTGGTGTGGGTTTAATGTTTGATATATTTTGAACGATAATGGAGTTATGGGATTTGTTAGAGTTTGGATGTCTCATAGAATCCAGAGACATGGAAGATGAAGGACAATACTGTTGCACTTAAATTAGGTTCAGGTAGGTCAATTGTGGGATTTTTAATGGAACTCTAAATAGCAATTGAAAGCTATGAACCTGTAAAAGTTTAAGAATTTTGCGAGTGAAAAGCAGCAGTTGCTACATTGATAATTGATTACCCTATTTCTTTATGTGGTTTTGAAACTAACTTTCAAAATTATCTAAATGATAATGAATTGTCTTTTTTATTATTACATTTTGATTTTATTGTTTTTATGTAGATTGTGCATCCATGACTCCAAGGAAAAAACGAGCAACCCCTACTAAAAAGTATGTAAGGCGAATCAGAACACAAAGACAAAGAGAAGAAGAAGAACTAGAAAACACAAATTTGAAAATTCTATAGAAGAAGAAGAAGGAGAACATGAAATAGATGTTTCTTCTACAAATGTAGAAAGAGATGATAGAGCAGTTGAGGAGGAACAAAATGATATAGTCATTCCAGAAAAGGAGACATCTCCTATTGTTGAATCTTCTCCGATCAGTCCTTCACCTGATAACTTCATTGTGAAGTCGATTAGGTATGCAAATTACAATTTGGATTCAATGATTGATAGGTATCCAAACTTAAGAGGTTCTTTAACTGTTAAGTCGGAGTTACGTAAGTTTTCTAAATTTAGAACGATTTTAGAAGAACAAAAATTGGTAAAGTTCTTTCGATCTTTTATTTTCGGAAATTACTTACAACTTGAAGGTACTCGTATAAGATTTCAAATGAGTTTAGTCTATCAACTTCTTCAATGTCAAATTTATAGTCATCGAAAAGAAGAAATTTGGATAAATTATAGTGGCATGCCCATTTGTTTTGGAATGAAGGAGTTTGCTATCATCACCGGCTTAAATTGCCATAATGAAGATGTGTATGATGTTGAAAATATGTCAACTAAGACAAAAATGAGACGAAAAGAAATTCTTGAGGTTGTGGGAAGGAGTTGCAAGAGAAATGAGTTGATTGAACATCTCCAAACCAAAAATCTTAGTAAAGATGTAAAAAAATCATTGTGTTTACTTTATTTTGTTCATAGCTTTCTTTGCCCAAAAGATGTGAGTACAAATATTCCAAAGAAGTGGATTTTGCTCTCAGCCGATAGAAAAGCATTTTCTGCTTATCCATGGGGTCGTATTAGCTATGATATTACAATTAAGCATCTATTGAAAGCGGTGAAGACTATTGATGGGAAGACTACCAATCTTTATGGCTTTCCACGGGCCTTTATGGTAAATTTTATTTTAGTTTAGTTCATATATATATTTATTTCATTATTTTTTGGTGCTTCCAATATTTTGATCTCCTTTTGTGATTATTTTATGTAGTGTTGGGCATTTGAGGTTGTTCCTTTCCTCCAAAATAAATATAAGGTGTTTTCGAAACAAGTGTCTTCACCGAGGATTTTTCGATGGCTTTTGGCGACTAATAACGAATCAGTTGACATTAATGAGTTGTTTGATCCCCCTCAAGACTCGGTAAGCATTATTCTTTAAACATTTTTAGTTAAAGTGAAATTGTTGTTGCTTTTCTAATTTTGTTGTAGCCTTTTCAACAAGTGTTTTCTTTGTTTAATTAGTTGATGTCAATTGTTGAAGTTATTACAACAATTGCTGGAACAATCAGAACAACTGGTATGTAATAATCTTTAAATGCAACAATTGCTTTATCACATTTTAATTATTATTATTTTTACATGTAGATTGTGCATCCATGGATAATTCCTACATCTAGTGAAATGGAAATGGAATTTTTCACTACGTTTGTGCCTAAGAAATTAACCAAGGATGATAAGATTGAAAAGCTTGAGATGGATTTGAATGGTGTTGTGGCTATAAAAAGAGACATCATAATTGATGAGCATAATCTTGATGTAGGAGGTGGAGGAGCATCTTCTCCAATTGTTGAGAGAGTTTTAAAGTGGTGTTGGTGATGGAGGAGGAGAGGAATTTACTCCAAATGTTGATAGATGTACTGATGGTGTTGATTTCGAAAGAGGAGGAGACTTTGGTGATATTAGTGGTGATTTTGGAGTAGGAACATCTTCTCCGATCGATGAGGATGTTCCTTGTCTTCAAGAAACTCCATCCACTTAGGAGACGATAGATTTATTGAATGTCAGAGTAGAGTCTTTAGAGAAAACTATCGTCACCATGAATGCTAAGATTGAATCTTTAGAGAAAGCTATCGTCACCATGAAGTCTAAGAGAGGTATTAGGCCATCATCAAAGATCTCTCATCCATATACTCCCGACTATGTTAAAAGAACAAAGAGATAAATTTCAGTGGCATTGTCAAGTGCTAGAAAAAAGAAAAAGGAAAAAGTGAATGAGACCATTATCAAAAAAGAATTGGTGTCCGGAGATAGTAAAAGTAAAATTATATTCTAATCATTTTTCTAAGATTTGTCTTGTGTTATATATATTTCATTTTTACATGTGAAATTCATTTTTTTAATTTTACAGATGAAAGGGCTAATATTGCAGATGAAGGGGCTGATTCGAATTCAAAAAGGAGTTGAAAGAGTGATGAAGAATGGGCTGCTTGTGAAAATGCATTTTTACCACTATTTTGCTACACTTTTAATTCACTTTTGTTGTACATTAGTGAATATGATATTTTGAAATTGATGAATTGAAGGGGCTGCTTGTGAGTATGCAGTTTTACCACTATTTTGCTACACTTTTAATTCAATTTTGTTGTACATTAGTGAATATGGTATTTTGAAATTGATGAATTGAAGGGTCTGCTTGTGGATATGCATTTTTACCACTATTTTTCTACACTTTTAATTCACTTTTGTTGTACATTAGTGAATGTGGTATTTTGAAATTGATGAATTGAAGGGGCTGCTTGTGGATATGCATTTTTACCACTATTTTGCTACACTTTTAATTCACTTTTGTTGTACATTAGTGAATGTGGTATTTTAAATTTGATGAATTGATATTTTAATCGGGAAAAAAATTGTGATGTTAGTGAACTAGTTGAAAGTGAGGATTTGACTCATCCAATTGTTGAAATTCTCTACAGCAATTAAATAAGTTGTTGTATTTTTTACAACAATTGCTGAAATTCTCTAAAGCAATTAAGCAAATTGATGTACTTTTCATAGCAATTGCTACAATTCTCTACAACAATTAAACGAGTTGTTGTATTGTTTTACAACAATTGCTTAAATTTCTACAACAAGCACGAAAATTATTGTACTTTTCATAGCAATTGCTGAACTTTTCTACAGCAAGTAAGAAAGTTGTTGTACTTTATATAACAATTGCTAAAATTTTATTTAACAAGTAAGCAAATTAATTGGCTAATTGATTGTTTATTGGTTGTAACACTCATATTTAATGATAAATAGAGTAGTGTTGATTAAAAATAAAATTTATATTAGATAGTGATCTTGTATAATAAGATAGTTATTTGAGATATCAGACGATCAATTAAGTAATTTCACATGTAATCAACTTAAATTGATAAATTGATTGTTAATTAGTTATATTAATCATATTCCATGATAAATAGGATAGTTTTGACTAATTTTAAAAGAAAATCTAGAATAGGTAGTAATTTTATTTGAATAAGCTATAACAAATAAGTAAATTGTTGTACTTTTCATAGCAATTGCTACAATTCTCTACAGCAATTAAACGAGTTGTTATATTGTTTTACAACAATTGTTTAAACTTCTACAACAAGCATGAAAATTATTGTACTTTTCATAGCAGTTGCTGAACTTTTCTACGGAAAAGTAAGAAGTTGTCGTACTTTATATAGAAATTGCTAAAATTCTCTACAACAAGTAATAAAGTAATAATAAGAATAACAATAAAATAAAATATGCTCTTACAATTTAAATAACAATAATTAGTACCAAAATAGATAAGATCAAATGTGTTCACAAATAATAACAACAAAAACAACAAAAAGCACCAAAAAAGATAAGATCAAATATGTTCACAAAAAATAAAAAGAACAAATGTATTTTTATGCAACATTTCGCTCGGAGCATGTAGTTCTCTTGTGACCAATTCTTTTGCATAAAGAACATTTATTTTTCTTCGTTGAAAATGATTCCCCGATTCCTTTATGTCTTTTTGAGGACCTTCTTCCAACCTTGCCTGACTCAACAAATGGAGAAGATATTTTTCTCTCTAAAATCTCAATAGGAACTTCCCAAGTTTCTTCAGATGGCACCGGTTTAATTTCCTCCACATATGCAATAAGGTATACCTCTACATTGTAATACGAAGAGAAGTACTCATAAATGTGTCTCCCATAGTCATCACCATATTGGCATCGAAGCGCTGCCATAGCATGTGGACAAGGTACTTTGTCAATGTCAAAAAATTTACAAGTACAAGATTTGGCTAGCAAATCAACTGTTGCAACTTCATCTTGACCGGTGACAATATACTTGTAGTTGGCAGTTTGATGGACCAATAGCTTGTTCCCTAGATTAATATTTTTTGCAATGTCTTTTTCTATCGAAGGGACGAAGATGGTTGGTGCATTAATGAATTTCATACGTCTCTCATGAAATTTTTCTGCAAATCGCCTGTTTATTGCATCAAATAGAGCAGTAATGGGATATTCTCTTTCATCAAGAAACATTGAGTTAACCGACTCAGCAATATTTGTCGTCATAATATTGTACCTGTAACATATAAGTGTCCAATAATATATTATACGTATGTGTTTATAACTGTTGTATAATTTTTATAACAATTGTTGCATATTTCTCAGCAGGTGCTGAAATAAGTGCAGCAGTTACTATAAAAAATTGCAACAGTTGCTATAAAAAACTGTAGTAGTTATACCAACTATCAATAATAACTATAACAAATTTTACCTATTTCTGGGAAAGAATGCCCTGCTCCATCGGTGAAATCCAACGCGTTCAAGATGTGTGGCAGCCTGTGGAACCAAATCTCTTATCCGATTAAAATGATCACTGAACACATCAATATTATATGCTTTTGCCTCCTTATAAAAGTGGTAGACAACACTCGCATTGTGAAAATTATTTCGAATATTTTCTCCTAAGTGCCTCATGCAACAACCATAATGAGCTAAAGGAAATACAATTGAAACCATTTTTCTAATACTTTGATATCTATCAGAGATTATGCACAATTCAGGAGTATCAAGTACAAAACTTCTCAATTGCTTAAAAAAGTATCGGTAGGAAGCATCACATTCAGAGTCTACTACGCAAAATGCCACCGGAAAAATATGATTCTCCGCATCCTGTGCAACAGCAGACAACAACACACCACCATATTTACTTCTCAAAAATGTCCCATCAACAGCTATGACTTTTCTCATTTGTGCGAAACCAAGAATCCAAGCTCCATATGCCACAAAAAAGTACTTGAACCTGCCATTTTCATCAATCTTCAACGCCGTTTTACTTCCCGGATTAGATGTCCTAAGCATATGACTATACGCATCAATCACTCCATATCCATGTTCATGTGTCCCTCTTACCAAAGATTTTGCAATCTCGCTACCCTTCCAAACTTTCCAATAACTAACCTTGCATCCCAATTCAATACGGATAGAGTTTTTCAAATCTTTTGTAGATGGACCTTTACCTTCAGGATATCTATCTTTGAAGTATGCTCCAATGACTTTTGCTGTGGCATGTGGATTATGACTCGTAAGATGTTCCGAGCCACATGTATGCATCTTTTCATACTTTTTAATATAAAATCTATCAGAATTTTCAACTTTCACCGCTCTTAGCCACCACGTGCACTAAAGATGCTCACATTTGACACAATACACTGAACATGAATTAATTACCTTCTTCAATCTAAAATCTTTTTTGACACAAGCAATTTTCAATGCAATATCTAATTCTTGTTTATTCTTAAACGACATATCTTTGCAAAAACATGTTCCATCATCTTGAGCATGACTGCATTAAGTTAATTAATTATCAGCTAAAGCAAAATTAATTAAGTGTACAAAGAGGATGAACTTTTAGAAATAAGTAAATTTATAAGTTCATAGTACTTGCCTATTAGCAACTTCACTAATAATGGGCAATCTATTCCGAACTTCAGGAGAAAGAATATGTTGACCTTCACGCTCTTCATTCGGAATATTCATATTCATCCTACCACATTCATCGTTCAACACTTGTTGGTCATCACATAAATTATGATTCTCCACCAATCTTTCAACCATGTAGATCCTTAAAACACCTCTAGGCTCATCTTCCAAATAAGTACTTAAACTAAGTTGATCATTTATCTTAAAAGGAGCCGTCTTCTGCTTTTCACCACAACTATGCAGGTAAGTGATCACAATATCTTCCAACTCACAATTTAATTTACAACAAGTAATGATTTTATTCGCAAAATCATCATATGCAATATCTCGATGCATAATCATCACGATTGTTGGACTCGACCCATTCACCATTACAATCAACTGGTACTACTATTCTATCTCCCATTAATGATGTTGAAGATACCTGAAAATATTGTAACTTAGAACTAAAAAATTGATCATAAAAAAAATTATATTAAAATATCACAATTGTTGTAAGTTATTCAACAGTTGCTGAAATAGATATAGCAGTTGCGGCAATTTATTCAACAACAACATTCAACAATTGTTATAAATTACTGAAATAGTCATATCAGTTGCTGAAAATTATGATACATCAGTGGCAAGAACAATAATACAAAAATCAAATTTTTAAATGAATAATACACACAAACAATACTATTAACTTGTTAAATGATTGAATATTATCAGTTAAGAAGTAATTTCTAAAGCTTAGACCTTTTCAAATCACATGTTAAATTAAAATTTGAAATTTTCCCTTCTCAAATTCTTCAAATAAGAAGAATTGATTTGGGGTTTTCCTATTTTAGAAATTAGGGTTTTACTTAAATTTGGGTGAAAGTGTAAAAACAAAAGCTCACTCTTTTTACATTTCAACACTTTTTTGTCACCTATAATTCATTCTCCCGCATAGCATTTATAGATAGGTCTAATAGGAAAGTGGGCTTTGCCCTATTCAAATTAGAAATGGGAAAATTACGCAGAATGGCAAACATCTAGAGTGTATTATGTAATATAGCTATAGTTTCAATTATTTTTAATATGTGGCTATAGTTTCGCAAAATTTTGCTATTTGGTTCCTAACTGTATAAATTCAAAATTTGTATAGTTCGGTCCTGATTGTATAAATTCAGAATTTGTATAATTCAATTCCTAATTGTATAAATTCAGAATTTGTATACGATTTGTTGATACACTTGATTTGTACAAGTTCTGAAAAATTCATAATAAATTACCCTGTTAGTAAATTAGAAAGCGAAATATACAAATAGAGTTTTGGAAAACTCCTAAATATATAAGTAAAGAATATAAATATACTTACCCTATTTGTATATTGGCAAACGAAATATACAAACGGACAAGCGAAATATACAAACTACAACCTCCGTAGCAAACAAAACTACAGGGTATGGAGCACATTTATTAAAACTATTGCTATAGAGCTTTATTGTGTCTATTATTTTTGCAAATTCTGAAATTTTCTCATTAGAAATAGGCCATTTTGATTGTTTTATTTTGGGCTTAGACCAGAATTTCGTTTTGTTTTTTTTTTCAACAAATAAAAGGAAAAATTACATAACAAGGCAAACATGTGATATGTATTTACGATAAACCACTATAGTTTTAAAAATTACAATTTATAGCTATATGTAGGATTTCATAGAAAAATTTTCTTTCCTCTCTTCCTTGCCTCTCGCTCACTGTCTCTCCCTCTCTCTCACTCCCATGCCCTTCTCTCTCTCTCCCTCACAGTGATGACCCAGGTGTATATAATTGTGTTTGTATTTATATAAGGAAAACTACATGGTTTAGCAAACATATACTAGTTTATTAGTCATCATAGCTATAGTTTTAATTAATTACTACTCACGACCAACATTCAATGATAATTACGCGGTCTAGGGTTTCGAGTTTTTATTATTCACATGTTTGTATAATTCGAAATTTATATAAATAATTTGTATAACTTTTATATAATGTAATTGTGTATAATATAATTTGTATAGTTGTTTAACATTTAGATGTTTGTGTTTGTATAAATTCGTTATTTCGAGTTCATACAAAAATAGCTCAATTATACAAATGTACCCGCGAATTACACAAACTCACCCACGAATATACAAACCCATGAATTATACAAACCCGCGAATTATACAAATGATGCAGCTTAAATAGTAGCTACAACCCGTAAATATCCAAACTATAGCTATGGAACATAATTAAGTTTATTATAGTGGCTATTTGCGAAAACTTCCCTAAAAATATATTTGTTTTGAATTTTTTGTCTTTATTTTGCATTGTATTCTGTATTTATTTAATGCATTACTATTTTGTATTTTGTATCAATTGTATTTGAAATACAAAGAATACAATCAATATTCATCTCCTCTCCTCCTCTTTCAATAGTGCTCACCTCTCTCCTCCCTCTCTCGATTTCACTTGCCTCTCTCTAGTTGATATGTATTTATTTCGATACAATCAGTTTGTATTTATATTTTTTTCTCCGAAATCCGCAATAAATACAACGAATACAACATGTATTCATCATCTCTCATCCCTCTCTCAATCTACAAAATTTTAATTCTAAATGGAGAAGGACCTAAAATACTCTTAAACTATTGGAATTAGTATAAAAATATCTAACCTAATGGCCATAAAATTCCCTTGGGGTTAACCTTTATGGCCCTTTATTACCCTTATCACAACATCACCATTAATTGAATTAATTAATTTTATCATTTAATATGTGTCACATTCTAATTCATTAGAAAAAATAATTAATCAAAACTAATTTAATCTAACTCAAACCCGGATCCACCCAGTAAATCACCCAACCCAATTAACATCAACGGGAAACAAAAAGAAAATCTTAACTAAGGAAAATCTCACGTGTGCATTAATATTATCATCATCATATGATACTACAATTGAAATCTTTTTTACTTTTAAAAGTATATAATGATACGCCAATAACATCTAAAAAAAAATAGAACATGCAACATCATATCATATTTATGTTTATGTGCTGAATTTTAGAATTAACACCTAATACAGTTATATTATAATTATTAATGTTAGAACAATCATGAAATTAAGGATTTTAATGCTAAACCAATCAGATTAAGAGATACAAATCATTTGTTTTTTTGAATTCTTGTTTAAGAAGAAACTGAACAATTAATGATTTTTATATTATAGTTGGTGCCTTAAATTAGAATCTTAATATTATTAATCCAAGAATTGATCAACTTATTAATAGTGGTGCAAGGATCTATCTGGCAAAACACTTGCATTCCTTTTCTTTACCCCTATATATAAACCTGGTTCTATGCATAATTAAAAATAATAATATGCTATATTATAATACTATTTGTTAATTAATGTGAGGTGTAACATGTAGAAATTAAGGTAAATATTCTCCTATGAACCTAATATATACTGCATTGTATGGATTAACTACAAATTATTTAAAGGTAAAATAACTTCAACATTATAAAAATATATAAATATAATAAAAATTTAATTTTTTTAAATAAAAATTTGAGTTTGGACATTATTTTGTTTGAAAAAAAATTAAAATTTTGTGAGTAAAGTGAAATTTCACCGAGAAACTCGTCTGGACTAATTTTTGATGATGAATATTCAAAATTGACAAAATTTCAAGAACAAATAATATTGTTCTTTTATTGAAAAATTATGACCAAGTGAACTCATTTGTCTACTGTGTACCAATAAGAATCTAATGATACTTATGCAGATGTTCAATTCATAATTTATTTAACTTTCTAAAAGAGATCAAAATGTTGTCATCACTTAAGAAGAGTTGTTTGTGTTGGGCTCTGTCTGATGTTCAGACAGAAATGAAAAAACTCAAAGGTAACATAACGATGTGTCATTACTTCACTAACATATGTAATGTCAAACCACAACATCTTAACATGTCATGTTGTTCCTCATGTATTTCTAAGATACGTAGAACAAAAATTTTGGAGAACTTGATAAGCAATAACATAATTTAAAGAGTATTTTTAAAACTAGAAATTAAAACCAATAGAGAAATAGAATCAGAAATAAATTAGAAATAATATATAAAATATTTTCCCAAAAAAGAAAATCGAGCGCACTAAATGCAAAATATATCCTTAAGAAATTATTCCCCTCAAATACTCGAGGTTAATGGAATATATCCTCCCAGGATAGAACGATTTTACTCACCAGTGTATCGATACATATACCTATGGTGTCAGCGTACCACTCAATGGCAGTAAAGTACATTTAGAATACTAGATTTAGTAGTAGAAGAAGAGGTTCAGAAAATTGGTTATTTCGTCGTTAAAAATGAGAGGAAAACCCTCTATTTATAGATAACAAAAGATAGTGTAAACAAATATTTATCGTGTCTTACCAGAAAGGTCACAACCCTTTGGAAAAGTCACAATCCTTTGAAAATGTCACAACCTTTCATAAGAGTCACAACTTTTCATAGAAGTCACAACTCTTCATAAAAGCCACAACTCTTTATCAAAGTCACAACTCTTCATTTTTCAGTCACACCTTTTAAAACCCAACAATATGTTAGATCCACAAAATCCTTCGAGTATTTTTTTATATTGTGGTCGTTGAGTTTCTCTTTTACTAGTATACTAGTAAAATTACCGGCGCTTCGCGCGGAAATTGAATATCACGGAATTTATAAAATAATATTTAAAACCTATCATGCATTAAAACTACAACATTATATGGAAATTAAAAACTATTACATCTTATCATTTATCCTTAATAACATAAGCAAAAATTCATGATTGTAAAAATACATACCATAATCTGTAACATAAGCAATGGTGTCAGTAAGCCACTCAACAGGAGCAAAGTACACAAATATTTAATTGTGAAGAAGAAGAAGAAGTTTAGAATTTTCGTTGTTTTAAAATGAGAGGAAATCCTCTATTTATAGACAACAAGGGTAGTGTGAACAAATATTTATTGTGCCTTATCAGAAAGGTTACAACTATTTGGAAAATTTGCAACCTTTTGGAAAGGTCACAACCTTTCATAAAAGTCGCAACTCTTCATTAAAGTCGCAACTCTTCATTAAAGTCACAACTTTTCATAAAAGTTACAATTTTTCATAAAAATCGCAACTTTTCATAGTCGCAACACTTCATTTAAGTCGCAACTTTTCATCAAAGTCACAACTTTTCATGAAAGGGGAAGGCTAGTTTTGGAAATAAATAAATTAACATGGAATTTTGGTTTGTGGTGGCACCACGTAGGCGGGCCTAAATATCACGGGATTTATAAAATAATATTTAAAAGGCCAAACACATATACAACCCCTCTAACTTGCCCTCATTTTTCATTTGGCACTCCAACTTAGGCTTGTTCCATTTTAACCCTTAAACTCCATTTTTTATGTACCATTTTAACATGAAATACTATTTTTATGATTTCTTTATTTTTATATATATTCTTCAATTGCAACTTCTTATTTTAAATCGACATGTGTCAATTAATTTTAGTTTTAAAAAAATTAACAAAAACTAATTCTTTTTTAAAAAATAATAATTTCTTTTTAAGAGTTTTATGTGAAAAATAACCGACGAAATTGTGTTGGTTTTCTTTCTTAAAAATCACCGACAATCTAACAAATTAAAGTCAGTCGAGTTTTAACATTTTTTAGTAGTGTTATTAGCAATGAACAAGAGTCTTTTTTACTCGTATTGAAGATGAGTTTTTTTATTCGTATTGATTTATATTAAAAATAAAAAGTGAGTATTTGCGTTAAATTTAGATAGCCTAGATGATAAGAAATAATAAATAAGTAGTGTTATTTAATTTAATTGAATGTTTAAGAAAGAAAATCAAAGAACTTTCGTCAATTTACTTTCATGCAAAAATATAGAGAAATCTCAAAAATAATATTATTGTTTGAAAATTTTTATGTTCGTTCGCGAATGTTTAATTTTTTTACGAAAATTAACAGACACACGTCTATTTTTTAAAATAAAAAATTGCAATTGAAGAACATAAATAAATAAAAAATCATAAAAATTGGTATTAGTGTTTAAATGGTATAGAAAAAATGGAGTTTAAGGGTTAAAATGGAACAAGGCTAAGTTGGAGTGCCAAAATGAAAAATGAAGGCAAGTTTGAGGGGTTGTGTATGTGTTTGGCCTATTTAAAACCTATCATGCATTAAAACTACAACATTATATGGAAAATGAAAACTCTTACATCTTATCATTTATCCTTAATAACATAAGTATAAATTAATAATTGTAAAAATACATACCAGGATCTGTAACATAAGCAATGGTGTCAGTGAGCCACTTAACCGGAGCAAAGTACACAAATATTTAATTGTGAAAAAGAAGAAGAAGAGATATAGAATTTTCGTTGTTTTAAAATGAGAGGAAATCCCTCTATTTATAGACAACAAAGGGTAGTGTGAACAAATATTTATTGTTCCTTATCAGAAAGGTTACAACTATTTGGTAAATTTGCAACCTTTCGAAAACGTCGCAACCTTTCATAAAAGTCGCAACTCTTTATTAAAGTCGCAACTTTTCATAAAAGTTACAACTTTTCATAAAAGTCACAACTTTTCATTAAAGTCACAACTTTTCATTAAAATTGCAACACTTCATTAAAGTCGCAACTTATCATCAAAGTCACAACTTTTCATGAAAGGGGAAGGCTAGTTTTGGAAATAAATAAATTAACAGGGAATTTTGATTTGTGGTGGAGCCACGTAGGCGGGCCTAAATATCACGGAAGTTATAAAATAATATTTAAAACCTATCATGCATTATAACTACAACATTACATGGAAAATAAAAATTATTACATCTTATCATTTATCCTTAATAACATAAGCATAAATTAATGATTATAAAAATGCATACCATGATCTATAACATAAGCAATGGTGTCAGTGAGCCACTCAACAGGAGCAAAGTACACAAATATTTAATTGTGAAGAAGAAGAAGAAGAAGAAGAAGTTTAGAATTTTCGTTGTTTTAAAATGAGAGGAAATCCCTCTATTTATAGACAACAAAGGGTAGTGTGAACAAATATTCATTGTGCCTTATCAGAAAGGTTACAACTATTTGGAAAATTTGCAACCTTTCGAAAAGGTCACAACCTTTCATAAAAGTCGCAACTCTTTATTAAAGTCGCAACTTTTCATAAAAGTCGCAACTTTTCATAAAAGTCGCAACACTTCATTAAAGTAGCAACTTTTCATCAAAGTCACAACTTTTCATTAAAAGGGGAAGGCTAGTTTTGAAAATAAATAAATTAAGAGGGAATTTTGGTTTGTGGTGGTGCCACGTAGGCGGGCCTAAATATCATGGAATTTATAAAATAATATTTAAACTACAACATTATATGAAAAATGAAAACTATTTCATCTTATCATTTATCCTTAATAACAAAAACATAAATTAATGATTGTAAAAATACATACCAGAATCTATAACATAAGCAATGGTGTCAGTGAGCCACTCAACAGGAGCAAAGTACACGAATATTTAATTGTGATGATGATGATGAAGAAGAAGAAGAAGAAGAAGAGGAGGTTTAGAATTTTCGTTGTTTTAGAATGAGGAAATCTCTCTATTTATAGACAACAAAGGGTAGTGTGAACAAATATTTATTATGCCTTATCAGAAAAGTTACAACTATTTGGAAAAGTTATATAATAAAAACGCATCTTCAGAAATCAAGACCATTTGTTTTAAAAAACTATATTATAAAAATTTGGGATAAGGGTCTGAAAAATATTCCAACTTTGGTCGGATTTGCTGTTGCGATACTAAACTTTCATGAGGACCTATTACCTCCCTAGACTATTTAATACCGTATTTTAAACATATATATTTGCCCACGTGGACATAAAAAATAATGCAAAATTATAAATAGTAATGTGTCCACGTGGGCACATATATACCTTTAAAATACACTATTAAATAGTTCAGGGGTAAAAAAATACGGTATTAAATAGTCTAGGGAGGTAATAGGTCCTTATGAAAATTTAGTATCGCAACAGCAAATCCGACCAAAGTTGGAATATTTTTCAGACCCTTATCCCTAAAAAGTTTAGCTGCACATTAATGCTCCAGTCCTAAAACGTGCAATCGTAAATCAATACAAGTTTTTTACTTTTCTTCTTTCTTTTATTTGATTTTTGGAAGATTTTTATATTAATTATTCAAACTAAAAACTAAATTTATAATATATACACACAATTACAAATTTTTGCATACAAACAATTTTAAAAAACAGTTAAACTAGAAAAATAGAAAAAAAATGTTTTGCGAAGAATCTGGAATGATATGAAAGCGTAATAATTGAAACTAAAATTTAATTTCTAAATGTAAAACATGCCTAAATTTGTGCCACATTTTACTGCTCATAGGTATTTTCATATGAATTTTCTTTTTCCTTTTAAATAATTCATAACTCAAAGTATTTTAATTTTAAATGGTAAATAAAAAGAAATTAACAAGTTAAAATTAAAACATTAGAGACTCAAAAACAACTATACTACTAAAAAAATTTAAATCACGTTTCTTATTTTGCTTTTTTTTATAGCAAATTAACAACTGCAAAGTCAATTTTTATCTTCTACAGGGGTTAAATTAAGTTATATACCTTTATATTAATATATATATTTTTAGTGTTAGTACAGTTTTCTTGAAATTGTATGTGTGTGCTTGCAATATATAACGAGTGTTGTTATGTTATGAGCAAGAAGACTACAAATATAACAAATCAAGAAGACTATCGTTTCTTCAAATAATAATAATTATTTAAATATATACATTCAAAGTACAATCACTTAAATCACATTAAATTCGATAATAAAATTTAAAAAATGTTTTTAAGTAAATACTTAGATTAAAAAATAAAAATTTGAATGATCGGTTTTAACATTAAAATTAAACAACTATAGATATATATTAAAAGTTATTAGTTTAAATAATGAAAAATATTTTGAATCTAAAAATACTTTTAAATGATAAGAATACTTTTTAATTAGCACAAAAATAGATAAGAAGATAAAATCAGAAAAGAAAAATATTATTCACTAACTAATTATAAATATGTGGCTAAATAACTATTTCATGCATAATGGTGTCTTTTTAAACATAAATTATATTGAATTAGAATATTAATTTAAAATCTAAAATTAAAAATATGTTAAATTTGAAATATTTGTATAAAGGAGAAGAATAATTATGCACAATGGAGTCTTTTAAAACATATTCTTATTGAATTAAAAAATAATAATTTAAAATCTGAAATTAAAATATTTTAAATCTGAAAATATTATAATTTTAAACAAAAAATAAAGAAAAAGATAATCATACTATTTTATTTTATTTTAAAAAAAAAAACTTCCTACGATTAAACTGCATATATAACTATCCCAATAATGCTGCTAAAATTTAGGAACTATATATTTATGTTTACATTTACATAAATTAAAAACACAAATAGATTTAACCTATTTTCTTGTAACTATATTTCCACAAAATATTTGACAGATAATTGTATGTACAAATAATAATGCAATAATTTAGGGTTGCGTAGGGAGAGAAACAAGAAATATTGCTATTTTTATTTTTGCTAATTATATAAAACGTTATCAAAATTAATAAATAATTGATTTGGAGTTTAAATTTTAAACAATAGGTAACTAATCTTATCCTTAAAAGCACCTCCCATTTAGCCATTAAAACATAGTTTGCTCTTCTTTTTTGTTTATTTTCTATATTTATAGTTATCTTAATTTATATTTTAATTGAGATATTTTTATAAGCTTCATTGTGATTATCTTTTAAATTAATAAGGTCAATTTAAAATTTATGTAATTGTAGTTGTCTTTTGAATTTTGTGTTACACGATGATATATATATATATATATATTCGTTACTTTAAGAGGACAATCAAATTTCAAAATTAGAAAATACTTTTATAATAAATAAAAATTTAAACTTTCAAATTTAAGATAAATAATATTTATCTATATCTAGCAAACGTTAAATTCTATCTTGAATAATATCACAATTATAAGTCAATTTAGCAAATTTAAGACTATTCACAATATTAAATAACAACATTAAATTAAATTGAAAATTACGATTCTAAAATATATGGTAAAGTTTTGAAGTTTCAATTTATTTTTTTATTTTAAACTTCAAGATAACTATAATTACACATAATATGCTTTAGCGGATAAAGTTCAAATCAACAGCCTCTCATTTCTGATACAATTTAAATTCAAATTTGAAATATCTAATACATACTTTGAGTAAATATAATATGATGGTTGTATTAATTAAGATTATTTGTTCCTTTAAATCAATTTTCTATTATATTTTACACAAATTTAATACGGAAAAAAATATTTTGAAAATCTTTTAATTTTGAATAAAACATATAGAAAATGTATTAACATGTCATTTATTCTTATGATATCAAATATTTCAGATGGAATGTTAGAGTTAATAAATCAGTAACATAATCTTTTATTCAAACGACATAAAAAGAATTAAAGTATTAATACATACAAATATTGGAAGCATTTTGATATTTGATCAAGAAAAAAAAAATCATAAAATTAATAGTATCCTTATAAAATTTCTATATATATATATATATATAAAGAAAGGAGGAACATAGACAAGGTGATGTGGCACATCTCTATGGCCTCCATTCATTCTTTCTTTTTTTCTTTTGGGATTTTTAATTGTCTAAATATTTTAATTAATGTTTTATTCTTTATCTATAATCACTTGTAATTAATTTATTAAATTTATTGGCAAAAACAATCCACCCACCCTCTCCCCCCACGTCTAAGATCATGACCAATTCTTCAACTTTTCATCTTCACTTTTAATTATTATTTATACTCTTTTATGACATTAAATGTTTTTTTTATCTCAAAATCAATTGTGGAGATGAAGTCATTATCTCCTTTCATAGTTACTATAAATCTCTAACTATTTATGTCATGGAGAAATATTTTTTGTTCACCAATTGCTTCCCTTCTGATGGGACTACTTAGGCAGTATGCAGGTGCCATTTTATTTTAGGAAAAATTACAAGAATATACTATTTAAGACCTTAATTTACCTAGTATTATTTTAGTTTTTTATTTACAACATTAACATTTTAATTACAAATATGACATTTTATTATAAATTAAAAATCTACACGATTTTATGTACTATTTTATTGGTTAGTGGACTAAATTTTTGGGAGTCATATTTTATCTTTTATTTTAATTAATTTTTAGAATCTCAATCACAATTATATTTGGATACATTTTCTTTAATAAATATCTTACTTTCTCTTTCATGTTAACCTTACATGGAAGAAATACCATTGATGTACTTTTTTTTCCTTGGTAAATGCATTGTTGCACACATTTTTTTCATCTTTTTCAAGAAAAAGTTTTGAAACTCCTTCTTGACAATATTTCTCTTTGTTTCTTTTAAAAATCATCTCTTACAACACAATTTTTTTTTACTCTTTGAATAGATCGATTATGAGTAAGAAAGTTGCTTTTGATAATGCTCCCGGAAAGAGTCCTCGTTTGATGAAGGCGTATATCGATGTCAAGAGCTCGATTGTTTGTTCAAAATAAAAAATTACAACTGTTAATTTGAAGAAGATCTGCATTATCATAGTTAATATGATTTATATCATGTGGTCCATAAATTATTGGAAAAATTTTAAACACATTTTTTTTGTGTACACTTTGGTGGTCAATTTGGTACAATTATTGATGATATGTTATTTTAAATAGTGCTATGTGTTAAGGAATATACTTTGGTAGCTGATCCGGTATAATAATTGGTGATTTGTTGGTTATTAACCGAAATATGTTTTTGTGTATATATTTTGATGGATGGTATAGTTAAAATATTGATAATTTGTTGATTTCAATTTGATGGTTGGTGGTCGATTTAGTACAATTATTGATGATATGTTATTTTACATAGTGATATGTATTAAGGAATATACTTTGGTAGCTGATCCGGTACAATAATTGGTGATTTGTTGGTTATTAACCGTAATATGTTTTAGTGTATATATTTTGATGGATGGTATGGTTAAAATATTGGTAATTTGTTGATTTCAATTTAATGGATGGCGTGATTAATTTTTTGGCGATATATCGATATAGAACAATAAAAGAAATTGATTTTTAATTGATGGTAATGTTGATTTTAGTTATATGTTCCAAACCTGCAATGCATAACACCATAATCTAATCAAGTATATACCAACTTTTTAGAATCATCAAATTAATTTACATGGTGTACAATGTGGTGTATCCTTTGTGTCAAGTTCAAATTTTAATAACTATAACAACTAAAAATAATTGGTGGATTTGTTGGTTAAAAAATAATGGTAATTTGTTGATTTAAAGTTGCAATATGTTATAGTATATATATACTTTGATGTAAGGTATGACTAATTTTTTGGTGATATGTTGGTTTAGAACTATAAAAGATATTGATTTATAATTGATGGTAAAGTTGATTTTAGTTATGTTACAATCCTATAATACGTAATACCATAATCTAATCAAGTATATATCAATTTTTTAGTATCATTAAATTAATTTACATGGTGTACAATATGATTTAATTTTGGTGTCAAATTCAAATAAATCTAATTTAATTTTACCATAATGAATGAATTATACCAAATTATAACCAAATAAATTAAAATATATAAATTCATACATTGATGATAAATTTATTATTGGTTATATGTTCCAACTACATTGGTATAAAAAAAGATTTAAACAAAAATATTGAAGGGAGAGAACTAAAGAAAAACAAAAAAAATTTCAGAAAATAAAATGAGGTATATAAAAAGAAAAAAAAAAGGAGAAAGAGACGAGTGAAGAGAGTTTAGAAAAAAAAGGTGGAGAGAAAAAGAGAATCAGTTTGTTTAGTATTTTAAGAAGAAGATTAGAAAAGGGGAGGAAAATAAGGAAATAAAAATATTGAGGGATTAATTATTGAGAGATTTGTGGAAGATAAATATCAAAAAAATAAGGAATGAAATCTTATTTAATATAGGAACGTGTATTGTTGTATTATTTATATCAATTTATTTTTTATTTATTTTTTATTTATTTGTTTTTGTAAAAAAACTATTGCTATATAGGTGAAAAGTTAAATTATTGTTATATAAGGGTTATTTAGGTGATTATATTGTACATTTAAGTTTTTCACCCTTTATTTTATTTGTTTTTGTTTACCAATAATAATATTATATAAGATTTTAATAATGATATTTTGAATCATATACTTTCATCTTTATCATTTTAGATGACTACATTTTTCAATTGTTCTGCTATTTTGTATTACAATTTCATCATTATCATTTAGATGACTGTTTTTCAATTGGTTTGCTATTTTATAGATTCTTGAATTTATTTGGAACAAAATATTATATTTGTATAATCATGTTTTGTCATTTTATCATGTTATCTTACTATATTGCTTTATTCTTGTGTTTATTTCTATTATGATGTTGTTTTTTATTTAAAATTTTGATTTCTCAATTGATGAATTAAATTTCATCTCATGTTATTTTCACATAATGCATAGAATATCATCTTTTCTAATTTATATTATATTATGTTGTGGATTATCACAATATGCATTATTCTATTTCTTATATTAATGTGGATTTTAGGGGTAAGTACAAAAAATTGATGATTATATTGATAGAGTAATGACACACTTTTCCTATTGACATTTTAATAGCTTTAGTTAATGATAAATGTCATACACAATTTTTCTTGATATTTTGTTTGTTTATAACTTATCCTTACTTTTCTTTTAATATCATTCTTTATTTAAACTTCAATTTCTCAATTGATATGCTAATTGAAATTCTTCTTAATTTTTTTAAAAATTAACCTACATTCAAACATATTACCTTATCTAATTTAGATCATATTGTGGGATTTGTCAAAATATGTTTTAGATCATATTGTGGGATTTGTCAAAATATGTGCTATTGAACTTCTCTATCAATGTGAAATGATAAGACATAAGTTAAAAGATTCATCGTCTAATATCTCATTTTTATTATTGAAAATTTAGTAGTTTTTTTTGTTTCCATAAAAATCTCGCTATATATTTGGTAAAGTTAGATATAGAAGAGGTGAGGTGAGACATCACTTGGGTCATGATTCATAATTTCATATTCATCTATTTTTTAAAATTCTTTTTCTTTTCTTATTTATATCTCTAGAATTTTTTAATCTTTAGCGTAAAAAAATTAAAAATTTATGTTACAAATTATTCCTTATAAGTTTTTATAACACTAAAGTCTATACCCATAATAACTTGCCTTTTTAAGTTTAGTTTTTTTATTTATCTTTTATCCTATTTTAGGTGCTTACGACCTTACAAATTAACCATATAACAAATTAAACTTAAAAGGCATATTTCCAAAAAAATCGAAGAAGTCTTAACGATTTCTTCTACAACTAGATGTTTAATAAATTAAAATTTATTCTTTCTTGAATCAATATTATATCATTATGATTCTTGATTATGCTTTATTCTTACTACTTTCATTCTTTTACAGAAATATTTTATATATTATAATGATTCATGATATGATAAATTAGGCATGCAAAAGTAATTAAATTAATTAATCAAATATTGTCATTTGATTTGCAAATTGGGAAGAGTAGTTCACGCTACTAATCATTTATAGACGATGAAATTAGGAGGAAGGCAGCTATATATATATATATAAAACTTAAAATCATTTGAATCATTTCAATGGTGTGATTTCTAAAAATGTGTCAATGTGGTAATAAAACTTAAAATCATTTGAATTTTAATAATGCTTCCGAGAGTCATTTAGAAGAAATTTGGAAAGAGGAGGATGACTATGTTGATTTTTTCACATTTATAATTGTTTGTCACTATATATTGACTTTGTTTTCTATACACATGCTTATGTTGTTGATTAATTGCAGTTTGATGATTTTTTTTTTCATGATACATGATAGAAAAACATTGTAAAAATATTTTTATATATAGGATCTTAATATTTTTCTTTTATTTAAGACAGTTTCTCTAAGGCAGAATTTAGTTTTGTGGCTATTAATTGTGTATTTTTTATTTAATTTTTAGTATTTTTTTCTTCAATAAGATCATTAATAATTGCATTTGCATGAGAAAATGACATATTATAAACATTTATTTTATTTATCACTTAAAGTGTATATATTTTTTTACCTAATAACTAAGTTATTTTTATACTTATTACTATATCATAACTCTAGAAAAGAACGCAGTTAGATGGATAAAAGCATATTAACGTTCAATTATTACTACTTCAATATAATAGAAAAGGAACGAGATATTTAAATTGTGTCAATCAATGAATTGTTTCCTTTTTCGATGAAGCTAATACCTCAAGAAGAAATTTAAAATATAGTTAGAGTGAGTTAGAATTTAATATTTAATTTATTTGAATTTGAAGATCGAAATTAAAATACTATTTAAAAAAATCATGAATCTAATATCTTTCGCACCGCGCGAAACGCGGCCATATTTACTAGTGTATTATAAAACTAAAAGCGTAGCTAATATATATATATATATATATATATAATATTTTAATACAATAAATAAATTGTGTACTAATAATATTAATTTAAAGTGCTCAAATAAATAAGTTAATTATTTGTATTATTATATTACCATTATAATAAATTAAATATATTATTAAGTGCATAATAATATATTTTATTAGTTATTTTTAATTATAAAATTATTACACTTTAAATCATCCGCGCAATGCGCGAGCACGTATACTAGTAATAATAAATAAATAATAATAAATAAATAATAATAATAATAATAATAATAATAATAAATAATAATAATAATAATAATAATAACAACAACGGCGGCAGCGGCAGCGGCAGCGACAACAGCGGCGGCAACAGCAGCCGCAACAATGTAATGTAGAGAATATTATTTTTAGATATAATATGAGTGATAAAATATTACAGAAAACTCTAAATAGAACTATAAGAATGTAGAAATTTTGCAACAATTTTCTTGTTGTGATATTTCAATATTGTTGCCAAAAGTGCTTTTGGCAATAAGAAAAAAGTTGTAGTAAGTGTTGATGTAAATATTGTTTGAAAAAGTTCATGTAATGATAAATAATATTGTTACCGAACACTAATTATTTACACAACAAAAATTTATTGTCATATATAAGTTTTATTGGTAAAAAAATCACATCGTTATGACTTATGCAATTATTTAGCAACAAAAAATTGTTGAAGAAATTATTTTTTTTCTTAATAAACTTAATTGTTGCAAAAAAATGGGCAAGAAAATCAATTAAAAATCTCTTACCAATATTTTTAGCAATAACTATTATCATGGTAAATCACTTTTTTTCTACAATAACATATTATTTATATATATATATTCCAAGTTCAATACATAAACTAATTCACTTTAAAAATAAATTATAATAGACATTTTACATAAAATATGATTCCAATCAAGATTTTCATGAAGTTTAAGTATTTGAGGGTCATTTGATAGGTGATTAGGATTTATGTGATTAAAATGTACCTCGTGTAGTTAAAATGATTAAAGTACGATAAGTCACTTATGTGTGAACATGTGTTAGACAACACAAAAGGATTTCTCCCGAATTATTATGTACTTTAGTGTTGTGTTGCTACTATATACTGTGGTTGATTTTCGTGCCGTAAATAAAAAACCTCGGCATCACTTTTTAATATATTTTAAATTCTATAAATATTATTTTCCACCAAAGTATCTATTGTTGACATGCTATACCTCACATCCAAAGAAAAGATTAAAAACAAACATACCTACACACTCAACACAACAAACATGACTTGAGGTGTTGTCAAATGATGTGAGTTGAATTTGAGTGGGGGGGGGGGGGGGGGAGTGTTTTGGGTTTGGAGGGTTGTGTGGTGTTAATGGTGTGACTCAGTTTTGGATTGAATTTTGAGAAATTAAACCATGTGCGGACAAATTAATCTTTTTGGCCATTTGTTTCAACTTCTTAATTATTATTTTTTCCAGTTTTTTTTCTTTTTCACAACTCAACAAATAAAATTTGAGGTATCTAATGGTGTGACTTGAATTTGAGGATGTTAATTAACATGGCTTGAATTAAATTTTAAAGATTAAAATAGGTTCAATCTATATAGTTTGGATGTATCAAATAACGAAATTTGAATTGAATTTTGACGAATTAAAATTAGAAATCAATCTATATAATAAATTTGAGGGTAGCATGATATATAAATGCTTGACTAAAATTTAACATATATATGATAATTTAAATAAAAATATCAACATGATAAAAAGTGACACTCAATCTCACAAAGATAATATGGGGACTATAAAACTTTATTTTTAAATTATTTTTTTCATCTATTATTTTTGTGGCTAGTCCGTAATGTTATCGTTTTACAATTTGTTTTAGCTCTTTTTTTCATTTTCTTTTTTTCTTTCACAAACCTATTTTATTTAAAAGTTACTTGAGTTAAATGGATTAGATTGAAATAAATTTAAAACAAGATATAGTCCAATACACTCAATTCTTGTAAAGTTTTCAATTTTTTAATATGTCTTTATATTTTATTTATTTAAGTGGTAAAAGATTTTTTTGCATTTGTATACCAACTATATATATATAAAAAAATTATAATCGAGAGGATCAAAGTAAGCTAGGTTAATAAATGAGTGAGTCAATAACCACAACAAAATCAAATGGTTTGGATGAGTTATGTTTGATATGGGCTAATTTTATGGGTAATTTATGAAAATCTCACTAGTTTAGGAGCTAATTACTTAGATAAACACTAGTTTGTAGTATTACGAATCTTATCAGATTTTGTTGCATCCTAATACGTCCAGATACATGTATTTTGGAATACATAGGGTCAAATTTATGTGTAATTGTGACTTGAATTAAAATTGGACATATCTATATAATGGATTTGGGGGTAGCATGATATTCGAATGCTTGGCTAAAATTTAATATACATACGATATTTTATATAGAAATATTAATATTATAAAAAGTAAATTCAAGGTCACAAAGTTACTATGAATGTTATAGCTAAGGCGTCAAGTTTACTCACAAGAGAGATCTGTATTTGTGAGTTAAACTTAAATATCGATTAAGAAATGTGGATCAGTATAAATATTCCAACTGAAAATTTTGAGTAAATTAAAAAGTCTAATGACAAAAATGTTAGATTATGGCTCAAAATTTTGTAGATATTAGAAAACAGACAAAAAATTTAGGGGAAAGGGTCTGATATACTCCTTAACTTTGTCATTTGGAGCTGATATACCCTCCGTTATGAAAATACTCATATATACCCTTACCGTTATACAAATGTGCCACATCAGATGTTGATTACTTGAACAATTCCAATGATAAACATATTAGGGAAGAGAGAGACCAATTAATTTCAATGAGCCTTTCCAATGAACGTATCCAAGCTCATTTCACTAGCATCGATAGCCTGCATCAACTCAACTTGAACACCGTCTAATTCTCTATGGAATCTGTCTTTGGAGCTTGTATACAACATCTTACTTCTTACTCTTGCTGTTTCTGGTGCCCTACAATCCAACCATGTAAAAATTATGTAGGAAATATAGAAGGAAAATACTTTCTTTAGAGAATGCTCAAGTTTTATATAAGCTCCTTAAGGTCACTTGAGATGATTACAATCATCAACTACATCTCTATTTATACTACTCAAAATATAAAACCAAAAGTCTTGCAAAAATAACTCTATACATGTATCACAATTTACTAGATACATGCATTACAAAATCCTAAAAGACTTCTTGAAAATTAAGAGACAATATTGAAAGACTAAACATCACGGTGTGAATGCATTAATTCCAACACTCCCTCTTAATGTGTTTGCTTGACAACTCCAATGCATTCTCGAAAATAGCAAAACTTTTCTTTTGAAAGTGCTTTGGTGAAGATGTCAACATGTTGTTCTCCTGTGTGACAATAATTGCAACTGAATTTCGCATTTTTCTTGTGCTTTTGAATATCTCCTTCTTGATGAGTTTGGTTTTGTAAATCCATTTTAGACTTACAACTTCTCTTTCTTCACGTATAGTCACACACTCCCAAGTATTATTTTTCGCAATCATCCGAATTTCTTCTACCATGGCTTTCTTCCAAACATCATTCTTTATTGCCTCCTCATAATTTTCTTGCTCAACACCGGCAAAGTTGCATCTTTGATAAATGTCACTCAACATTTTTGTTTCTCTTGGAGGTGGTTCTTCATCATCTGAATTTGAGATCTCTCCCTCTTGAGTGACATCTTCCTCTTCCTCTTCTTGATTTGACACATCTGAAGATATGATAGAAGTATTCTCAACCTTAATCTCAGTATCTATCTCAGGAAGGCCTTGCACCATGTCTTTTTGCTTGAGAAGCTTCAAACCATGAAAATTCAAGTGAAAAAATCCTTTATGTCAAAGCCATAAATCATATACAACTTTATTATTTAATTCATTGTAATGAAATTGTAAAGGAGAATTTCATTTTATCATCTCTACTTCAACAATGACTTGATTTGACTCAATTTTATCATAAATCTTGCAATCATTATCTCTAAACACAACAAAATAACCATTTTCCATGAGTTGATCAACACTAAGCAAATTTTCTTCAGGAACATAAAGAACATCATGAATTTGCTTACCGCTCCTTTTTATGTTTATCGAAATGGTACCTTTACCTTCTGCATCAACTAAGGCTCCATTTCCCATTCTCACTTTATTAGTGATGCTATTATTAATTGAGAGGAAAACATTTTCATCTCTAGTCATGTGATTGCTACAACCGCTATCAACATACCATTCATTGTTTTTTGCTGAAGAATCAGATTGAAAAGCAAAAAAAGGGTTTTCTTCCTCCTGTTCTTCACAAAAAATTGCTTGCTCCCGTTGCTTGCGCCAACAATCCTTCTCAATGTGGACAAACTTTTACAAAAGTTACATTGGGGTTTGCCTTTGTGCCAACATTTTTCTACATTGTGATTAGTCTTTTTCCAAATTTCCCTAAAAAACCTAGAACTTTTTTCACATTTTTCTTCAACCTCTTAGAAGAACCATCATGATTCTGCATCTTTTTTGGATTGTAATTCTTCTTTTGTTGATTTTTTGAGATATTTTGAGAATTTTCATAATTGGTTCTAGACTGGAAAGTCGTCTCTTTGGGTTGATCTTCACAAAAAAAATCTTCGCTTCTCATGTGCACGAAATGATCCAACTAGCTCTTTGATGGAAAGCTTAGAAAGATCTTTTGTCTCCTCAGTGATAACAACAATGTACTCATACTTTTCTGTGACACTAATTAGAATCTTTTGGCCATAACTTGTTGGTTATAAATTGTATCACTGTGATTTCTCATTTCATGGACAATATTCACAACTCTTGTGCAATATTCATCTATTTTTTCAAATTCTATCATCTTCAAATTTTGAAACTCTCTTCTTAGAGTTTGAAGATTTATAGTGCGTACCTTTTCGTCACCATACACCTCAATTTTCAGAGACTCCCAAGCTTGCTTTGCAGTCTCACAAGTAGATATTTATATGCTTTTGAGACTCCCATTTGGATTTTGCTCAAGGCTTTTGTGTCTTGACGATACATAGCCTCAAGATTTTTCATCTCTGCTACTGAAATTCATTTTCTAGCTCTTCATAGCCATTTACAACATTAGTCCACAAAACTTCAACTTTCAGATGCATTCCCATTCTTATCTTCCAGTATTCAAAGTCAGTTCCATAAAAAAAATGGAGTAAGAACAACTGAAGAATCAACACTTTCATTAAGAACGAAAAACTTCTCTATCACGAATTTGTAGGAAATATAGAAGGAAAATATTTTCTTTAGAGAATACTCAAGTTTTATATAGGCAACTTTAGGTCATTTGAGATGATTACAATCATCAACTACATCTCTATTTATACTACTCAAAATATAAAACCAAATGTCTTGCACAAATAACTAGATTCATGTATCATAATTTACTAGATACATGTATTACAGAATCCTAAAAGACTTCTTGAAAAACTAAGAGACAATATTGGAAGACTAAATATCAAGCATTAATTCCAACATAAAGGAAGAATTTTGTCCTTGTAACTATTCATTAGGTTTTGAACCAGAAGAAAAGTAGTTCAAAGTATTTTTTACAACATATGAAAGGTACAAACAAAGACAATGGGTTTTCACTTTAGGCATAGACAAATCATGGAGAGAGACTCAAAACATTTCCTTTTCTATTCCGTATTATATGTTTGTGTTATGATGTCACAAGAAAGAGTTGGAAGGAATTAAAAACCAAGGATCTTCCTAAGGAGAGCTACATCTATGGCATTTATAGTTATGTCGAAAGCCTCTCTATGTAGAAATTAAGTTTCTTTCTATTTGAGAACAATCCAAGACTTATTATATGAACCACGAAAAGTGAAGTGTTGAATCACTCGCGATTCTATTTCTAAATTGTGTGTTTATGTCAATTTGAATTTTGGCGTGAACATTACCAACTGTGTTGCATATCGCTGTTTGCTCTTTTTTCTTTCATGTCATATAACATTAATTTGCATTGCTATATGGATAAACCTCTGCTTCCATTTGAATCAATTGAGAGTTTTGATAAACTACACTTCCATATCCCTGTTGATTCTCTAACTTGATTGAAATTGCTCTGGTCACCTCAAGGCAGAAACTGATGTTAGTAATATGAAGTAGAAGAGGATGAAGAGAAAGCTGAATCTTATTTCGTGAGAGAATATCCCACTTACTTGTTGTTCTCTACATTGTAGATGTTGTCTACATATGACTAGTTAATTACAAATTACAATGGTCATAAATTGATTAGTTGTAACTAACTGAACTAACTACACAGTCACTAATATAACTAACTGTACAGTGATCACATAGTTAGTTACACTTAGCCTCTTTTAACTACTTGGCTCTGCTGTTTGGAATGTACTCAGTTTTGATCAGCCCTTGATGAATATTCTCCCTAACAAAGTGACAGTCTATATTAATATGTCTAGTCCTCTCATGATATACAAGTTGTAGTTGATCATCTAGATCTTTGATTAGTCAAATTAACTCAGCTACTGTGGATACAAGGCTTTTGTACTCACCCTCTGCTGAGCTTCTTGAGACTGTAGGTTGTTTCTTTGATTTCGAGAATATTAGAGACTCTTTTAGTTTAATCACAAAGCCTGTAACTGACCTCCTTGATACAGTGCATGCATCACAGTCTAGTGTTGTATTCAAAGAGAGTCCTAAAGTCATTAAACCCCAACTATGAATATACGCTCTATAATGTTCAGTTTTAGACCTTAAAAAAAGAAATTATGTTTGAAATATTCTCATCGCTTCCAGTCAAGTCTTTATTGTGTTTCAACTGCATTACAAAATTTTGTATGTCTCTTATCTCAGAATCAGATTTTGTGAATATCCATACTTGTCGTTCTATGAGTCGTCCTGGTGGAATAAAATTCCTTCTGCACGAAAGATGGGAATCAGCTATTTGCACTGCTGAACAAAGAGAAGATGAAAAAGACTGCTCTCTTTTTGCAAATTGCTAGATTTAATTACCTCTATCTCCATGGCCTTGCACATTATTCTCTGTTGAATTGCGAAAATGGTTTATGTTGCATGTGGGACTCAATATCCACCCGACCTGCTGCAATTTTCAATCCGAGTACAAGATAAGTAAGATTTCTTCCCAACATAGATGCAGAATTTTCTCCTTGTAACTGTTCATTAGGTTTTGAGCCTGAATAAAAGAAGTTCAAAGTTTTTTTCAAGGTACAAAGGAAGACATTGGGTTTGCACTTTAGGCATAGACGAATCATGGAGAGAGACTAAAAGCATTTCCTTTGCTATTCCGTATTTTAAGCCCACTGTCTGCATTAATTAGTGGAGTTATCTATGAGTTTATTAGTAGTGCTATAGTTGCAATTGATGTTAAATCTGAAAAATCTGAAACTATTGCATTGTGGAATGCACCTCATGAGTCAGTGTACCATTACGAGTTGACAGAGGTCATAGATTATAGAAAATGGGTAAGTGGATACCTTGACTTGTGGATTTTAGAACAGACTCCACAAAGAAAATGGGAGAAACATATCATTGGCGTTCCCTCAATATGGAATGCTATAAAGCCTAGATTTGTATCATCCTTCATGGCCTGTGATGGGGAGATTGTATTTGTCGTCATCTTAAAGTCTCATGCTTGTTTGTGTTATGATTTCACAAGAAAAAGTTGGAGGGAATTACAAATTATGGGGCTTCCTAAGGAAAACTACATCAAAGGCATTTATAGTTATGTCGAAAGTCTTGTTTCCCTAGGGTAATTTTGTTCAAACTGGAATGCACCGTGTCCTTTCACCCTTAGCTTCTGTTTCACCCAAATATCTTGTTGATAACCTATTAGGAACTGTTTTATTTTATGATAAGATTTTGTTCACACAAATTCATCCAAATATATTGTAAATCTTTGACGTGAAGAATCATTCTAATCACTATTATCGATTGGAAATACTAAACTTTTGTTTGCTGAAGCTATAATGCAGATTTTCATTAAAATTACTATGTCATGGGTGAACTAACTTGTAAGAACCTTAACTGATCCAGCAAGAAAAGTGGTTTCACTGACTCACCGTCCAAAACCAAAAGTAAGTGATGTAGCAGTAAGTAACGAGCAAGATGATGGAGGCATATATGACAGTGAAGAAGCACTGCTGTATTAATTACCAGTACATATTCAACAACGAAGAACTCGTGTAAACACGACTAAGATAATTCATAAACGAGACAAATCAACAGAAATCTGATAACTAAGGAGTCTGTAGAGCTTTAAAAGGGAAAAAAAAACTAGTACTAATTTGAAGAAGATCAGTGATTGATCTAGTATTAGTTTTCTGTCAATAACAAGCCAAATTAGAAAGATTGCGTGCTATTAATGCTTTGTTTCCAACTAATTAAACGCTAAAGTGCATACAAAACAAACTAAAGTCTCTACATTACTAGTCTTTCTACATAACTATTGATCCCTTTGATATTGGTCTCCTCAGGAATCCCCTTGATTCCGAATTCTCTCCAGATCCTTGTACTGATATCATAACACGAGCATAAAGCACCCAAATTTAAGTTAATGATGAATACAATCTCCCCATCACGGGACGTGCAGGATGACATAGGTCCAGAATTATTTCGAATTGGTTAATTGTTGTGTATGCATTTTAGCACTCTTTTGGTGTTTTTTATGCTGGTGTTATGATGTCATGATGAAGAAGTGGAGAAAATTAGAAATAAAAGAGTTGCGTAGTTTAAGACAGTTTAAGACTGCTGTAGTTTGTTTTGTATAAATCGATTCATCCTAAAGTCCTTTTAAGACTGATGTAGTTTCACCATACTCTTTTCACGTATACCAATAAGAGTATTTACTTGAACCTGTCTACTTTTTCAGATCGACAAAAAGAGCAGTTCAGCTGATCAAACTTCCATCTCGGACCTAATCTGGACTGCTACTAAGAATATGGTCACTTGCAATTGAGTTCCGCATATGCATCTGAATTCAAAATGATACTCCTATAGTAATTTAAAACGAAAGTTGGTTCTCTGACATAAACTGAACCAGAAAGAAGAAGCACGGAGAAAGGAGAAACAGGACCAGTCAAGATGCCTGTACAAAAATATTTTCAAATTATACTAAGTGTTATTATATTCTTCCAGAAACTTGAGAATCATATTGCAATGATCATTCAATCACAGTCCTCGATTAGCAACACATTGCTGAAGGTTTGAGTGGAAGTGAGACAAGATCCGAATTTCCTCTCGACTGAAATTTATGGGAGTCCAATTAGCAGTGAAGAAAGAGGACTGGATAATGGAGAAGAGAGAAGAAATAAAGACAAGATGAACCTCACAGTCCAAAAACAGATACTGTTAGTTAGATGTTATAAAATTTGAAAGAATAGAATATCAAATAATACATGTTGAACACGAAAGTGTCATTTCACTGGATTTTTCGCTATAACTATAAGAAGTTGAAGGTTTATATCCTATTTTTCTATCTAGGAAGTACCCTATCTATTTGATAATATGTTTAAAAGAACAACTTTCTCATCATTAACTTCAACAATTAAGAGTGTTGGATTTGGTGTGTCACATTAAGCAGTGCATCAACATGTAGTCGACCAAATACAACTCCTCGCAACTTTGAAGTTCCTAAATTTACTTAGAAGGCAATGAGACTTGAAAATTCATATATGCAATTTCTTCTCCACATTTTATCAAATAGGTAAGGGGCATTTTACATTGTCATAGCAGATCCTCATTATGGTTATTTTACATTGAAAATTCATATATGCAATTTTCTTTTTCCAGCAATATTGTGTTTAGGGATTAAAAAAAACAAATTCAATCTTTTTGCAATAATATTGTTTTTAGGATTTTAAAACAAAAAAAAGTTCAATTTTTTGGCAGTCCTAGTTGTAATGTACTACAAAGAAAACAAAAAGAAATAACTCTTACTGGGAAACAAAGAGGCAAAAGAAAACGTCAATAAGAGTCTTACCATAAACGAGGCAAAAAGAAAATAAACTTTAGCAGTCAGCCTTCAACATTATGAATTCTGCCGGCAGAATACCTCAAGAAATAATGTTTGAAATATTCTCATGGCTTCCTTCTAATTCGTTAATGCGTTTTCAGATTCTGTAATTCCATGGTATCCGAATCAACTTTTTTGGATATTCATAAATGTCATTCTGGTGGGACAAAATTCCTTTTGCACGGAGAAGGAGTTTATTACAGTGCGAAGGAAAAGAAAGATGGAAAAGCCTCTGCCTCCGTTCTTCAAGTTGACAGATTTAATAATCCTTACAACGGTAACCCTACATATTCTCATTTGAATTGTGTTAATGGTTTATTTTGTGGTTGAGAATCATCATATATGCAACCTACTGCAGTTTATAATCCCAACACAAAAGAAGTAAGATTTCTGCCCAACCCAAATGAAGGTAACTGTTGGAATACATTTTCATTAGGTTTTGAGCCGGAAGAAAACAAGTACAAAGTTCTCTGGACAACATATCACCCTCAAGAAAGGCAAACAAAGTACTGGTTTTCACTTTAGGCATAGACAAATCATGGAGAGACACTCAGAACATTTTCCCTTGTGTTCCGTACTATATGCCCAGTGTTTGCACTAGTGGAGCCATCTATAAATTTGCTATGGCCGATTATATATCTATAGTTGCATTTGAGTTAAATCTGAAAAAATCAAAATTATTGCATTGTGGAATGCAATTGAATTCGTATACTATTACCACTTGATAGAGGTGAAGGGTAAATTAGGGGTCATAGATTACAGAAAATGGGTAAGTGGATACTTTGACTTATGGATTTTAGAGAAGACTCCAAAAAGAGAATGGGAGAGACATATAATTGGCGTTCCCTCGATATGGAACACTACAGAGCATAGATTTGCATCATTCTTCATGGCCCGTGATGGAGAGATTGTATTCGTTGTGAACTTAAAGTCAAGTGATTTATGTTGTTTGTTTTGTGATGACACAAGAAAGAGTTGGATGGAACTAAAAATCAAGGGGCTTCCTAAAATGACATTAAAGGCATTTATAGTTATGTTGAAAGTCTCGTTCCCTTTGGGTAATTTTGTATAAACTAGAAGGTATTCGTGAGTGCTTGTATGTCGATTATCTTGTTGATAACCTTTCAGGGACTGTTTTATTTTACGATAAGATTTTGTTACGCAAGTTCATCTTGCGGCATAACATATTACAATCTAAATATATTGTAAGTCTTTGAAGTGAATTAAACTCATCGTTATCGAATGTAGAAAGTGTCATTCCCTTTGGATAATTTTGCAATATTTTGGATGGCATTTTTAGTACTGCTTGTTCTATTTTATTAAGGCATTTTGAATATCACTATTCACTAGTGTCAGGGCTTAAGTGAGAAGCCTTTAACAACTCCAGTAACTTTTGCTCAAATAATGTATTTGTATTAAAAGGTTTATTAAATATGTACAAATATTATGTTTAGAACCTATTTATTAACATTTGAAATCGTCTTTGCCTCTGGTTGCATTCTCGAACGAAGCATGTCGCAATAGACTATTATTTTGTTCGTGAGAAAGTTGGCTCGGGAAATCTTCTAGTTCATCATGTCTCATCGTCCCAACAACTTGCAAATATATTTACTATATAAGTCATTAGAAATGACTCGTTACCTTAAACCAAATTCACAAATTCAGTAGCAATCTGAACATCTTATTATCCCACTCAAATCGAGGTTTGTTTGGGAGTATTTCACACATATTTTAGTACTTGAAAATTTTTAAAATAGTGTTCCATAGCGATAGATCAATTTACTACTCGAAAAGTTTAAAAAATGAAAGCTGAAATGATAATAATCGAATCTAGCGGACCGATGCACACCCCTAGTTGCAGTTTCAATTATGATTATCTGTTTTCTGTTAATTGTGTTTGTCATCAAGTTAGATCTTCTGGGAGTCATTGCTGAAGAATTAAGCCATTGATATATATATATATATATATATTCGCATTCATTAAGCCCTAGATGTGTGGTATTGGTGATATGTATACAAGTTCAAGTGAAGTGTGTGCCTATCTCGTTCTGTAAGGCTGACTTTTATAACAGGCTTTAATGAAGCTGCTTCTAGCTCTAATAGGAAAAAGGAAGACCAAGATCAATCTGTTACTTAAGAAGGATAAAATAGTTATGGAGTATAAAGATATGTCTTAAGTCTCAAGTTCACAAAATATTTCATATTAAGCTGGAAATTAGATCATTCACACCTTTGTGGATAGAGTTAACCGTCACCTGTGCTGGTGGGAGTAACAAATATCTCGTGTAATTAGTTGAGACATGAACAAGTTGGCCCAGACGCCACAATTATCTCAACTACCTTTATTTCTTTGTTGGTGAGAGCATGTCGATTTTAACATTAACACTGGTTGTTTGAAGTTGAATTTTGTACTTTTATCTTGGTTTTGTGCACTTTATGTGGATTGATTGAAGAATCAACATATATACTTAAGATGTTAGTCACTCCATGACTTCACTTATCAGGACACTACTTCGGTTTAAGTGCCAACGATCGCGTGTAGTGATATAACCCAACCAAGGGTTGGGATCGTTCCCACAGGGAGTGGTTTCGAGAATTAATAGAAAAATAAAATTAAGTTCTAATCAGTCATAGCTATAAACATTATCGAATACAAACATATTAAATCTAAGGGGTGACACAAGCGTCAATTATCAATGGGGGGTTTGTATTAGCTAATCAACAAAAACGACAAAAATATAAGAAAACGAGATAGGGAGATGAGATTCTTGGGATATGATAGGAATATGGGATAAAAGACACTATCGGGTAGATGTTATTGATAGTATATCGCTGAATATTTGTAACTAGGATAGACTTTAGTGGGGTAAATTCTCTCCCGAGCAACTTACCCCGAATCAACTCGGTTTCTCTCGAACACCGAGTTATCATATTTAAGCACAACCTCCACATTAGCCCATTCATTCTCTCGAGTTGAAAGTGTAGGAGAGGGCCTAGGATTCACTCTCTCGAGCTGAACCCACGACGACCCAATAACCACCGGCTATCGATTTAGTAGTCTTTGTTTTAAAACATCTCTCTCGAGCAAGCCAAAAACACTAAGATGAAATCATATTTGCAACTACAATCTCATTAAGTTCAAACACAACTACTAAACGAAATCACATTTAAATAGCGAATATACCAACAATAAGCAACACTCAACAGTAAATTTAACCCATACTCACAAAATCACACCCCAAGAATTGGGGTTTTAGCTAGACATGAAAAAGAGATAGAAATCGATACCAACAAGTGTTTCCATCAAGTGGGTACGATGAATAAAGTCTTTAAACACGTCAAGGATGAAGATTCTTCATGACCCACTTCCAATTTCTTGGAATTAAAAATCTTCAAATCTTCAAGTTCAAGCACAATGTCTCCAAAAACTCTAAGAACTAAAACTGAAATATTCTAAGTCTCCAAAATAAAATTTCTCTCTAAATTCTGATACTAAGCTAACAAATTAAACAAGTATTTATAGTGTTTGAAAATTTGGGCTATGGAGGATCACTCGGCGCAGTTAGTCGGGATTGCTGACACACTCGGCGATCCGCCATTTGGTATGGTTCATCACCTTTTTGCTTTTGCCTTTAACATTATTCTCGCGTTTTGAGGCATTGGGCGATAGAGTGTTGCTTCGCGGAACTGCTCGGCGACACGTCGACTGCTCTTTTTCATCGCAGACTTGACCTTCTCCTTTAGGGGCTCAACACACTGGAACATTCGACGGGATTTAGGGCCTTTCGGCGACACGCCTAATGGATTAGGCGATCCTCAAGGATCCTTTCTTCGTTCTTTCAGCCGCTTTGTTCCTTTTTACTTGATAGTGTCCATGCTTTGTCTCTCAATCCAAATACCTGAAACTTAAGGGTTTACATCAATTATTGAGACACAATATGCATTTGAGGACACTAATTCTATCAAAATATAGCCCTAAATGAGTCCAAATTATGTACTCATCAACACTCCCAACTTAAACTTTTGCTTTTCATCAAGTAAAACTCAAGTTCGGCTGTTCAAAAAGGGTGTCTCAACCAGTGATACAGAAGACTCAATCATGAATGTACACAACAAGGCTTAACTTACTCATGCAAGGATCAATTGTATACTAAAAGACTCTCAAGTTGTGACACACCATTATCAAAGATTCTCAAGCTCACAATACTTGCTTCAAATGCAAGTTCAAGCTCAACTAAAGTGTTCAAATGCCCTCACGCAAAGAATGATTCCATACTCACACACAATGGTTTAATCATTTAAAGTTACGGAATCAAATGCAACGCTCACTCTCACAAAAAAGAACACAATGCATGCTTTCACCCATAGGTTTTTCCGTATTTTCCAATCGATATTTTCTTCAGTTCACTCAAGATCAAAAAGGTATTTTCAAGGCTTGTAACTGGGTTGAGTGCAAAGGTATGATCATCTAGGCTCTGTGACTTTTATCCTTATGAAATGTGGTGCTCACAACACTCCCTTTTCTCTTCTTTCATCATTTTCTTTAGTGCTCATAAGTCATCCCATTATTCACTTTCCATGGATTGTTCGCAACCCCATTTCTTGCACTTCTTGACTTGCCTTCTCTTTTCACCACACCCCAACTTAGGCTTTTGGCCTAAGTTGGCTATTCAATCAACCACAATCACGAGGATTATGGGTAGTGGATTTAAGAAAGGTCATGTTTTCATCAAGTTTCTTCCCAAAGAAAGGTAAGGCTCAAGGGGTGTTCAAAAGAGGTTCACACACTCACAAGGTAGGCCACAAGAGAGGTATATGTCAAATTAGATCCCACTCTTTAAAGTTGCCTAAGATCATCTCATGAGATAGCCTTACTTAGTCGATCGGACCAACTGGGCAAATTTTAGGTGTTATCATGCATGGTTCACAGTAATCTCATCACACAAGGCATCGAAACCAAAGTCAAACAAGACTCCACACTTTCGCTAGTGTGCAACGTTCATCACAAGAGAATCAATTCGATAATTGGCTAGTCACAACGAGATGCAAAGAGTTCACATATTAACTATGTAACTTCACTTGGTCTCATCATAGCCGCACATTCATGTTCGTTCGATTGTGAGCACTATTTGAGTCATTGATATTGATCAAAACCGAGACTCAAATTTGTAAGAGAGCAACCATATTCAACACAGAAGGGGTGGCAAATTTTTTTTGAAAGGGTCAAAAAATCATTTTCAATTTAAATTCAAGGAGAAATCATTTTCAATTTAAAATCAAGGAGCCACAAGCTCAAACCTTCCACAAAGAACAACGTCAACACAATTTAGGCTAAAAAAACCCAATATATAAACGAAACAAGAGTCATAATCAACACACAAAGGTGGGCCTCACCCCACCACAAATAAAAACATTTGTCCTCAAATGCAAATAAAAATTATCCACTAGTGAAATAAAGCAAAACAAATAGGGAGGTAAAGAGGGGGTCCTGTCTACACAGTCGCTCCATCTGTCTGTGCATCAGTGCCCGAGGTCACCTCATGGGGAACAACAGTGCCAAATTCACAAAAGGTCTGTTGAGTGTGATTCCGCCAGAAAGACATGCACCGCTCTGTAGAATCCCTGGGCCCATGAAGAAATATTAGGGTCTAGGGTAATGGTCTTCCTGGCAGAAGTGGGCCTTTTGCCCTTGTCTTTCCCATTATTTGTGGGTAGTTTCCTAGCTTTGCCTTTTGTCATAGCAGCATACTCCTTTATCACAATCCATTTGGACTTCTCTTGGGCTGGTGTTATTCTTTCAGCAACTTTTGATTTAGTCATGTTTGCAAAATTTCGAAGAGAAGTTAGAAAAACTTAAACAAAGCACATCAGAACAATTTCAGACAGACTTGCCAAACTAGAGGGCAAAATGCTGAATTTCTTGGGAGAGCTAGATTGAGCTCGCTGAAGGAATTAGCTCTAAAATTGCAGCAAGTAGGTGATGGGGGAACCACTCGGTGTGTCGCCGATAGCTTTCAGCGAAAAAGGACAGGCCTGCCGAAAGTTCCAGTGCATAAAGGTTTAGGGGTGCAGACAAAGGGTGAAAGAAAAGACCTTTCGATGAGTCGCCGAGTGCTTTTGGCGATATCAAGCTTCTCTCTGAAAGTTACATAATCAATAATCAAATAAGGCATGAAATCAAGGGTGAGATTGGGGACATTAGGCGAGCCGCCGAGTGGTTCGGCGAGCTCGACCCAGCTAGCCAAATGGCTCAACGTGCCTATTTTCACCCGACTTCTCGAATTCAACCCCGCAACCCCCGAAAATAAAATCAAAGCATGCACTAGTACAATTAAGGCAGGACCCATAACACCCAAACACAACCCTTCGAATTTTAATTCCAGTTTAAGGCATACAATTACAGGAATTCAACAGTCAAAGCTACTCTAGCAAGATTATCAAATTAAATCATGCATGTAAGCAATCTAATCCTATCAGGCAGGATCAGAACACTTCAACAAGATCAGGCTATTGCAAATGAGTATATTTTTTTATAAAACAAACTCAGGGAATAAAAAACCAACCTTTGGTGTCGATTAAGAGAAGATTGAAACGCTAGGCGGCAATGTAATCTAACTCCGAGCACAAATCAACACTAAAAATGTGAAAATATAGGAACTAGCGTGCGGGTGTGAGTTTGGGAAGATAAAAAGTGCGGGAAAGTGAATGAATTAAAACTTTTAAACCTTTGACCGGCAAAACCGTCCAGTTCATCGCCCATTCGGCGACATTAGTCGAGCTCGCCTATCCACTCGGTGACACGTTGAGTGTTCATTTTCCTCGCCAAAATTTTCAGAACCTCCAGAGAGTGGGAATCCCAACGGCGGTCTCCATCAAGATCGCCGACATGGTCGGCAACTCACCAATAATTTCCTAGGCTCGCCGAGTTTTACATACTCCAATTTCAAGATGTCTTGAGTCAAACGGTAGATTAGGTCGGGCTCGTCGACCTCTTCGGCGATGTGCCGACTAGATCATTTGTTCGCCAATCCTCCATTTTTCAAACACTCCCTTTACTTAAACCGCACAAATCAACACACTATTATTTACCAAAGCAAAAAAAAATTAAAGCACTAAAAGGTTTTGGGTTGCCTCCCAAACAACGCCTTAGTTAACGTCATGGCACGACGCAAGTCCACCTTCAAACCTCATTCTTGGGGTTGACCATAGTTTCACTAGGCAACCCCCCTTTTTGTCTCAAATTTAGGTGAGATGACATCTGACCCATCTGGGCTTCCAACTGCTTTATCGACATTGAATGAGAGGTGACAGTCTGGCTAAGAATGGACACATCTTCTTTTATTTCTTTCAAAATTTTATCTGACCCTTCAACTTTGTTGAGGATACGAGAGAGCATATCCTCAGACCTACCAACTTTCGAATTCTTCGGCTTTTGGCGCTCATGGGAAGGCACATACCTGTCCTTCTCCCCATCCTTCCAGTTAGGATTTCGATCCCTCCATTCTCTGTCGTGATCCTACCAACCATCCTCTCTAGCCCAGCCTTGGTTACCACCATGCCTCGGGTAATTTGAACGATAACCACCGCCTTGGTTGACTAGCAAATTTACCTCCTCATTATACAAGGCTTCAAACTTCGTTTCCTCAGGATTTGCACACCCGACCCCCACGACATTGACACCACGGGCACCAACCCCCATGACATTTTGGGATAAAATGTCAAATTGTGTCATGATCTTTCTCTATATGCTCCTTAGATAGCTTGAATGTGAGAGGGGAGATTTGATCTACCAAGCCCGATTTATCATGGTCATGCCATACAATAGTTGAGCTGCTATCACATAAGGTTGTTGCATCAAACCTCCTGGAGAAAGTTGGTCAGCAACGCCCTTGTTCACCGAGTCTAGGCTCCGGTAGAAATATTGCAGCAATATGTTGTCAGGCAAGCCATGAGTTGGGCATTGGAGCACCAATTTCTTGAATCGCAGCCACGTCTCATGAATTGGCTCGCCTTCCAAACGCTTAAAGCTTTGGATACTATCCCGAAGAGTCATCATCTTCGAGGGAGGGAAAAATCGCACATTAAATGCGGTGACCAACTCCTCCCACAAAGTGATTGAGTCGTGTGGCAATTCATCTAGCCACTTGCATACTTCTTCCATCAAAGAGAATGGGAAAAATCGTAAACGAACCGACTCTTGGGATATATTTTTGAAAGAGAATGGTCTGCACACATCTATGAAATTTTGAATGTGCTCATGAGGGTCTTCATGATCCAATCCACTGAAAATCCCCTTTAATTGCAAGAGTTGCAACATGGTACTCGTGATGTGAAATACAGGATTCCCTTTGGTCGGAGGAAAGCGAATGGCACCAATACCGGCCATGAAATGGGGGTCATTAACATGAGGCTCATTTACATCGTTAAGGTTTCCGATGTCGTCTTGATGGCCTATTTGGCTACCATTCCTATCGTTCACACTCAAACTTCCTGAAATATTTACACAAACAAAAAAAACTAAACTAAAAATTAAGTAAGTAAACTACGACTAAGAAGAACAAAAATCATACTTAACTACAAATTTTCAAATAACACCACTCCACGGTAGCGGTCCCATTTTGACTTCACGTATCAGGACACTACTTCGGTTCAAGTGCCAACGATCGCGTATAGTGATATAACCCAACCAAGGGTTGGGATCGTTCCCACATGGAAGGGTTTCAAGAATTAATAGAAAAATAAAATTAAGTTCTAATCAGTCATAACTATAAACATTATCAAATACAAACATATTAAATCTAAGGGGTGACGCAAGCGTCAATGATCAATGGGGGGTTTGTATTAACTAATCAACAAAAATGAGAAAAATATAAGGAAACGAGATAGGGAGACGAGATTCTTGGGATGTGATACGAATATGGGATAAAAGACACTACTGGGTAGATGTTATTGATAGTACATCGCTGAATATTGTAACTAGGCTAGACTTTAGTGGGGTAAATTCTCTCTCGAGCAAGCCAAAAACACTAAGATGAAATCGTATTTGTAACTACAATCTCATTAAGTTGAAACACAACTACTAAACGAAATCACATTTAAACTATGAATATACCAACAATAAGCAACACCCAACAGTAAATTTAACTCATACTCACAAAATCACACCCCGAGAATTAGGGTTTTAGCTAGACATGAAAAAGAGATAGAAATCGATAACAACGAGTGTTTCTATCAAGTGGGTACGATGAATAAGTCTTTAAACACATCAAAGATGAAGATTTTCATGAACCACTTCCAATTTCTTGGAATTGAAAATCTTCAAATCTTCAAGTTCAAGCACAATGTCTCCAAAAACTCTAAGAACTATAACTGAAATATTCTAAGTCTCCAAAATAAAATTTCTCTCTAAAGTCTGATACTAAGCTAACAAATTAAACAAGTATTTATAGTGTTTGAAAATTTAGGCTGCGGAGGATCAGTCGGTGCAATTAGTCGGGATCGCCGACACACTCGGCGATTCGCCCTTTGGTCTGGTTTATCGCCTTTCTTTTTTTGCCTTCAGCATTCTAGCATTTTGAGGCGTTGGGCAATAGAGTGCTGCTTCGCAGAACTGCTCATTGACGTGTCGAATACTCTTTTTCATCGTTGACTTGACCTTCTCCTTCAAGGCTCAGCACACTGGAACATTTGGTGAGATTTAGGGCCTTTCGGCGACACGCCTAATGGATTAGGCGATCCTCAGGGCGTCTTTTCTCCTTTCTTTCAGCCACTTTGTTCCTTTGTGCTTGATAACGTCCATGCTTTGTCTCTCAATCCAAATACCTGAAACTTAAAGGTTTACTATTCTATCAAATTATAGCCCTAAATGAGTCCAAATTGTGGACTGATCACTCCACTACATGAAACAATATTCTATCAACTCTGGAATCAACCAACAATAATATGAAGATGAGGATACGTTATACAATGCTATATCGTCATATATATCATTGCAGATTTTTCCTGAACTGAGTAAGAACATGGTATATGTTTTCAAAGGCAACATATATCTCATCTCTACCCTGAAATACATATAAAAACAAATGTGTAGTATGTAAACCACATGTAGAAATTTAGTGAAGAAGGTAGGTATATAATAGGTATATTTGTTTCTTGACACGTGATTTGCTAGGGCCTATCGTCATGTCAATTGTTGATTCTTCCTAAGCTGAGCCATTCTTGCTTGTTTAGTAAAGTTCCGGTGTTTTATATGAATAGGTACTTACTGGGGCAGAGCACAGTAAGAACAGGGTATATGTTCTCAAAGACAAAATCTATCAGTGAAGCTGAGCGCGCCTGAAAAGCTTGAAGTTTTGCTGATTAAGTGAAGGGTATCAAAAAATCTGGGCTTCAAGGCTTAAGCTAGCCTTTGACAACACTGAAGTTAGAACAGTTAAACATCCATATCATTCATTGCTGCTAATAAGCATTTGTTCATAGGCTTGCAATGACAAAACAAACTAATGATAAGTGGGATAAGATGGTTTGGTTAGCGTAGCATTTCGAAAGTCCTGGTATCTCGGTCTGAGACTAGCCAACTGAAACTCCTTTTTTTGTTTCATTACTGGTTTCTTGATTGCTCCAAGACTAACACAAAATTTATTTTTTGATCGATACCTTGTGAGAAGAGGTGATATTTTCTAGGGAAATCAATACTTGTTTCAATGTTCCTTAGCAGCCATGCCTTTAATAGGCCATCATTTTTTGCACAGAGAATATAATTTTGGTTTGGCCCAACTTTTTCTTCATCTTTGGTTGTCTCCTTTGCTGGCTCACTGCATTCGATGAAAAGATCTTTCATTTCTAAACATTGAATCAATTGCTCCATTTGAGATCGCCATAGCAGGTAATAAAATGAGTGTCAAACTGATTTGAAGATTATCATTGGTGACTCTAGGCTCAGGAGAAGCTGAATATCGTGATGTGCCTTGAGAGTTTGTTTTCAACTGTAATAAAAACACATATTTAATTGGGATTCTGAGTACTGGTTAAGTATTCTTTGCTGCCAGGTTACTTTCGTAAGCTTGTTCAAGATATTATAAGAAATATGTTGCAATGTAAATCAGAATATGATAAAAATACTTTACAAGAACTTTAAAATAGTAACATAAATATAATTAGAAATGGTCATATGAGTAGAGATGACAAAGATTCGATTATATATTGGTTTATAAGTGATAACCACTTTTAGTATGACGAATATTCAAACTGCAAAGATGGAACAACACAAACTAGCTAATTAGTCATATATATGTTGTGTGTATATAAACCATTGTGCTTTAGTGACAGTGTTGTCACCTTGGAAATACATTTGGAGGGTCTAAATGTGTGCCGTTTTGTTTGGCTAGTGGTTAAAAGTGCATGCAAATGTTTAGCTAAGTCATAATGCTTACCTTTAACAACTGCAGTTGTAGTTTGTTATAAATGGATTCATTCATCCTAAGCCCCTTTAAGACTGATGTAATTGTTGTTATGGTGCAATTCAACTCGATATGGTCCCTATGAGTTTCTTATGATGTCATTTGGGTTGACTAATGCCCCGACGGTGTTCATGAATCTTATGAATAGAGTGTTAAAGAAATATCTTGATTTGTTTGTGATTGTGTTTATTGTGATATTTTGATTCACTCACAGAGTGAGGATGAGCATGTTGATCATTTTAGAATAGTTTTACAAATTCTCAAGGACCAACAATTGTTTGCTAAATTTTAGCAAGTGTGAGTTTTAGTTGAGGTTTATTGTTTTCCTTGTCTATATTGTTTCCGGTGATGGTATTCAGGTAGATACTAAGAAGACCAAGCTAGTTAAGAACTCACCTACACCTTTTTCCGGTTTAGATATTCGGCGTTACTTGGGTTTGGCTTGTCATTATAAAAGGTTTATGGATGTATTTTACTCTATTTCTTTGCCTTTGACTATGTTAACTCAAAATAAGGTAGAATTCCAATGTTCGGAAGCTTATGAGAAAAGTTTCCAAGAGTTGAAAGATAGACTAACTTCAACCCCTATTTTGACCTTACCGGAAGGATCAAATGGTTTTATGGTTTATTGTGATGTTTCACTGATTGGTCTTGGTTGTGTTTTGATGCAACATGGGAAGGTTGTTGCTTATGCTTCGAGGCAACTGAAGGTGCATAAAAAAATTATCTGACTCATGATATGGAGTTAGTGGCGTGGTGTTTGCCTTGAAGATTTGGAGCATTATCTTAACGGTGTTCATGTGGATGATTCACCAATCATAAGAGTTTACAATACGTGTTTAAGCAAAAGAATTTGAATCTTCACCAAAGGAGTTGACTTAAGTTGTTGAAAGATTACGATCTGAGTATCCTTTATCATCCTAGTAAGGCGAATGTGGTTATCGATGCTCTTAGATAATAAGTGATGGGTAGTGTTGCTCATATTGAGGATGGTAAGAAGGATTTAGTTTGTGATGTTCATAGACTAGCTCTATTGGGTGTTTGCTTGGTTGATTCTGGGGATGGTGGTGTCATTGTTTAGAATGGCTCAGAATTGTCTCTTGTTTATAAGCAAGATCTTGATACTATTATGGTTGAGTTAAAGAAGTCAGTTTTTTTAAAAACATCATTAAGGCTTTCTCCTAAGGGGGGGTGGTATACTTGGTTACCAAGGTCGGTTGTGTGTCCTGAATGTTGATGAGTTTGAGGAATCAAATGTTGGTTGAAGCTATCAGTTCTCGGTATTCTATTCACCCAGGAGCCACGAAGATAATTCATGATTTTTGGGAGTTTATTGGTGGAATGTGATGAAGAAAGATATCATAGAATTTGTGGCTAAGTATCTTAATTAACAACAAGTAATAGTTGAGCATCAGAAAGTTGAGGTTTGGCTTAAGATATTAGCATTCCTACTTGGAAGTCACAAGATTTTAATATGGACTTCACTATGGGTTTACCTCGTATTCGGCGTCAACTTGATTCGATTTGGGTTATTGTGGACCGAATGACCAAGTCATCTCATTTTCTTTTGGTGAAGACTTTATTCTCAGCCGAAGACTATGCTAGGCTTTATATATTGGGGAAATGGTAAAGTTGCATGGAATGCCTTTATCCATGATCTCTGATAGGGATACTCAATTTACATCTCAATTTTGGAGGTCGTTTCAGAAAGGTCTTGGTACTCAAGTGAAGCTTAGAACGACTTTTCATCCTCAATTTGATGGTCAAGCTATGCATACTATTTAAACTTTGGAAGATATGTAAAGAGCTTATGTGATTGACTTAAAGGGTAATTGGGATGATCACTTGCCTTTGATTGAGTTTTCTTATAATAATAATTATCACTCAAGTATCCAAATGTCTCTAATTGAGGCTCTCTATGTAGGAGGTGTAGGTGTCTTATTTGTCGTTTTGAAGTTGGTGAGGTTACTTTGATAGGGTCGGAGTTGATTAATGAGGCTTTGTAGAAGGTTCAACTGGTTAGAGAAGAAAGGTTGAAAACGGCTCAAAGTCGATAAAAGTCTTATGCCGATGTTAGAAGAAGAGAGCTTTAATTTGATGTTGATGATTGGGTTTACTTGAAAATCCCACCTATGAAGGATATGATGAGATTGGGCAAAAAAGCGAAGCTTAGTCCCCATAAAGTATGCACATATCATATTTTGAGGCATTTTGGCAAGGTAACCTATGAATTGGATTTCCCTTCTGATTTGGCATCGGTGCATCTAGTGTTCAATGTTTTCTTATTTAAAAAGTGTGTTTATGACCCTACATCTATTGTGCCATTGGAGAGTGTTGGAAAGTCTATCTTATGAAGAGGTTCCAATTGAAATCTTGGATCGTCTAGTCCGGAAGTTGAGAAATAAATAAGTTGCTTCTGTGAAGGTTCTTGATGTGCCGTGAAATCTTGGTACATTTGACGCTCAAAACTAAGGATTAACGCTAGAACTCGAGTGTTTTTATGTGGATATGATGTGTTTGGTAATGTTTGAACAGGTAAAACACTTGGACGCGGGAGATAGAAAGAAAAAGGAAATGATTCTGTAATGTGCACCACAGAGCCCAGACAAGCCATGATCATTAATGCGAGCCGTCTGGAGGCTCGTGAAGTTGAAGCAGAGTCAACAAGGCAAGCTGAATTTGATCAAGTAAAGACCACAAAGACTATGATGGACCGTGGTATCTTTCACGGTCCGTCCTGAAGTTCGTGAAGGAGTTCCAATGTTCAGGCTTTGAGGAGCTACGTTTTGGTATAGCTAAGGACCACGGACACCCAGACGGGTCGTGACCCTCATGACGGTTTGTGTTGCAGCTCGTCAAGGTGAACCAGTGTGAAGGCCTTGAGGAATTATGTTTGGTATAGCTAAGTAAGGACTATAGACACCCAGACGGAGCGTGGTCCCCTTGACGGTTTGTGTTGTGGTTCCTTAGGAAATAATAACAACAGTTGAATAAAAGCGACAATGAAACTATTTATGTACATAAATTCTCTGTGGAATCGACCTCAACTCACGTCGAGTTCTATAAATTAACATCGACTGTTTGCAATTCTTAATTGAAGTGTAAGTTTGGACGTATCCATTCTTTGGAGGAATCAATTAGTTGAGGGTGCTGCTTGGGAGGCCGAAGCCGATATAATGTCAAAGTATCCTCATTTCTTTCCCTCCGCTCCAATTCTAGCTTGAGGCATTAGTTTTTCATGTTTACTCATTTTGATTCATGCGTTTTAGCTATTCTCATGTTTCCATATGCATGCATGTTCATGAAAACTTGATTTTTGAGTTATGATTTAACTTGGGGTGATTGCTCTTTGTTTATGTGCATTTTTATGTGATATGCATTCATATTGGGTGGTTAGATCTCTCTCCTTACTCTGATCGTGCTAGTTGAATCTCATTTGAGGATAAATTTTCTAAAGGGATAGATATTGTAACACCTCAGGAAATGGTAAGTTGAGTTGGGAAAGAAAGTTTTAGAAAAGTTGTTGGTGCAACTGGTCTAAGAACGGAACCACGACCCGTACAAGGTTTTATGGTCCGTAGAGCCTAGTCGTAGAAGTGAGATGAGAAAATTGGAAAATGTCAAGTCTCATAAGAGGTTCCTACAGACCATCAGGACGTTCCGCAGAAGGTTTGTCTGGTCATAGGATAGTCTGTAGAAGCAATTCGTACTTAGTGAAATTAGAGTAACTTTGGGTCTACGGATGGTTTCACAAACATGGTAAGTTCGAAGGATCGTAGACCCAACTCGTGGGAATTGATTTAAGACTTGGAATTTATAGATCTATGTTCTATGAATGGGACTATGGTTCGTTGAAGTTTCGACGTACCGTAGCAGGGCTCATGGAAAATGGTTGAAATTTTGGTCTCCAGTACTTGGTTCTACAGACAACTAGTACGGTCTGTAGAAAGTTGTACAGACCGTAGGTCGATCCGTAGAAACTATTTGCTAGTTTTATTTCAGGGCTATTTCTACATCGTTTTGACCCTATAAATAAGTCCTATAATTACTTTTACTCTTAAAAATCTACCCATTCCCTCCCAAATCACTCAAACCCTCAAAATTCTCTCAAAGGTCTTCTTTTCCAATTCTCTCTCAAAGCTCAAGGAAGGTTCTAGGGTTTCTTCAAATTTCAAGGTTTTTTTCTTCTATCTCTAGGGCATTGATTACCCACCGTATGTGGGAACTTTATCAATGGATCATTTTCATCCATTGAGTCCCAAAACAAACTTAATTTCTCCTTTGAATTCTACCCAAATTTCTAGGGTTTCATGTTATTCTTCAGAGGTTCAATTTATTATGATTCAATTGTTTATATTTGATCTTATTATGAATGATTTGATTCAATTACATGTTTCCAACGAATTTCATATGAACCCATGCTATATGTCTATATTATGATTATGAATTATGATTATGAAATTATGCATGCATCATGAAATTGAGGGGTTTATGAATAAAGGATCATTTAGATAAAGTATCAAAATGATTTGTGAAAGGTTTTCTCACTATGAAATATGATCATGGATAAGTGTCTTTATGAATAATTTATGAAATCATAATTTTGAAATGAGTGTGCGTTATTCTAGGATACAAAGTCTAGGATTGGATTGGTAGTACTAGATTCTTACCTTTTTAAATACTCCGAGAGGACTTTGGAATGGAGGCTAAACTGTTAGTAGAGGTTGGGTCTCTAGAAGCGATTCCCTTGTACCTAACTACCTGCCCCCTAAGGATTTGTCTTAGAAAGACATAGCTAGTTGATCCACCAAAGCTAAAATGTGTGGTTCTTACCTTGGCAAGAAGGACAATCTTTATTCGGTATGGGAAAGACACTGAATTCCATGATATAGCTCACATGGTCTATGTCGGTTAATGATAAATATCTCACAAAGAACTATGATTTTCTTCAAAGGTTTTATGACTTACTCAATGATTATGATTTAAGCTTTTCTTATGATTTTTTAAAAATGTTGCATTGACCTTGTCTATGATTTATGATTTACCTTATTAAGCTTTGACATGTTTAACTTGGTCATGCATTTCATATTTTCAACTTCATATGTTAGCATGTTTATGTTTTATGCATTTTCCTCAAACTCGGTACATTCAAAGTACTGATGCATATATTGTGCCTGTATTGTATTATAATATACGATCTGACGTCCAGCCGTGGCTAGGTTGAATTTCTCAGCACCTTTAGAGTTTTGGTGATTTCTCATGATTCAAGGACCTTGCCACCATATACCTTTATTGTTCTGGTGGCATTTCTTTATTTAGACGTTATACGTGGTTTTAGGGGTTTTTCCTAACCACATTTAAAGTAGTAGAAGGCTTTGTTAGACATAGTTGATTTCTGCATTATTTCAGTGATGTAACTCTTGATATTTTCTTTATAAGTTGAAAGAGTTGTCAGACTCATATCTCGTTCTTATATTGTATTCTCTTTATTTGATATTCATAGTGTCATGTTTATGTCAAGTGGATGGTTTAGGGCCTCACGGAATCCTATTCGCCATGTCATGTCTAGGGTGTACTTTGACTCATGACATTCCTTCTTTAAAATGAGATTTTAGGACCATTTGATGTCTGAATTCATTCCCTTCTTCACTAATTTTGGGGCATGTGCTATTCACTGCGGGGGGAACATAATAGGGGAGTTAGTTTTTATTTAGTTACTATGCCCAATGGTCAATTTTTACCTTATTTTTGGTATAAATTTCTTTTCATCAATCTGGATGTTATTAGTCTTGTATTAATGTGTAGATTATTTTTTGATAGTGTGGCAGTGATCTCAAATTCTTCAGAAAGGGAAAGCTTCTGAGTGACTATTCGTGTTTGCAGTTTTAAATTTTAGGTAGGTTATGACTTCCTTTCTTTAGACTTAGCTTAGTTAGAGTTTATATTCTATATGTTTCATGACCGTTGGGATTGATTTTAGGATGGATTTAGGCTTGGATTGTTATTTACAAATTGAATATTTTCAGAATTATAGAATTGTAATTTAGCCTTAAGCTTTAGTTTAGGTTGTTCTTAGCTTGATCTGATAAGGATAAAATCCTTTGAATGATTTAGGTGATTTAAACTTAGTGTTTGTAGGTTTTAGTTGTTTGATTAGTATTATTGCATTATTTTGCCTTCTAGTTGATTGTTTATCTCCATTGTTGAGATTATGGACATATGGCCTTGGATTTGGACTAGCAGAGTTTTAGGTTGGTACGATTGTACTGTGGAGAGTGTTTTATTCTCATTTGTATAATTTGTATATGATTCGTTGTATACTTGTGTTTGACATTCATTTATGCACATTGCACTCACATTGGATATAAAACGAGTTAAGCAAGAGAAACATTGATTTTTGGTTTCTAAACTAATATGCCTCTGTTTTTACTTATTTGAGCTATAAAAGAGTGTACTAGTGATTTTTTTCTAAGGTATGCAACACGAGTTTAGAATGTTTACTACTCATTTAATGGAAATGGGGTTTTATGAAAGGATGTACCATTTTTTTATGAATTTCAACTTTTGAAGAGATTTTTATCTTTAAATTACGAGTTTTCTAATTTTGAAATATATACTACAATTATTTACGGTCCACAGTGATGCTCTAGGGACTCTTTCTCCATTTACTTTCTATTATTAGTCTGAGGCGCATTTTGGACAACTTAAGGAATCATTCTGAGTCTTACTTCCTGCATTGCATTCATTGATGAGTCCGAGGTGCATTCCGGACAACCCGAGGGATTATTCTAGGTTTTACTTTTTTGTTATGAGTTTGAGGTTCATTCCAAACGGCTAGAGGGATCATTTTGATTCTACTTTTATTGCATATGTAGTTGAGCTCTAACGGATCTATGGAATTTCTTAGGTAGCCTACGAGTGACCATCAAGGGGATTTTTGGACATTTGTACTTTTCTATATTGGCCACATATGCATTGCACCATTCTGTAATGCATGACATTCTTTATATGTAAACATGAAGTATGATTTCTCTTATTATTATAATCTTCGTCATTATTTATTATAAATATGGCTCCATAATATTGTTTTTTGATTTATAGTACTATCGTTATCATGCTTCATATATTATATACTATATTCTGAGTTTGGTCGCTCTATAATGTCTACTAGGGACCCCATGTTTTAGTACTCATTTTGAACTTCTACATCTTTTTTTCCTGATGCAACGCCTAGTACGAGTCATCCTCGATGATCTTCACTCGTTCGATGCCATTCTATTGTTGGATTGTGGTGATTTCTTGGCGTCTAGAGGTTTTCTGCTTTTCCTTATGTATATATATATGATATTTTGAATATCTTTATTCCCGTAATTTAGATGTTCTTATGTCGGTGACCATAGTGTCAGTGGTTTGGTTCTTTGTATATTTGTCGTTCTCAATCTCTTTTGGGCTCTTTCTTTATATTATGTATCATTTTGTACATATCTATTCTAGGGGCCCTTTCTCATTTTGAGTTCTAAAGTGAATCATAAGGGGTCACATATATAAATCAGGCTTGTGCAAGCAAGGGACACTTTACTTCAAGAGAAAAGTTTTGCCTCGCTTTAGCTAGGATGGGAATACAATATTCGACATTGAACTTCAAAAGAAGGATGAGAAGCGATATGCGGCTGCAAGTGTATATGAAATAGCGCGTATATAAGAGTTGTTTGAACAAATTGTTTATTATAACTTATGCTTTAGTTATTTTTAGTTTTAATTATTTATCATATGTTGGGTTTGGTTTGCCTACTGGTTTATGGTAGGCGTCATCATAATCCAATTTCGGATCATGATAAATGAAGATTTTGAAAGAGTTTTGGCTAATGATCCATGATTTTCTATTATTTGTGTTTGACTTGTATGGAAAGTTGTGATATACTACATGATGATTAGCCATTATGGATTCTAATGAATCACTTTTGAGCAAGTTGTGTCAGTCCATAGGATAATTGACCTCTACAAGTTAATAATTTTGATGAAATAGGAATCCTTAAAGTATGACTTTCGACTTTGATTCGCCTTAAAGTATAGCACCTCCTGAAAGTATGGTTGATCTAGTTAATTTGTATGGTTATTTTGTCAGTTTTTACCTATTTTTTACTTTATTTTGAGGAAGATAATTGTTTAATAACCCTGTATTTTATGCATATTAATAGTATTCTTGATAATTAGCTAAATATGTGATTAAATACATTTCACGTTGAAAAAAAATGGAGAAAAACACCCCCAAAAGAGTTAAAAGTCGCAAAGCCAGAATTTATGATCGAAATTGAGAAGAAATTTAGAAAAAGCACCTTGGGGCTATGGATGGTGCCTCGCACCACTGCCCAAACTTCAAAAAAAATCCATAGTCCAAGCGTATTGATTGATGTTCCAAGCTCAAGACCTAACTTTAGAGAGCAAAATTAATAGTATTGGTGTATCACATCAGCCTAACTAAGGCTACAAATGGAACGTTGCACCATATGTTGTCTGGGATGAATTTTCTGCAAGTCCAAGACTAACAAAGATTGGGAGTCATTTTCCACTACTCTTAATATAATCCTAAGACATTTTTAAGGGTTGTTGATCACTATTGACCAAGCATTTTGCGGAAGGAAGTTCTATCATTAGGTTTCTCTTTTACTTAATTCTATTAGCCATATTTTATATAAATATATACATTATTTTTAGTATTAATCAAAGCATGAGTGTCTAACCATCCTTATTCTGGGGTTACGACCATAACATGGTTTTTATTAGATGATTTAGAAGTTATTTATTATTATTAGTTATTCCTATATTCTTGTACTTGTTATTTTAATGCTTAGGTACCATAAAAATAAATGGATAATATCTTGGTGAATTTGAAGAAGAATTATTGAGATAGACCGAAGAATATAGGGAGAAAGATTTCTACTTCGATAAATAAAGAATTGATTTGCATTTAGAACCGGAATGTACCTAAAACCCTACTTGGTTACAAAAAGGGAAGATAGATATATATCCCCATTTTGGGTTATCAAATGGGAAGATAGATAGTTCTACAATATAGTTGTGAAGTCAATGATAAAAAATTAGAGGATAGAAGACCATGATCATATTATTAATCCTGTAAATCAACACCTAAATAACTAAACTAAGTCAATGAAATCATATATTATATATGAATACTTAATTAGTAGAATCGTAACCGCACAATATCTCTCAATCGGTAATTTCAACCAATTTTACTTGCTTTCAGTATTTTAATTAAAGTAGTTATAATAAATAGGCAGAATGGTCTGGTGGACCCTTGTACTTGTATCTGTTTGTATTGTGAACCCTTGTACTTACCCTTTTGTCATCTGGACCCCTGAACCCATCCAAACCCAACATTTTAAACACTTTTTTTGATGTGGTATGGAGCATGTTGCACAAACACGTACACGTTGGCCAAAAAGAAAAAAATAATAATCCACATATGATATTATATTCCATGTGGCAAATGACTCACCTTAAACTAAGAATAGTCCTAACTCCGGCGAAATTTTTCAAACCTTCGCGACTTTTACTCTTCTCCTTTTCTCCTCTTCTCTTCTCCTCTTCGCGACGTTCGTCTGTGATTTTCCAAACCTTTGCTCAGTTGAAGCTCAGTTCCACTTCGATTTTCGTTGTAAGTTCTTGCCTTTTGCGTTAGTTCTGATCTTTTTCATTTCCTCGCGCGTATCTGTTTGATTTTAGGGTCGATTGTCATTCAATTTTCTGAAATTTTTTGGGGATTTTACTTTGGTTTGGATGTAATATTATTGTAATATGCTTTCTTAGTTGATGTATGACTTTGAGTGACTTCAATGGCATATTTCGTGAATTCAAGTAGATTCTAGGGTTTATTCGTAAAATCCCAATTTCGACTAAAATTAATATTTTATTTTTGGTCAATTGTCTTGGGTATTGATAGTGTTAGTGGAGCATTATTACAGCAATTACAGTCATGGTAAGTTAATGGCTTTAACTGTTACAACAATTCATTATTTCCTTAAAAAAATTAGGGATTTTTGTGTTACAGTCATGGTAAATTTATGGTTTAACTATAGTTATTTTTTTTTGACTTTACAGGCATCGTAAGGTAATGGCTTTAACTATAGTGACACTTCAATTTCACCATGGGGGTTGTTTTGTATCTAATCCTACTTTAAGGTATGTCAATGGAATCAATAGTGTTGAAAAGATTAATATAGGTGTAGATGAGTTGCATATTATGTTGTTTCATAAAATAGCAATGGAATTGGGTATTGAAAATATTGAGACATTTGGATGTAGAGTCAACAAGAAGGGTACTTTTTACATGTTAAATACTGATTCTGATGTTTTAAACTTTCTGAATGGTTTGAATGATGCTGATTTTGTTGATGTATATGTTGTACATCCCATTAGTATACCTTTAGTTGTAGAGGAGATACTTGTATTGCCTAGCACTAATGTTGATGTGTCCTCATCTCCACAACAAGATAATGCTGATGTGTCCTCCTCCCCACAAATAGATAGGGCTGATGTGTCTTCATCTCAACCATTTGATGAAAATGAAAATAGGGATTTGAACCAAAATCAGCCCTCTTTAGTTGAAGAGCAGTCCCCTTTAGTTGAAGAACAAGCCCCTGCCCCTAGAGTTGAAGAATATTCTGATTCTGATTCACTCTATGATATTGATGAAAATATTGATGATTTGGATGAGGAGTTGCTTCAAGCTAGACAGTCTAATATTCAAGAACAAGTTAAAGAAAAGACTGCTAGAGTAAATTTAGATGAGATACCATCTGGTCCTATAGGTATAGATGCTGGTTTTGAAGATATTTATAAGGAGAAGATGAGGAGATTTGAAGGCAATTTGGGTGGTGATGACCCTTATTTTGATAGCTCAGATCCTGGTAGTGACATTAGTGAAGATGAAGGGGATCCTGTTGAGAATGATGAAGTGGTAGATCCAGCACCTAGGAAGGAAAGTACAAAGATCTACTTTGATCCAACTGCTAAAAAGGTTTTATTTCAACTGTATATGGTATTTTTGAATCACATAGAGTTCAGGGAGGCACTGCAAACTTACTCTATTCAGAAGGGTGTTAATATTAAGTTGAAACCTAATGAGAAGGAAAGGATAAGGGCAAAGTGTAATAAAAAAGGTTGTCCTTGGCATATTCTTGGAAGTATTGATGGTAACACTGGAAATTTCAGTGTTAAAACATATTTTCATGTCCATAAGTTTTTTAAAAGAACAAGAAACAAATTGTGTACCCCCATTTGGATTAGTAAACATTACAAGGAGAGGATTATGAGTGAGCCTACCATCAAACTACATCAGATTCAGTCTTTGATACAAAAGCAATATGGTTTGTATGTTAGTAAGACAAGTTGTAGAAAGGCAAAACTGAGAGTTATAAATGAACATATGGGAGATTTCAGAGAGGAGTTTGCTAGGTTGTATGATTATGCTGAGCAATTAAAGACCACAAATCCTGGAACTACTGTATCTATTAGGACATCCAAGAACACAATTCCAGGAAAATAGGTGTTTATGAGCATCTATATTTGTCTTGGTTCCTTAAAAATTGGATGGAAAGAAGGGTGTAGAAGGATTATTGGTTTAGATGGTGCATTTCTTAAAAGTGTATGTAAAGGTGAATTGTTATCTTGCATTTCCAAAGATGGAAATAATCAGATGTACCCTATAGCATGGGCAGTAGTTGATAAAGAAACCAAGGACACATGGTCTTGGTTTCTCAAGTGCATCAAACATGATTTGAAGCTTACAGAAGGTGAAGGACTAACAGTGATGTCTGATATGCAAAAGGTATTACTATATTATTTGTTAAATTTATTTCTTTATTTTTGGAGTAATTAATATTTAACATTGTTGTATGTCAAATGTTCTTTGTTTGACAGGGTCTTCATCTTGCACTTATTGATGTATTGCCAAATGCTGAAATTAGATTGTGTGCTAGGCATATATGGGCAAACTGGAAGAAAGACTGGAGGGATGAAGAAAGGAGAAGAAAATTTTGGCAGGTTGCCAGGGCATCATTTGAGGTACTTTTACAGTCCAAACTTGATGACTTGAGTGAGTTAGGAGTAGGCATTGTATAAGCTTTGTTAAAGTATAACAAAGAAGCATGGTGTAGGGCATATTTTAAAGAACATAGCAAGTGTGATGTGGTTGAGAACAACATGTGTGAGACTTTCAACAGTTGGATTTTAGGTGCTAGGTTCAAATAAATAATCATTATGCTAGAGGAAATAAGAGTCAAAGTTATGGAAAGAATGAATCACATGAGAGAATTTTCAGAAAAATGGATTACTGATGTAGCACCAATGGCTATGGATATTCTTAGAAAAAATGCTGAAATTGCAGATAATTGTGAGGTAAAGTTTAATGGTGATCTTGGCTTTGAGATTCATGATCCACCATATAAACATGTTGTTGACCTAAGAAAGAAGGTGTGTAGTTGTAGGTCATGGCAATTAAAGGGAATTTCTTGTGGCCATGCACTTACAACAATTCATTATAAGGATTGGGTTGTTGATACATTTGTTGATCACTGGTATAAGAAGGAAGAATACCTGAAAGCATATAATAGGTTTATTCAACCTATGACAAACATGAAGATGTGGCCAAAAAGTGATAGATCAGTCATTGAACCACCTGAAATTATAGCTATGCCAGGAAGACTAGGAAAAAATAGGAGAAAAGATAGTGATGAGCCACTTAAGAAGAAGTTTGGAAAGGCTACAAGAAGGGAAGAAAAATGAAATGTTCTGTGTGTAAGACTTTTGGACATAACAAGAAAGGATGTCCAACTCTGGTAAATTGTGCTTTGATTTCTCTTTGTTACTGAATTTTACTCTGGTTATACTTTTGACTTTAAAATATGTTTGTAGAAAAATATTGCTGCTGGAACAAGTGATGCAACTTCAAATGTTGCTGCTGGAACAAGTGTTGCAAGTGCTGGAAGCCAGTCAAGTGTAAATGCAGGTCCAAGTGCAGGTTGCACTCCAAGTGCAGGTCCAAGTGCATGTCCAAGTGCAGGTCCAAGTGTAGGTCCAAGTGCATGTCCAAGTGCAGGTTGCACTCCAAGTGCAGGTTGCACTCCAAATGCAGGTCCAAGTGCAGGTTGCACTCCAAGTGCATGTCTAATTAGTGCTCAACAATCAACTTCTAGTGCAGGTGGCCAAAAAAGAAAGACTAGCACAACTTTGAGAGGTGGTGCAACTCTTGCATATAAGAAACCAAGACCAAAAAAAGCAAAGACGGCTGGTTATGGTCTCTTATTTGGATCAAGTGGTAGTGTAACTGCGAGGGTATGTATTTTATCATTTAAACACATTAAATTGCTTTAATTGATATTAGTTCATCTTTAAGTTAAGATTTTTGTTGTTCTCTCAGTCTGAAAATACTGATAGGGTATTACATAGTGCTACATTGTCAAGTTCAACTCCTACCAATATTGATCTTGGTTACAAACCCAATGGACTAAGGTGGAAGGGAAGAGCTGCAACTACTCAAAGGCAGCTACGGGAGGAGAGTTACAGAAGCACTCAAGGCACACCAAGCACTCAAGGCACTCAAGGTACACATTAGATTTCACTTGGTTTAGCTTAATGACTTGATCCCAACTAACTTTATTTTGATTAATGACTTGATCCCAATTGTTTTGGTTATGCTATTAGGAAGACTTTGTTTTTGTATATGAATGGCGCCTACATGAATTTGTGTTATGTTGCTATTAGGAAGACTTTGTTTTTCTGTATGAATTTGTGTTTGAATGAAGTTGCTATTTAGATTTCTGAAGCAAATGCAGTCCATTTCATTATCAAATAACACCTAGTACAAATTAATATATCTTAAGAATAACGGCTACAAACCAAATAACAACAATCACAATAACAGTGATATCAATACTAGTGTTTGATCCTTATCTTCCTTGCCTTCCTTGTCTTCTATGTCTTCCTTGTCTTCCTTGCCCTGAACTCGTTGATGGATTCTTAATGTTGAATTGTTTTTGGCATGTTGAATCATTTGCATCAGCCCATCGGAAGAATCCACACCCATTACCGGATGAATATTTTTGGCAACCCCAAAACATTCTTCCAGGATTAGTTGGTGTTCTTGATGTCTTTAGTTCAACATATATTCCATAGTAGCAACATCGAACCGTCATTGTGAAGACCAACAAAATCAAACCAACAAAAATACAATAGAACCACACAAAAAAAAAAAGATGAAACAAAAATACAATAGAATCACACACAAAAAAAAGATGAGTAGATCGAAGGAAAAAATAAAGGCACCAAAAATAAAAGAGAAAAAAATTTGAAGAGACAAAATCGAGAAAAAGAGGAGAAAAAAGCTCAAATTTGTCCAACAATGGTGTTTGAGTGAAAATAAAGAAGAAAGATGGCCTTTAAAGGTCAAAATCTGACCGTTAGTGCCTTTTTAAGGCTTCTCACGCTCTTACCTTGTGTGTATCACACGCTCCATGTGGAGTCTTTCCACATAGGATGCCACATCAAAAAAAGTGTTTAAAATGTTGGGTTTGGATGGGTTCAGGGGTCCAGATGACAAAAGGGTAAGTAGAAGGGTTCACAATGCAAACAGATACAAGTACAAGGGTCCACCAGACCATTCTGCCTAATAAATAATCATACTCTCTTTGGTCATTTAAAACACTTGCGTAAAACTGTATTATTAGAATAACTATATTATTGCTAAATCACAAGTCCTTGCAAGATAAATATTCAACAATGTTTGAGCATCTATATTACTTGTACAATCATATACACTTGTGTGATTGTTGGAAGTGAACAAGTTTTTGGTGTCATTGTCAGGAACTTAAAAATTAGCAATTTGTCTAATTTTTCTTTTACTATTTCTTTGCTCAAGTATTAATAACTTGATCTTAGTTTTTGTTCCTACAGGTCCATGTTCTAGTTGCAAATACATTGGCACACAATAAAGAAGTAGTCAACTCACATCTTGACCGGTAAAAACTACTTCACTAGATAAAGAAAGAAATTGTTCTGCGATAGTTATACTTAAGTCAAATCTAGAAAGTGCAAACATGGAGCTAATCTCGCAGATATGGTATTACCCATATGGCAGCACGCAACATGGCAATACCACTCGAAGGAAATGTCACTTCTAGAATCTGTAGACCAGAGGCACCAAATAGATTCGAGCTTAAACATAATATGCTACAACTATTGCATATAATTGGACAGCTTAGCGGTGTCACGACCCAAAGCATACCCTAGGCGTACCATGGCGTATAGGACCCTAAGAGGCCCTACACAAGCCACTTAGCGTACATCATACAAGATAATAGAAAATTAAGAGAGTTTAAAAAGTCAATTTCAAAATGTAAAAGTTTATAAAATGTAGCGGAAGTCTAACATAGTCTCAAAGCCATCTAGTACATCAAGAGTGATCGGGACGTAACCCATAAATCACATACAATACAGAAAGTAAAGACACAAGCAATAAATGGCTCGGTCCTTGGAACATGAGGACTCACCAATCTTCAATATCTTCTAAATGTTCCCTAGTCACGGAGATGCGAAACTGGAGCGTCGGACCCTACATATGGAAATAATATAGGCAAGAGTATGCGTTAGTACAATGAATGTACCAAGTATGATAGTCATGCATAAAAGTTGAAATCATGTTAAAAAGACTTTTTGTGACATGCAATGACCAAGCTAAATCATGAGATAAAAAGGTTAGAAAATGTAAATCATAAAAACATGGTCAATCCAACCTAACTTCTTTAAAACATTCATGAGATACTTCTAAAGTAACTTTAGTTCATTATTATGGGAGATTTACCTTTAGCCGACATAGAGACAATGTGAGTTATTAACATGGAATCCGGTGTCTACCCCACACCGAAAAGGAGTGTCGTACTTGCCAAGGTAAGACCATGAACTTTCTATCTAAGCAAATCATCCTATGGGGGCACATAGGTACGTGATAAGGAGATTGCTACTAGAAACCCGACCTCAAGATACGAGAGAGCTTCCATCTTATTATCCTCTCGGTACTAAGCGTAAATCCCACAAAATAGTCATTATCTTAACTTGTCTTATCATTAAGAGGCATGTGTAATTGCCACTTGCCTTATCATCCATGGAAGACACATTAAGTAGCCAATCCAAGCTAGGTTTCATTAGAATATCTCCTAAATCTTGATTCAAAGTTTAGTTGACAAAACCTTTCAACTTTAAGAATTCTTTATGTGAGAAAACCCTTTCACAATCATGCTTTCATGTGCATGTGAGAAATCCTTTCACAACAACAACAACAACAACATGGATGCTTTACTCTCAAAGCAACTTAAATCATTTTCATCAATTTCATAAAGAACATATCTTCAGTAACTCATCTTTCATGATTCAAAAGCTTCATCATATGATCAATTTTTTTTTTTAAAAAACATGAATTTCATATGTATTCATGGGAATTCATCTTAGAAACGTGCAATTTCTTCAATTCATGCATAAAAAGAGAGCGAGAATCTTTACTGAAAAGGTTCAAATATGTCTTCAGAGATTATCTGCATCATCATTTTAAATGATTAAGGTATTAATTCATACATTTATCGAAACTCTAAAACCACATACAAAGATATTGTTAGATTCTGCAACAGGTATTCAAGGTTTGGAAAAGATGTATGATGAGCTATATATGCTTCTAAATAAAATCTCACAAGATAGCTCAGACTTAAAAAGATGATAGATTGAGAGCTATGGTGAAAATGTCGCAAATATGCTAGATGCTTATGAAATCAATGCAATAGCAACATAGTTGCCAATCCTGGAAAATCGAATGATTACACAGTTCAACAAGCTTAACTTAATTAAAAGAGATAAGTAAAGAAAGCGAGGTCCACTAGATTAGAAATAAAGAGGAAAAAATGAAGGAAGTGGGCCCACCACATGTATACAAACACATGTATATATTTGGTTAATGACAAAAGCTCAACGTTTAAGGGTTACAAAATATCAAAAATAAAAGATTCAACATGGTAATATGACCTCGTAAAATAGTGGTGTGTAGTTGAGAATCGATTAATAGATTGGGATCGGGGGACATTTGGCTATTTTTCATTACATTTATATTTTAAAACATTCAGATGAGATGAGCTAATAGAAAGAACTTGAATAAATAAAACCAAAAATATTTTATTTAATATCAAGAAACAAATTAAATAATTGAATTAACTATTAGCAAATCATCACAGTTCAATTCTTTTCATAATTTTATAATATAAGTAAAACTATTTGCCTAGCTGAAAAAACTCCTTAAGTATGATATATTATTTTCGTAAAAAGAGCATTAACGATGAAAGGAATAAAAAATAAAGAAAATTGATAAATAATATAGTATTAAACGTGAAGTTGATTAAGATTTGCATACAAATTTAACGCAATGAAGATGAAATATTGAAGACAAAATGTATTATAAAATTAATTATCGTTTTTTACGTTCAGCTCAACAAATGACAATGCCACACTATATTCCTTTTTTGCATTCTAAGTTTAGACTTTACACACTGTTTTTTTTTTAAAAAAATTTTGTAAGAAATATGTGGCCAATCTTTTCATTGACGGATCTTTAAAGGTTAAAAGATTCTTTTTTTTCATGATTTTTTTATTTAACTTTTCCTTTTTTATTATTTAATTAACTCAAATACAACATCTAATAATATTTACATAATTAGAGTAGTACTATTACCAGAAGTATAAATAATGCAGACGAATAAAGCAATAAACCCAATTATTATTTTTTACAGGTAGAATAACAAAAAGACCACTTGAAATGCCAAAGGTTATTCTAAGTCCGTTTTGGCTTATTATAATTAGGAAATTCTCTTATTAATAACAAGTTTAAAGAAAAGAACCTAACAGTAAATTATACACCCTTTTTCTTCCCGAGTCCTCCTTTTGTTGCTACTACTATTTTCCGATCAATTCAACAAAATCTAGATTTATCAATCATCGGCGACAGGGAAGAATTATTGTGATTTTTCAAGTATGTTTTTCTCCGGTGATCCTTCGACGAGGAAGCGAGTCGATTTGGGTGGCCGCAGCTCCAAGGAACGTGACCGACAGAAGCTTCTAGAGCAGACTCGTTTAGAGCGGAATCGTCGCCTCTGGTTGCGTCAGCAGAACTCTGCTGCCCTCAAAATTCAGGTTTCTTTTTTTGCTTTCATTTCTTTTGTTGCTTTGCTATAATTCATGTTTTCTTGCTCAATTTTGTCACAATGGTTTTACCCTTATTGGGTTAGAGAAAAATTTTAATTTGGGTGTTGGCAGCTAAAATGACTGTTTTACCCAATACTTAACGTTTATCAACTAGTTCAGGATTGAAACACAGTTGATTGATTGATATTTCATGCCCAACTCAACTAATTCGGGACAGATGTCAATAATATTGATAACCAATTAGTTTAGTCTTACTTAGGCTGGAGTTTGAGTATTAGTGAGATGGCTTTGTGGAATTGAATTATGTATTATTTGATAAAAATCAGGTTAGGGATCTAAGAACTTGAGAAAGAAAATTCAAAAAAATCAAGAAACAGGTGGAAGCTAAAAAGAAATATACAACAACAACAACATATCCGGTGTAATACTACAAGTGGGGTCTGGTGAGTGTTAGATATATGTAGACCTTACCCCTACATTTGTGAGACAGGCTATTTTTTATTCCAAAATAAACTGAAAATAAAGATAGAACAAATTTTAAAGAGTGATTCTTGAATTTAAAGAACAGATAAACAAGTTCAAGAATGATAAAAAAACTTGAAAATAAGTATATTCTTCAAATTGACTCCTACAACAACAACAAAACCAGTGCAATCCCTAAAGTCTATTCTTGAAATGACTTGTGTATCAATCCTCACTTCCACATCTAGCTCGTGAGTTACGTAATTGAAGTTGCACAATAAGTACTCAGTCTTGGTACTGCTCAACTTGAACCCTTTGAGTTCCAAGGTCTGTCTCCAAACCTCCAGTCTATCGTTAACTTCGTTGCAAGTCTTGTCAATCAGTATCATGCCATTTGCAAATACCATCCACTACGATACCTCTCCTTGGATATGCAACGTTAGTTCATCCATCACTAAGGCAAAAAGAGACAGGGAAAGAGTTGATCGCTGATGCAACTCCATCACGTCTAGGAAGTGTTCTGAGTCTCCTCCCACTGTCCTCACTCGAGTCTTGTCTCAATCATACTTGTCCTTAATTGTCCTAATTTAAGCTACAAGTGCCCCTCTAGCCTCTAAACATAATCATAGTTACACACTAGAGACTTTGTCATATGCTTGTTTGATATCAATGGACACCATATTCAAGTCTCTCTTCCTCCCTATACTACTCCATCAATCTCATTAGATAGATGACATATGTAGTTGAATGCCCCGACATGAATCCAAATTGGTTCTCAGTAATAGATACGCTCTTTCTTACCCTCTTCTCCCCTTTCCTTTCCCAAACTTTCATATTGTGACTCAACCACTTGATGCCCTATAGTTGTTACAATTCTGAATATCACTCTTGTTTTGAACATTGGGATCATTGTACTCCACCTCCATGCTCTGGGCATTTTAGATGTCTTTAAAGTAATGTTAAACAACTCAGTTAGCCTCTCTATACATGCACTCTTCCAAAATTTTGTGAGCATCCCTTCTAGCTTGATCGCCCTCCCCATTCTCATTTTACGATAACCTCTTTAATTTGTCTAGCATGTGCCTCTACCACCAATACTTTGTCTTCCTTGTCTCTGATGCACTTCACACTTCACCTGGTCTACGTCTTGACCCTCCTCTCTCGCCTTGGCAAGCCTATACAACTTCATCCTCGCTTTTGTCATATTGTTTTTCATATAGGCGTTCATACGTCGTTGTAACAACTAACTTCTCTTCCTTCTTTGCCACCTTATACCTCTCTCTATTTGCCCTCTTTTCATTCTCATTTTTACCCTCCACCAACTCCTTAGACGCAACCTTTCTGGTCTTCACTTTCCCTTGAACTGCTCCATTCTACCACTAATCCCCTCAATGTCTACCAACGTTACCCCTCAGGACCCTAATCCTCTCTAGCTACTTCTTTAATGCACTTAGTTGTCCTATACCACATACAATTTGCATCCACAGTACTACCCCAAACCCCCATCACCATCAATTTCTCCCTCATCTCCTCAGCTCTGGTTGAGGTCAAGCTTCAAATTGACTCCTAATTACAATTAACCAACAAGGAACTAATCGCCTTTGATCTAGAGTCATTCTCATTTTATTTGAAGCAATCTCAGGTTTACACTTCAACTAGTTCAAAAGCTTTATCTACCCAATTAATGAGGTACCTAGGATTGCCAGTTTGGCCAACATCCATTTTGAAAATAATAGGAGAGTTGTCTACAATGTATCTTGGTATGCCTATAGGAGACAAGATCATATCAAAGGGCATCTGGAAAATGTATCAGAGAAATGTTAGAAGAGTCTTTTGTTATGACCGTGGTGTCCGACCTTTTGCGCACTTCGACTAATTCCACGGGATACGTGCCACCTCCTGCCAGCAACACTTGCCAAGTAACTTTGTCCACCAAAGCTAGGATAGATGGGAAGAATCACCTAGTGTTTTGTTGTCTTCGCTGAGTTTTGAACCTAAGACCTCAGGGTTCTCAACGAAATGTGAGAAGAATCTAGTCAAGTGGAAAAGGCAGTATCTATCCCCGGGTGGTAGAGTTGCACTCATCAACAATGTCTTAGATGCATTGTTTACCTACATGATGTCCTGTTCCCTATGCCAACAAATGTGAGGGACATACTTCTCGTAAGGAGGCAAAGTTAATTCTTACCAAGTATATCCTATCCAACATTGCCAAAAATATTGTATGTTTTTGTTCTAGATTCCATCTTCAGTTACTTTGAAATTAGAGAAGCCACTAAGGACCTTCTTTTGGAAGAAGAGGAGGTAGTTGGATGGTAGAAGGTGTGGCTCCTAATGACTCGGGGCAGATGGGAAACTGGTGGTTGTCAATTTTCAAATAAGTCCTCTTACAGTAGCTGAGAAGATCTGTGAAAGAATTTTGTATAGAGGAGGCCGACTCCATACTAGAATCTTGGAAGCCTTGTGAAATGTACACAGGCCTTTTACTTTCTGTTCTACCGTGGCCAACACTACCTCTGTGTTTATGCATAATATGCTACCATTATTAAGAAAAGGTCACTTGGAGTTTCTCCATTTCCCTTTTTGTTCTTTTATCTACATATCTAATTGAGTTGAACTCCATGTTATTGCCTATGTTGGAGGTCATTAATGATGCACCTCAACACCTGGATATAACTCTTGGTGTCATGCTGAAACGTACATATCCGAGTATCTGTGAAGCATTTCCATAACTTCTAACATCCTTTTGTTTAATATAATTGGCCTCCAATAATGAAGAACTATTGTATTTAGCATTTCTGACATTTTGGTCCCCTGTAGACACATAAAGTTTGCTCTAGGTTTCAGCATATCCTTCACTACCACATTTTCCATGGTCATTTTAACCTCTCATGTTCCAGATTTTGATTTCCATTGGTATGTTGGGGAGGTTTTATGTAAACTGCATCCTCATCCTTCCCTGGATCCTTCCTTTTCTTTACCTCCATAGCTTTAGAAAGGAGAGAATTTCAGACTCACAATTCAGGTTGAAGACTCTTCTCAGTTCAGTCTCCTTTCCCCCAGTTCGTGTCGTTGTATTTGAAATCATTATATACAATCACAAATTATAGAATTTATCCCCCTTTTCTCTATCAAATATAATTTTGTTGATACTGAGAAAGCCCTCGTGTTGTACAAGAGTTATACTAAAAAGTAGAGAATCAACATAAAGATATGATTCTAAACAAAAGATGGCTATCCTGTTGTACTAATAGGAATTCATGGTGCACAAAAAAAAACACTAAGGGGTCGTTTGGTAGAGTGCATTAGCAAAATAATGCATGCATTAGCTCTATGTATTAGTAATATCTTGTTTGGTGCACTTTTTCATGCTATGTATAATTAGTTATACACTTTATTGTGTATTGGGGTATTACTAATACCATGTATTTCTAGGTATTAGTAATGCAAAGGGATTTAATGCATGCATTAACATTGTCAAAAACCCAATTACCCCTCAAAACCCCTTTTACATCTTTTTTACTATAATTGTGGAGGATATTTTTGTAAATAAATATTTTTATACAATACATTCTATTTTTAATACGCCAAACCAAACAATGCATAAGAAATAATTTATGTATAACTAATGCAAACATAAATAATATAAGCATTACTAATGCATGCATTGTTAATACACTCTATTTAATATTATTTCTATACGCTCTATCAAATGACCCGTAAATATTTTTAGGCAATGCATACTGTTTTAAATGCACCAAACTAAACAGTGCATAAAATAATCCATGTATAATTAATGCAAGTATTACTAATTCACCCTATTTTGCATAATTCTTATACACTCTGTCAAACAACCCGTAAAACAGAAGACTATTCTCAGATGTACACAAATCCTTTGTAGGAAAGTATATATCTACACAAGAACTTTTTCTTACACTAGACAAATTATCAAATGCATGAGGGCATGTCTGTTCTTAAATTTTGGGTTCCTTTTTTGATCAAGTAAAAGTATTTTCATTCATAAGCATGGCCAAATTGGTTGTATACAAGTGATATACCAAAAAGTAAAGAATATACAAATTATGATCTCTACAAATTCCATCCAATCCTCTATATAACAGGGAATTTTCTTATTACAAAGAAAATAAGGGAACGAAGACTACTCCTCAACAGAGAGAAACTCGACTACACCTGCAAAAGCTCTCTTATTTCTCTCTCCACGCCACCCACACTAACGCAAGTGAAACCACGTTCCTAGGCCTTCATTTCCTTCTCCCACTCTTCTTAGTTGAACATCAAATATTTCACCATTTTTGGCATTGCCCAAAGAGTGCCAAACCACCTAGCATATCCCACCATAGTCTCATGGTTAGCCCGCAATGAAGTAAAAGATGATTCACGTCCTCACCTGCCTCCTTACACATGTAACACCAACTGACACAAACAACTTTTTGCTTTCTAAGATTTTCCGTTATCAAGATCCACCCCCCTAGTGGCTAAGCCAAGTGAAAAAACACACCTTTTTCCAAGGCACCATTGGAACTCATATTGCTTTACATGGGAATTTAATATCCTCCCTAACTAATAGTTTCTTATAAAAAGACTTCACGGAAAACACTCTATTGTTTTCCAATCCCCACCACTAAACATCGGGATGATTTATCAGATTGACTTGCCTATAAATAAGGCTAACAATCTTTGAAGCTTACTCACTTCTCAATCCTGAAAATCTCTTCCAAATCTCAACGCCCAAAAAGTCTCTCCACCTTGTGCCCCCTAATTTGTTGAATTAGCATCTCTTTGACAAGATATAGATATTTTGTCCATGTCCACCCCCCCCCCCCTTCCCCCCCCCCCCCACACACACACAAAAAAAAAAACCTCTCCTCCATCTCTATCCTTGAATGACATATTTTCCTCAAAATATGCCCGTCCCTTCATGATAATCCTCCGCAAACCACACCCAAAAGACAAAATGTTATATCTAGTTTTTCAACCTCCTTTCGTGATCCCGTACCTATCAACTATCCCCCCCATAAAGCTTGTATCTACACCCCACACTTCCATAACCATTTGCCCAATCAAGCTTTATTAAAGACTTTTAAATGTTTAATTTCAAGGCCTCCATATTTTTAAGGAGATGTGACAGTCTCCCACTGCTCCAAGTGAAATTTTCTTGCCCCATCCACCGCATCCCAAAGAAAATTCCTCTGAATCTTTTCCAACTTTTCAGTGACCACATTTGGATCTTAGTTGCTCTTGCCAATAGAAACGAGAAAATATTTTTCAAGGACCATCTGACATGACATTTCGCAAGTTCACGTTGTGTCTTGCACTTTCCTTATCTTCCTATGCACGTCTCTTCTATTTTGGCTTTATTTGAGTATATATTTTTTGGGTTATGTGTGGATCCTCTCATGCTAGAATCAGCTAGGACTTGTTACTTTTTTCTTAACTTGAATAAGTACTGAATACAGAAATGCTTCAGAGGTAGAAAGGAGGTTGAAACTGAACGTTCTAAAGTTCGCGAGAATTTCTTGAAAACTCATGGGGAACGCTGCCACACTGTTGACAGGTTTGCTTATATGGCTTCTATGTTCTCTTTAATATGTTGCTTTAGATGCAATTCCCTCCCCCCTGTTGGGTCATGTAATTGGGTGCTCTGATGGTGTTTCCTTTTCTTTGCTCTTAGCCCATGAAGTTGTATGAGCTTTTTTCTAGAATCTGTGATGATTAGCTTATATTTTCTCTTTTTCCCATGTGTATTCAGGCAGTGCTTCAGTCCAGATTCAGATTTTCTGCGTCACCTACTTTTCTTTTTCAATCCAACATACACTACTGATGTTTCTGTCCTTGTGGAGACATGCCGATCGCTTCTAGAGTTTGTTCGAGATAACGGTTTGTTTCATCTCTGTCTAACTTTATGTGGACAATTTATGTGACTCATATGGAGTGCCTTCATCTATTTGGAGTTGGTGGAGCTGTGTATTTCTGTTTGATTTTGGTTTCATCTACCAATAGAGATGATTAATGGTAGCTTTATTCTAAGCAGAAAATATTATCTACGTTATATGGGTTAAACTATCTATGGAACTCATGAATTGATGACTATCTTAAAGCCTTAGAAGTCAAGCAGCATGTTGCATCACGTCAAACAAATGCTTGCTTGAAAATGTTTTGGTCTTTGATGGAGTGTTGAATCATGTCTCCTTGTGTTGGTGCCATGGTTTTAGTAATCTGTGAAACTTAAGTTACTTTTCAATGGAAGTCCACTAAAATGACACTGTATTGTATTATTAGGTATATCTGTGTATTCTTGATATCTTTCGGTGTTCCCTTCCTAAATAATTGATGTATTGTTGTATGACAAAAATCAAGTGTATGTTTAATGGTTTAAGTTAATTTTTCTTTACCCAGCTTTTATAGAGTGTGGTGCCCTGTCTAAACTGATTATTTTATGCTGATTATCACTTATGAGATACTTCTAAAATCTAAATTACACAACTGACCTTGTTTCTTTAAGTGCATGTTTTGTGCATAGCATCTTCGTGTTCAAGTTTAACTGCGTTACAAAAACTAGTTCTTTGTTCTCTAATTGAATTTTTTTTGGTCATCATTACATGTTATTACCTTGTTTCTCTGTTATTAGCCTCTTGGGTTTGCATGCTAGAAGCTTTTCATTAGCATTAACAGTGTGCAGGAATTTTACAGGGGATGTTGTTAGCCTCTTTGCTGGTACGGAATATGCTTCCAAAGCTGCCTTGGTGAGATACAGAGTGAAGAAATTCACTCATGCTTGTATTCGGGCTGTTTATGGAAACAGGTTTAACTCAATACCTTCATTTCTTCTTGATTTACTTTCCCATATGAAGCACCTGAACTTCATTTGGTTAGTGTTACTTTTTTCTCTGTCGAACACAGAGAAAGAGATTTATTTGACCTTATTATCTTTAAAGTTTAAAACCAAGCTATTTGTGTAGAGAACATATTATGTTCAAGAAAAAGGGGATAAATTTATTCTTTTGGAAGGAGATTAACTATAGAGCTTTTGAAGACAAATACCATTTTGTGTAGAAAATGAAGATGAGCTGTATATTTTTGTTTAATATTTGGTGTTAAGAAAGCTATGCAATCACTAGTTGATATGATAGGATCCTTGTGAAGCAGTAGCCTAAGCTTGGTTGGGATTTTGTAAAGTCTTTTTGCACTATTATGGTGCAACTTTATAAATATATATATATATATATATATACAGTCGTTAATAGTTTCGAAAAGGAGATAAATCTATTCTTTCATGTTTTTAGTCTTTTAATAAATTCTTTCCTTTTAATTTTTTTTGGAACGTATTGGACCTGAACTCCAGATCTTTATATTGCTATCGTTCAGTCTTCAGTGTTTGGCATTTCATTCTATTCTTTTTGTGCTATGGGTGTTCTGTTGAATGACCACTTGGAGCTTCACTTCACTACAAAACAACAACATTATACCAGTGAAATCTCACAAAGTGGGGTCTGGAGAAGGGAAGAGTGTACACGGACCTTACCTCACAATATAGCAACTTGGTACCCGTATAGAGTTGCAATTATGAATATCACCCTTATTCTTGTACAACAGAACCATTGCACTCAACCTCCATTCCTTTGACATTTTAGCTGTCCTAAATATGACACTAATCAACCCAGTCAGCCACTCCAATTCGGTATTGTCAAAGGCACGCTTAAGCTCTGAAATGAGGATCAAAACGTGTTGACCGTTTTGCCTTGCTTAATGTGAGCTTCATAGTCGTCATCAATTTTTCATGGCATACTTTCTCTTGCCAATGAGCCTTTCTGAAGAGGCGACACTAAACAATTGATATTTCATTTTATCATAATTCTTTTTTCATATATTTGTTATTCATATTTATAATTATTAGTCTTGGCCCCTCTCTCTCTCTCTCTATATATATATATATATATATATATATATATATTCGTATTTTTCTCCTTCTGTGCCTTTTTTCATTTAAGCCCATGCTTTATTTTCGGTTTGCACTCATAGCCCCAACAGACCTTAGAGCTTTTTTGCGCTTTTTGCTTGTGATAACACTATATTGACCTGGCCTGTGTTCTTCCAAAAATCCACCGTGATTTCGTCTTGCCCGGTCGCTCTTCCCCTTCTCATCTAACAAATAGCCCCTTAACCTCCGCAACCTTTATGCACCTACGATACCCAAAATCTCGACGACCCTCAAAATGCTCCAACTCCCCCAACACGATATCCCAGTCCTCTTTTTCATTTAAGAACTATGGTCCCTTTTGTACATTTATTATCTTGCAACTTTCTCTTCTTCCCTAACATAGTTAATAGCTATTATAGGAGGAAAGCTCTGAAACACCACTTGTTTTCTATAGCTACATACTATGCTATTTTACGATGTCTTTTATCGTTCCATTATTTCAACACTTCAATGACAAGCTTTATAACTGGTTGCTTAGAATTCTTTACAGAAAGGAGAGTGAGTTTAGGGGGGGCGGTGGGAGCAGAAGTCTTACCCTTCTAAACCTTGAAATTTAATTAGCTTTGATGAAATTGCATGTGGTAGGCATTTATTTTGATAGTGCTACTATACTAGTTATTGATCTATGTTTTTACTCAACTGTAGTGTCATTTTCTGAAATAAGCTATTTTATTTGACATCTGTAGGACACCAGTTTTTTAGGTCTTAAATCCAATTGGAATGCTAAACAAGTGCTTTCATGTCTTTATTTTACTTATATGAGCCATGCTCGTGCAGGAATAAGTTGAGAGATCAACTATTTATGGAATCTAAGAAGTCCTGTACATCAGCAATCCTCTTGTTGGATGCAGTAACATTGTTGATTGATTTAGGGCTTCCTTGGGCTTGCAGCACTGTCACCTATCTTCTTCAAAGAAATATATATTCCTTATTTCGGGAAATTGTTCTGATTGGCAAGGTATAATATACATCAACATGAATTCAGCTGATACTTCCTTTCCTCTATAATGTATATTTTCTGACTGCTATTACAAGTACAAGAGCTATATAGTTAAATTATTTTACTACTTGCCTCAGCATATGTAATCCTTAATGATGAGTTTTTAAGTATATTTTTCAGGGAGTCCAAGTAGTTTGTAGTTATGGATTAATTTCACATTTTTCTAGCTAGCTTTATTGCTTAAAGTGCTCTACTATTGGGAGCTAGAAAGTAGGTAGCAAAAGGTGATGGAATGTGTGACAAGCTTGTAATTATTCATGGAGATTTCTAATAATCTGGACTAATGTTGAATTGCAGGGCTTTCATACAACTCTATTCAATCCTATGTTTCCGATACACTTCTTAAGAATTAGTAAATTATTAATTTTTTTTTTTTGAGAAAAGGTAACTAGTAAATTATTAATATGATAAGATTCCTTTCATTATTTAAATATATTTGTGTGTGTGTGTGTGCGTATATATATATAGGAAACGTTTAGAGTCCTTATAGTTGTGTTGTAAGAAAGAGAAATTACTTTCCTTCCTGTTTTGGGATTATTTTCTCTCTCTTTTTAGGATTTTATTTTGATTGTTAAAAGTATTGATTAATCTCACCAAGAGATGTCGTAAATATTTACAACAGGGGATACATTACTGAATATGTAATGATGTATATTATATATAGGGCTTTGCTAACCTACTACATTGAAGGTAGTAGATTAGCATGGTGCCAATTTTTTAATTTCCTTAAAAGTTCCTAGCAAAATATTATCAATGCACATACCTCTCCTATGTGGTTTGCGAGCAATTGCATAGGAGCGGAGGTTTTACTCTGTGCGCACCCAAAGGGTAGCGGCTGCGGGTTTTCCTTGTCATCAAAAAAAAAATAAAAAAATATTATCAATGCACAAACTGAGAGGGATATCTTTGTCTTGCTACCAAAAACTAAAGCCAATTCCTGTTTTCCCCCTTTCTCTTACATTTTATTCTCTTCATCTGCGAAGCTTGAGGCATCTGTTTTGTTTTATTCTTTTGCTTTCTATCATTCTCTTTCTCTTCTTAATTTTGATAGTCTCCCCATAAATTAAACCATGATCTCCTTTAAATATTTGTGAGTTGTTTGCATTCTTAAGATTTATTGTCAATATTGATGAGTATAAAAGACATGTAACAAACCCAACATTTAATTTCTGTAATCAAAATTCAGGCGGAGGGAAATGGGTCTTCTACCATTATTCTCTAAATGAAATGGTTTTGTAGAGAAAAAAGAGAAGATAGGTGGGTTAAGAACACATGTTAATTAGTGTGTGTAAAATGTCACTTTTCCCCTAAAATGGGACTAGGAATTGGCTAAAATATTGGGAAATACCAAGAATGGCAAATTTCATCAACAAGATGGAGCAATTCAGTGGGTTGGGAACAGATGAAGATGAACTATGGTGGAAGGGAGATGAGAAAGGCACATACAAAGTGAGCAAAGCGTACAGGAAAATGAAACACAACCAGCAGCCAAGCAGTTGGCCATGGAAGAACATTTGGAAAACCAAAATACCATATAAAGTGGCATGCTTTGTGTGGCTTCTGGCAAAGGAGGCAATGCTTACCCAAGAGAATCTAATGAAAAGAGGGATAATTTGAAACCCCAGGTGCTTCTTGTGCGGGGAGCAGGCAGAGACTGTGAATCATCTATTCCTACATTGTAGAACCATAGGACAACTATGGAGATTGTTTTTGAACCTCAGAGGAATAGCATAGAGCATACTTGGGAAAATTACAGAGGCCTTAACAAGCTGGGTTGTTGGGCAAGAATAGAGGCAGGTGGAGGATAGTCCCAGCAAGCATTTGGTGGACAATATGGAAGGAGAGGAATTCTAGGTATTTTGAGAGCATAAAGAACAATATGCAACAGATTAAGCTCACTTGCATCTTGCTACTGTGTTTTTGGTGTAATCAGTTACTTTTAAATCATCCCGTCTCTATTATTGATGTTTTAGACTCATTATAGACATAGGATCATAGAATCATAGATGTAGGTAGTACTTTGTAAATATGGGGCTACAACAACTTTTGTAAGATTCGGATTCTTACCAGTTTCAAAAAAAAAAAAAAAAAATTGGCTAAAAGAATGGGGGTTTGCTGAACCGAGATGATCCATGATAGAATGAGAGATGAACTTGACGAAGAGGGATGGTAAGAATCTAGGTCATGCTGGTGTATCAAAAGACGAAACTGTCGTTACTGCTAAAGAAATATTTAGAATAGTAATAGGGATCTTTTGGGTAATTTAAAAGTGGGTACAATGCTAACATACTACCTTCATATAGTAGGTTAGCAAAACCCAGACATATATATGATTAAGGATTTTACTTGTAAACACTACTTAAACCCCAACATATTTGAGGGAATAAGCAAGTACTTCATTCTCAATATTTTTCTTCTCAATATTTTTCTTTGTTTTATGATATTTTACATGGTATCTGAGCCTATAAGATCTTGGTAGAAATTCAAATAGCTTTCGCTAACGGCAGGCAATGCCGGCCAAGATGTGCCGCCAATGATTTTCTTTTTCCATGTATCTAGCACAACTCCTCTCTCCAGCAATCGGTGTTCCTCTCTCCGTTCTAGCATCGTTCATCTCTTGGACGACCATTATGGTGCCACTATCACTTTGGTGACCCGCACTGCTACTTTCTATGTGACCAACACCCTCCTCTGATCTTGAATTTCTATTAGAGCCAAGAGTTTGAGTCCCTATCTGAAAATTCTTTTACTTGAGGCAAGTTTGAGTTCCTACTCTGAAATCAAAGCCAAGGGTTTTGCTTTACTCTTAGATTTCTTTCTACATATTTTGAGAATTCTTTCTCTCGCTCTTCGAGTACTACTTTCTCTAATTCTTTTTCTGGTTAAAAAAATTTCTCTCATCCAAAATTTCCTTCAATTTCTCTAGTTCAATTAAAACATAATGACTATTTCCTTCCAAACCAATCTTCTTTTTCTTCTTAATCTCACAAAAGCAAAGAAAAATTTCTTGTTCTTATTCCTATATTAAAATGGTTGTTTAGACTAATGGAACTGGAATCCTACCTTCACGGGATGCAAGAGGGATCAAATACCTCATTCTATTACCTTGATTTGTGGTGATTATGAGGACTATCTTCATCTTCGGTAGGTGCAAAGCAACATTATCATCTCATCTACAGCTGCAAGCTCAACCTTGTACACAAAGTGTGACTCATTGCCTGCTCTGACAACATCTACTGCTTCCGTCAAGCACTCATCAGATGAGGTTGAGTATATTTGTGGCTCCAGAATTGAGTATATTTGGGGCAAGTTAGGAGAATATAATATGTACGCTCCAACCTGAGGGCAAATGTTAAGAATTAGCAAATTATAAATGTGGCAAGATCTCATTTCTTAATAAAAATTACTATCATGTCCTCGTTAAGGTTACTTTTCTTTTTAGAGTTACTTGTGAACACTATTTAAGCCCTAACATGCTTGACGATATAATCAAACAATTTATTCCCCAACATCTCTCTTCTTTTCTCATTCTGCACAACTTTAAGCATTCTCTGCAAAAGATATAGACTACTTTTGGCACCTTCTTGGTTCGTTATTAGTTTTACTTATAAATAAAAAAAAAGAAGCCGCCAGTGGTAAGCAGAAAAGACTTGAATATCTATCGAGACTGTAACTTTGATATGATGTGAGAAATGAGTGAAGAGAAGATATGGGGGGAACGCTCTGGACAATTATCTTGTGCTTAGGACCTTCAACAAATGCTTTGGACAATATACATGAATGTAATATTTCTTTGGATGGGAAATAATATTAAACAAGACAAGTAGACAACCTTATTTTTAAGTGTGCATTATTTATTTGTTTTTCGGTTTTGGTGTACTAGTATCTCAAGAATCCAAATTTCTCCTTACCTAGGTGTTTGTTTAAGTTTGAAGAGTGACATGATGCAGCTTAATTTTTGCAGGATAGAAGCTTTCCAGCTTCCAACAGGGTTGTATCTTCATTCGAGCGCGTGCTTGGACTAATTACATCTCATATTGGTCAAGGCACTTGTACTTGCCCAATTGTTGATCCACAATGTTTCTTTCCCTCCCAGATTCTTACAATTCCATTTTTATGGCGGTTTTTCCCTCACCTGAAAGAGGTAATTGGTTACAATGTTCCACCAGAACATTGCTGTTTCAATGGAGGATCAGATTAAGGGATAATCCTTTGCCAACCAAGTATCAAGTTGCTCTATGCTAGCTCATGTAAAATGATCTTTAGGATTATCTGCATGAATTATCAGCTCATGTCTCATATTTGTGCCATATAGTTGTTCATCTTCATGTGGAAGTTCAGATTTATGCTTCTGTGAAGTTTATGTTCAGCTGGTTTCATTTCATTATGCAGATCTTTGCAAGTCCATCAGTGAGTCGTCATTATTTTCATCAGATGAAATTATGCATGAAAGACCATATTAATGTCCTCCCTCCTGATATAGCGATTGATCTTCCTGGTTATGCTTGCCTTCTTGGGAATCTATTGGAAGTTGCCGGGCTTGCTTTTGCTCAGCCAGAATCATTCACTATGGTAAAGACTAAAGACATACCATTAGCTTTACTCAAATAAAAGATTTTTTTTTTTGTGGTACAAGTTTTATAATTACTGTCATTTATGTTTGGAACCTATGTTATAAGGACATGTATGAAGGAGTCGTCACTAGCATGAGAATAATAGTAGTAGATACAGAGAAGTTTCCCACAACCGTGGTTTACGAGAGGTATTGACTTGAGCAGGTTCTTGTTTACCCTAATTATGAATGAGTTAACCAGCACAACACAAAAAGAGGTTTCATGGTGTATGCTATATGCTAACGATATTGTATTAATTAATGAAATAAACAAGGGTATCAACTATAAGCTTGAACAATGGAGAAACAATCTAGAGACTAGTAGTTTCAGGATAAGTAGAAGGTTTTCTAAATATATGACTCTGAAACTAGAACAGCAGTAGTAGTTGAGATTAAGATTAGATGAGATTGTGGTGTCTTAATTTAAACAAACCAGATATATAGGCTCATTGTTCCAAGATAATGAATGATAGATTATGATGTTAAGAATCAAGATCCGATACTTGAAATGAAAAGTACTACTGGAGTGTTATATGACTAGAGAATGGCTACCAAAACAAAAGGTAGGTTTTTAAATTAAAGGACTATTAAGCTCTGAAGCTGGGTGAAGCAAAAGTTGTGTGCTTCGCCTCGCTTCATCGGTGCTTTAGTGTGGGTGTCAAGGTGCTAAGCCATGTGCCCCTTCACTGATGGATTCTACTTAAGAGCACAGCAACATTTTTTTTTTTTTGTGTATATAAAATTCATTCTTCTGTCCAAAAATTATTGTTTATGTTTATAGTTACACTTTTTGAATTATATTTCTATATTTTTTGTTTTGTCTTCATTGACTCTTCTCTTCATTAACAAAGTTTAGTGCTTTTTTGCGCTTTTCGTTTTTGACTACTCTGGTCATACAAAATTAGACAAGTTTTAAAAATGAACACATTCGCCAAAAGGTGCAAGTAACACACATTAAAGATACAATGAGAAGGTCTCTTGAGAGGGTTTAGTCATGTCCTGCGTCAACCTTCAGATGCACCTATCTGTACTCTGTAGTGAGTGAACATGTTGAAAAGGATTGAGTTAAACCTAAATTTACATGGATGGAAGGTATCTCAAAAGACTTAGAAACTTTTGGATTCATTGCAGACTCGACAAAAGAGTGGGCACAATGGAAGAAAAACATTTATATAGGTCATACCCATTAGTGAATATATTTCAGCCATGTTTGTAGTTTACTTTATGTCCTGTGCTTTCAAGGAGTCTTTTGACCTTATCAATGATTCTTATGCCAATAGAAAATATAGAACTTCTAGTACTTTTCATTCTTATTTTATTTTGTATTATGTCGGCCTGACTGAATTTAAATGGGAACATGGTCAGCGAGGATTAATATAGAGAACTCCTGAACTTTTTATTTATTTTTAGATTCTCTACTTAAACATAGAAAGTAATGTCAAAGGTTGGGGTAGAGTAGCCTATTTGTAAAAAGTTGAGTTAGTGAAGTAATAGTTCTAAGAAACGCGGTAGTTTGTCTGCGAAGGGAACATGGCAAAGTTTTAATTTTTAATTTTTGAGATGTTGGGGTTTGGGGATAAATTTCATGTCAATGCCAACAAGGTAAGGTGGGCTGGTGAATGCGAAACTTCGGGTCAAGTAAATATTGTACACACTCAGTCAAAGTGGTTCAATCTTCATCGAATGGATTTAAAGGGAAAGATGGACAAATAAATTGTAGCAGAGGGAGTATAGTGAAATAGTCGAGAGTTTCTATACGGGTCAATGTTTCTGTATCAGTTTCAAGCCACATGCTATTGCAGACCGAGCATTTAACAAATCATTTTTATTGTTTAAGGATGACTGAATGTTGTGTTCGTAAGAATCTCTATTTCCACGCTAAACTTTTGCAAAATAACTTAAGATTGCCTTAGAAGCTCACCATTCACTCCCATATAGTGTTCCTAGTTTAAAAGAAAAGTCCTGCAAAATGGTTGGCTGACTAACGATGACATATGGGATGGATGTGTAGTTATATAAACTTTGAAATGATCAAAAAGATTAAAAGTTATCACAACATATTGAGTTGCGATATGGATGATAAAACAAGAGGGCCATGGAATGACTTAGAGATATCCTATAAAGATCTCTAAACACACCTTTTTCTGCATGCAAAATTGTGTTGATTGAAGGTGCTAAAAAGGGTAAGTTAGACCTAAAATTAAATGGAAAGGAGTTACCTCAAAAGACTTGCTATCTCAGATTCTCAAGGTCAATGCAGATGTAACTAAAAATAGAATATAACTTGAGCAAAAGATCCATGTAAGCTATGTCAACTGGTTGGAATTAAGACTTAGTTATTGTTGTTACTCATACGTTGAGTCCAAATAGGAACAAATGTGAGATTTATTGAACTTCAGTTTAGAGAAGTGCTAATTTGCCTTAAAATGCAAAAAACTTACCTGTGTCGACTGAAATAGGCTTGAATTGAGCAAGATATATAAAGGAATGATATTGCCACTCGAACTACTTTGAGATTGAGGCAGAGTATTAATTGTATTCTTGGAAAGAGAAAAAAATTATTGTTCATAGTTATTTTTGTTGATAACCGTGGTGTCCGGATCAACTTGCACGCACCTCATCTAATTACACAGGATACCTACCATCTCCCACCAACAACATGTATTAGGTAATTCTGTCCACCGGCTAGAATAGATAACCAAAAGAGATGCTGGTATAATATGGGGTCTCCCCCTCCAGCGGGATCAGAAAAGGTTGTATTAAAGTTTCGATCGGTTAATAACATGGTAATTGCCCCTGCCAGGGAAGAGATCACCTAATGTTTTGTCTCTGCTGGAATTTGAACCGAAACCTCATGATGGTCAACCCACTTCATTGACCACTAGGCCACACCTTGTTTGTAGTTGTTAGGTGTTCCACATTCATAAAGTGAACGAGTTGTCTTTTTATATGGTCTTGGACAATTCTCACCTCATATGCGAAGTCTTGGGTTTAAGTTAGGTCCAAGTCCTATTTTCTTCGCATGGTATAAGTGCCAAATTCATCTCAATTGTTGGTTTACCCGGTGTTGGCCCCCCAATGTGATGTTGTCCAAACTTCGGATGTCCATTTCTAGGTGTGTAAGAAGTGGATGTTAATTGCCAACATTGGTTGAGAGAATGAGGAATGTGTCTCCTTTCTTTGGCAATACTCACATCATTAGCTTACTTTTGGGGTTGAGTTAGGCCGAAGGTTTCATTTAGTTAACCTTTAGTATTGTTATATCCACCTTGTCTTTTCATGCTATTATACGCAAATTCATGGCATAGTTTATTCCTGGTTGAAATGAGACAGATTACAGGGTATATACTTGATTTTGATTGATGTAATGCCACATATAAGGAGAAGGAAATTTGGATTTCGCTTATTAGTTGTTCTATGCGGAATCTGATATTTTAAAAGAGAATGTTTCTTGCTAAACTATTGTTTATAGATCCACGTTTTCTTCTCTTATTTTCTTCCGCGATCACAGTAACATCTCCAATACTTGTTCACAGGCTGTTGATTTTGCTACTGTTGCGACATTTTTGTTGGAAGCACTCCCTTCTCTCCAATCATCAAATATGGGAAGTAGAGAAAGTATGTCCTTGTATTGGATTTGTGTTATACCTGCATGCAGTTACTTCAGTTGATGTTCTAATTCACACACATATTTGAGATTTTAGAAGGAAAAAAAATGTAAACAACATTTTCTTAATTATATTGCGAGCTGATTACACTTTCTTCAAATTCTTCAGTTTCTGAGGATGAAATGGTCATTGATGATGAACAAACAGAAAAAGTTCTGAATTTGGGTTTGGAGCAACAGATAACCAATGCTATAGATCCACGTTTTCTCCTACAGCTGGTTTGTAGTCATAATTTTCACAGTACTGACTATGCTATGCAGTCATAATTTTCACAGTACTGACTATGGTTCACTGTTAGTTTAATCAAGGTTTTTTCCCTTTGAATGATGAATAATGTTTTATATTTAATGAACAGACTACTGTGTTACTTGGTGGGTTTTCACCTCTCAATGGTTCACATAGTGGCCAGCTTGAAGAAAATCATATAGCAGCTGTTACTGCAGTTTGTGCTTTCCTTCATGCGACTTTCAACATTTTACCGCTTGAACGTATTATGACTGTACTAGCCTATCGGACAGAACTAGTTCCTGTCCTTTGGAACTTCATGAAACAATGCCATGAAAATCAGAAATGGTCATCCTTGTCAGAACAATCACCATATTTGCCAGCAGATGCTCCTGGATGGCTGCTACCTTTATCTGTTTTCTGCCCTGTTTATAAGTAAGAGCCTATGGCTATAATATATTCAGCCTGTATCATTTGAGGGAATATTCTAGGGTTGTCTTGTATCGTGTGACTGCACACGAGTAAATAACACATCTTCTCTATGGTGAAACAGGCACATGCTTATGATTGTTGATAATGAGGAGTTCTATGAACAGGAGAAGCCATTATCTCTGAAGGATATCAGATGTTTGATTGTTATCCTTAGACAGGTATAGCCTTGTAAGGGTTCAATAAACTGGTAACAAAGGACTTTAAAAAATTGTACTGATTGGAAAGAACTTTTAAAGTTGTTATCTCTTCATCCTGGCCTTGGAAAATACTGGTGATGGTTAGAGGAAGCATTACAGTGATAGGATTAGCTTCTGGCCACCGCAGGTCGGCCAGTGTAAGAGTCACGAGTGGAGATTGATTACCATTGTGATTGATGAATACCTAAAAGAAGCCTCAATTGATACTGTGAAAAAGTGTATTTGCTTGCAATCGTAGGCTGGTAATCTACCATCTGAACCAAGGACAAGAACGGATGTTCTCCACTCTCCTTTATGTGTGGTAATGATCTGCAAAGCCTTGTGACTTAGAGGCATGATCATATGGGTGTTTTTTCAAGACCTCCACAAGAAGTTACTGATAATTAAAGTTACTCCTTGTATCCTTGGTTATAACTTGAGAAACGTTTGTTCATAAAGTAAAGAATCTGGAAGCAACAGATCAAAACATCTAGAGATTATCTGATGGTACCTTTTTTCTGTTTAGTGCTACACCTGGGTGTCAATGTAACGGGTAGGATAGTGAGACCGAACACATTCATTTCTATGATGATTCTTTACTATTTTTATTCTTCTTTATAAACCTAGTGCAATCCTTCTCCTTTATTTCGATTGTGGACTGCCTATAATCTGGAGTTAGTGCGTAGAAACTATTGTATAAACAAAATCTGGTGTTACAATCCACAGAACTGAAATAAGACATAAGTGTAACTGGAAGTGCCCATATTAGTTCTTGTGATTTTCTAAATATGCTCTCTATTTTTTGGATTAGTTGAACTATGTTCTGTGATGAACACAAGGGTATATAATGAAACAATTTCTCTGATCTGATCTAACAGGGGAGGTTCCTTAGCAACCATATACTGATACATAGTTTCAAAAAAATATATATAGATACATGAAATTTCATTCCTTAAAACTACCAGATGTATTGCTCTTTGGAGCAGATATTTAGCTTTTGAAGTCTTGCGTAAACCAAATATCCCACTTTTCTTATACTTGGAGAGTGCTAAGTGTAAAATTGCAAAAACCCAAAAATCCCACTATAATGGCTTGTGTTATATAGTATCAGGACTTCTTTCGTGCCTAATGCATCTATGCTTTGAATACTTAGGCCTTGTGGCAGCTCCTCTGGTTGAACCCTACAGTGCCTGCTAACTGTGGTAAATCAACAACTGCTATTTTTGCTATGAAGAAGCATCCGTTAGAGTTCCTTCAGCACAGGGTCTGTGTTGTAGCATCTGAACTCCTATCACAGGTAGATACACAGTCCCTCTCCTTCAAACACAATTCTTGCAAGATCTTGTCTTGTAGTTGAATTATTTTAGAACTGAAGTTTGAGCTATAAAGATTATATTGAATTACTGTTCTAACATAGGGTTATTGTAGTTACAAGATTGGAACAACAGACGGCAATTTACACCTCCTAGTGAATTTCATGCTGATGGTGTAAATGAATATTTCATATCTCAGGTAATAGCTGTCAATTGCAACTTATGTTTCTGTTAGTTTGATTTTTGTTTTATAAATTTGTCTCGGTAATTGGAAGTCTCTTCTAGGCAATGATGGAGAATACTAGAGCCAACGATATACTAAAGCAAGCTCCATTCCTGGTGCCATTTACTAGCCGAGCCAAAATATTTACTGTGAGTAATTAAATCTGCACAACTTTTCTTTAAATTTCTTTTTTTAAGTCTTGGCAATTGGCATCTCAAAAACTTGAGGTGGGTTCTATTGTTGACAGACGAGAATTTTTGATGGAGTAGAGTCGAGTTCTCTCAGTTGAGGAGTAGTTCCCGTTCCCTTATTTTCTTTATGTGTAAATAGAAAGTTCATTGTTGTATAAATGATTGGGCAGAGTTTGTAGAGAATCATATCTTTATAAAAAAAAAAATTCCTTACCTTTTGGTATATCCCCTTGTATATGGTCATTTTGCCAATGTTTATGAATGAGAAATACAACATTTACTTGATAAAAAGAAGTCTTGCCATCTCATTTTTTTGCTTGCCCTTTTACTCCCTTCACTCTTTTATTTCGGGCCTTTATATCCATTCCACAAAAATGAGTGGCTTCATTCCCCTTTTATTAATTTTGTGCTTTTGTTTAGTTTTGCTTAAGATACGAGTTTACACATTAAGCCACTATAGTCAGCCAGTTTCTTGTATAGCATGTCATTCAGCTACCACTAACCAATAGAGTTTTAATCATCTGGCAGTCACAACTCGCTGAAGCAAGACAAAGGAATGGGAGCCAGGGTCTCTTTGCTAGGCATAGATTCAGAATTAGAAGAGACCATATTCTGGAAGATGCTTTTAACCAATTGAATGCATTGTCGGAGGAGGATCTCCGTGGGCTGGTGATAAATTTGCTCTCTGTGTGATTATGTTTGCTTTCTATTTTATTACATACGTGCATGCATATGTACAAGTATGCGTGTGTGTGAGGACACTTCTCTCAGGAATAAGATAATTTCTACTCCTGTGGTTAACTTTGTGTAACCAGATACGCGTGACTTTTGTCAACGAACTTGGAGTTGAGGAAGCTGGTATAGATGGTGGTGGGATATTCAAGGATTTCATGGAGAATATTACTCGAGCAGCTTTTGATGTACAATATGGATTATTTAAGGTACTACTTTCACTATTGTTATTACATATTATTGGTTAGACCAACTTGCCCCATAACTAGTTGAGGTTCCAGTTATTTTAATATCCTGGAACTGTATATTTTGAGATATTCACTCTTGCAGCAGAGGGAACTGTTCATGAATCTAGCAGTTGATGAAGTACGTCTGGAGATGTCTGGAACTGTAGAAGGAAGTAGAGTACTTTTCACCAGATGAGAAATGGAACACAAAATGTAATAGGAAGAGTTACAATATTTAGTGCTAAAGATTCCTCAATGTATGACAAAGGGCTTATGATTTGTTGCATGGAGTTGGGTATGATGATGTACTTAATAGGAGTCTACGTTAGTAAATGATATGGGTATGCCAACTCTTTGGAATTTAGGACTTGCATTAAGTACCCATACCCATATGTTATACGTTCAAATATGTCAAGGAAATTGAAGGGTGTATATAACATAGCCTCCAATTGGTAGCAAACTTAGAGAGAACTGACTGAAACTTCTTAACTGATCAATTTGGTGAGGCCATTAGTAATGTAACAGGGCATGTTAAAGTTTCAGAAGAGAAGATGAAGAGTTGAGAATAGACTATGCAATTTTCACAATAACCTCAAGTATTTCTAAATTGGAACTAAGGCCCAAGGTAATAAATGATGACAAGGAGATCGAGCTTTGCATCGGGAGGAAAAGGGAAGGAAGGCGATGACGGGGAAAGCAAATAGGTGTTGTTCAGTCAGAGAAGCGAAGGCAAGGAGAAATTCTGGCAATTGAGCAACTTGATTCAGACAAAAACACAGGACAGAGGAGGAAGAAGATTTTTCAGATACATTAGCAGTGATGTACTCTGAGGTGGATCCAGTACCTTTACAGATTGACAGCAGTTCACATGAGGAAAGTTTAACAGCAAGTGCAACTGTATGGGTCCAATCGAACATGGTGAAATTGAGTCAGCACTTCGGAGTTGATCTCAAGGGATGCAAAAAGGAAGCTTATACTTTGTTGATGAAGCTAGACCAGAGAAGAGAAAAGGATAAGAGATTGGGGGAGAACCAGATGGTCATAAATACAAGCAATATGGTTGCGAAAGAGGTCAGAAACTTATTTTTCGACATGAATTTCAAGGATAGAGAACTAAGATCCAGCGGGAGAATTCTATCTCTTAGTCATCAATGAGAGTTAAGATTCTCTCTTGGAATGTAAGGGGGTTAAATGAGGGTAGTAAAAAGGAGATTGTCAGAAAATTACTAAATCAATGGGGGGCTGATGTCATAGTTTTAGTTGAGACAAAACTCAAGGGATCAGTCGATAACATATTGCAGAGCATATGGAGCAACAGATGGATGAGGGTAATTCAAAAAGAAGCTCAGGGGAGCAGTGTGGGGATACTAGTTCTATGGGACAAAAGAGTTTGGAATGGGGAGTTGGTGTTGAATGGAGAGCAATGTATAACAGGAAGATTTTCAGGAGTAAATGAGGACTTCTGTTGGCATCTTAGCGCAATTTATGCAGATTGTAACAGAGTGGCTAGGAGAGCATTATGGCAGGAACTGTTAGTATTGAAAAACAGTCTCAATGGGCCATGGGTAGTGTGTGGTGATTTCAATATCACCAGATACCCATCGGAGAGAACAAATTGTCACAAACTGAGTGGTGCTATGGATGAATTTTCATCATGTATAGAAGAACTAGAGCTGGTGGATCCTCCTTTATTGGGAGGATCTTTTACGTGGAGAAGAGGGGAGGATCATAGTTGTGCATCTAGGATTGACAGAATTTTGCGTTGTGCGGAGTGGGGGGATAATTTCCCCCACATCAAACAAAGTTGCCGTCCCAAAATGGCATCAGATCACAATCCTATTATCTTGTCCTGTGGAGGTGAAGAGTGGAAGAAATCCTATTTTAAATTTGAGATATGGTGGCTTGAAGTGGAGGGTTTCAAAGATAGGGTGAAAGAGTGGTGGGCATCCCTCCAAGTGAATGGCAGGCCAGGCTATATTTTGGCGAGAAACTAAAATGCTTAAAGTAAAGCTCAGGGAGTGGAGCAAAGTCAATAGAGGGAATTGGAAACAAAGGAAAGAGGACATTTTTAACCAGATTTCAAGATGGGAAACAATCCAAGAACAGAGACCACTCACAGATGATGAGCTGATCCAAAAGACTCATCTGGCGGAATTTGAAGAGGTAGCTAAAAAAGAAGAGATAGCCTGGAAACAGATCAAGGATCCAATGGCTAAAACATGGGGACAAAAACACAAAAAATTTCCATAGAATTGCAGCTTCTCACAAGAGGTTCAATTCCTTGGAACAGTTGGAGGTGGATGGAGCTACCATCAAAGATCCCGATTATATTAAGGATGCAGTGCAGAAATTTTATGAAGGCCTTTATAAGGAGACTGAGCAATGGAGGCCTGGTTTGAGACTTCATGATGTATCAAGGATTACTGAAGAAGAACAAATATGGCTTGAGAGGCCTTTTGACGAAGAAGAGATTATGGAATGCCTTAACCAATATGCTATGGAGAAGGCACCAGGTCCAGATGTTTTTCCTATGGTATTCTTTCAGACATTCGGGGTATTCTGAAGGAAGACATCATTAACACCACTAAGGTTTTCCATTCCAAGCAAACTTTTGAGAAAAGTTTTAATGCGACTTTCATTGTCTTGATTCCTAAGAAACCAGGAGCCTCAGAGTAGAAAGATTTCTGACCAATTAGTTTGGTAGGAGGAGTATACAAAATTATTGCCAGATTGTTGGCAGAAAGGCTGAAAAAGGTTGTAAGTAAATTGATCAACAAGCACCAAATGGCTTTTTAAAAGGGAGGCAAATCATGGATGCAACACTCATAGCTAGTGAATGCATTGATTCAAGAACGAAAGGAGGAACACCTGGTATAATGTGTAAGATGGATATACAGAAAGCGTATGACCATGTTAATTGGACATTCCTTTTGAATACTCTCCCAACAAATGGGATTTGGTAGTAAATGGGTGAAGTGGATTGAATATTATATTAAAATAGTCAGGTTCTCTGTTGGTTTTTGTACATCAGAAAGAGGGGTGAGACAGTGTGATCCACTTTCTCCTTTTCTTTTCATTCTAGCAATGGAAGGTTTTGATAGCATGATGAGGATTGCATCACAAAAAAGGTGGATCAGAGGATTCCAAGTTGGAGGAAGAGTGGGGGAGGAGAAGGAAATCGGTCAATTGCTATATGCAGATGACACTCTCATTTTCTGTGAGCCAGTAGCTGAACAAATTAGCTACATTAGAGTGATTCTGGTTCTATTTGAAGCTGTATCAGGGTTGAGAGTAAATTGGGGAAACCAGCAGATTCAAAACTTGGCTAATATTTTGGGATGTAGAGTTGATCAAATGCCTACCACTTACTTGGGCATGCCTCTGGGTAGCAATCACAAGGCATTGGATAATCTGGGATGGTATCCTGGAAAAGAATGAAAGGAAATTAACTAGGTGGAAAGCTCAGTATTTATCTTTAGGTGGAAGACTGGTCTTAATAAATTCTATTCTAGATTCCTTACCCACCTATGCGATGTCTTTATTTCCAATCCCAGCAAAAGTTGTGGAAAAGTTAGACAGGCTAAGGAGGAGCTTTCTGTGGCATGGAAATAAAGAAGGGAAAGGTTATTGTTTGGTAAACTGGAAGACTGTGCTTCTCAGTAAAGAAATAGGTGGTCTGGGAATCAGAAATCTGAGGTTGCAAAATGAGAGTCTACTGATGAAGTGGCTGTGGAGATACACTGGTGAGGAAAGAGCTCTATGGAAGGAGATCATAGTAGCGAAGTACGGTGAATTAAACCCCTGGTGTATAGAAAATGTTTCTGAACCTTATGGTGTGGGTGTGTGGAGAACAATCAGAAATCTTTGGCCACAGATGGAAGCAAATTTATATCTCAAAGTGGGGAATGGAAACAAAACAAAATTTTGGAAGGATGGATGGGTTAATCAAACCTCTCTCAAGAATCTTTTCCCAAATCTGTTTCTCATTTGTGAGAATCCTAAAGATAGAGTGTGTGTTTGTTGGACAGAGCAGGGATGGAACATATCATTTAGGAGAAGGCTTAATGATTGGGAAATAGAGGGGGTGGCAGCTCTGCTGGGAACATTAGGTGGAATTTCCATTATCCCAACAGCTACTGATAGGGTCTTGTGGAAACTCAGCAGGGATGGGGTTTTCTCAGTCAAAAGTGCATATAAGAGCGGACTACATGAGATGACTAGCGGAACACAATATCCTTGGAGGTACTTCTGCAATAGCGTCATGCACGCCAAAGTGAAAGGTTTTACTTGGTTAGTGATTAGGAGAGCTTGTCTTACTCAAGAAGTCTTACAAAAGAAAGGTAGACAACTATTTCTAGGTGTTTTCTTTGCAACATAATAGGGGAAACCAATAAGCATCTATTTTTACATTGCAAGTTCACCACTCAGCTATGGAACCTTTTCCTCAACATTACAAGCACTAGTTGGACAATGCCAGAGCACACATCGGATCTTTTGAGTTGCTGGATTAGGAGGGGAGGAAGTAAAAGTCAAAAGAGATGGTGGAGATTAATACCATCATGTTTAAGGTGGTCCATATGGAAGGAAAGAAATGGAGATGCTTTAAAGATAGGTCCAATTCCATACATAAAGTAAAATGGAATTGTATTGAAGCTTTACTTCTTTGGTGTAAAGGGTAAACTACTTTGTATAGAAGATGTAGATCAGATTGTAGATTTGATAGGAAGCTTGTAATTGCTCTCTTTTGGAGGTGGCCAGCATACCCTTATGCTGAAGAATACAATTTACCAATTTCAAAAAAAATAAAAATAAATAAATAAATAAATGATGTCAAGTGCAATGGGGTTAAAAACTGGATTCTAGTGGTGAGGTTCACAATAATACTTGGATCTGATGTCTGATAAAAAACAAAGATACATGCTATTTATTGAGTCTTGTAGGAGACTACCAGTTGCTTATTTAAACATATTGGAAAGTATAAACAGTAACAGAGATATAATGATTACAATAGAGAATGTTCTAGTAACTTTCTAGCAGCTTGTAAATTGCAGAAGTCTCAGAAACTTTGTACCTAAAAGATGTAGTCTCTATATCGTTATCACAACTGACTTCCTCTTCGTTGTAGATGCTTACTGCTTCACCTTCATTTTGGATTGTCGAAAGCCTATGGATATTGAAATTATGTAATGCTACCTGCTTACTGTAGGAGTTCTACTAAAGGAAGATGACATCTTATCGTACTAAGTAACTACATTTATGTCAAAAAGCACAAACTAGTATTTCTCTTCCCATCAATGACGGTAAAATGAGACCTATTTGCCCCCACCCTTCTATCTACCATTTCTTGCTTGTGGTTGATTTATTTTGAGAACATGAATGTTTATTTGAAGTTTGCTGTAATGAGCACCTTTTTGGTTGGCAAATAGGGAATATACATTCAAACACTGATTTTTCTTTTATTTCTTAAAAAAGAATTAGTGATTGAGCATATACTCCTATCTCTTATTAGGTTTTCGCTTTAGTCCATGTTATATGAAGGACCGCTTTCCTTACTTTTGCTGCTGTACAAGTGAAGAATCTCCCTTTCTGTGTCCCCCTTCGAACTTCCTTATGTTGTTCATCTTTTTCTTTTGTCTATTCTCTTCTCTAAATAAAATGAAATTGAAAAACCATTAAAATATATCCAACAAAAAATAAAGAGGGGGAGGAGAACAATGTGGTCATAGACGCGCGAGGTGCAAAACATGTTGAGCGCTTCATCTCGCTTATCGGGTGCTTCAATGTCGCCACCAAGGCTCTAAGGCATTTCCTATATGATGGGTGTAATCTTGAAGAGGCGACACTAAAGAATTGATAATTCACTTTATCGTAATTATTTTTTAAAATTCTATATCCATACATTTTTTGCTCATGCTTATAATTTTTAGTTTTGTTTGCACTACACATACATGTTTGTATTTTTTTCTCCATTTGTGCCTTTCTTCAATAAAGCCCACAATTTATTTGCGGTAAAAGCCTCAAAAGACCTTAAATCGTTTTGCCTTCAATAACACTGAGGAGGGAAGAGAGAGAGAGAGAGAGACTTCATTTGATTGCGGAGTTTGTCATCTAGCCTGATTGGATGCTAGATAAATTTGTCTCTGGCCTGACCTTGTTAATTGCAACGCTTACTTTCAGAAAAAGAAAATAAAGTGTAAGCCTATTTACTTTGGTAATTTGGTTCCTATCCTTTTCTATTCTCTTGTCTTAGTCGTAAAAGTGTTTGCTGCCAAGATTTTGTGTTTTGCTAAGGTCACGACCGTTTACTGTTATCATTTCAACTGATCCATCTTTTCCTTGATTTTTCGGTTTGCACGAAAAGACAACATGCAATTTTGTCCTATATAAATTGACATTGAATGGTTTTGCTTTTAGAGGGTTATTGAGAATTTGAGATCCAGTTCATTGATGAGACCCCAATTTCTGCCTGCTGCAATAAATTTCTACTGCAGATACTTTTCTGAAATTAGAATTTCTACTGCAGATATATTTCACCAATGATATGTAATACCTCCTAGAATAATCATTTGGAAGCATTTTACATGTTTTTTATATTTTTTCCGAGTTTTTCTCGTCTCATGGAAAAATTTGTTGAGCCTCATTATTGTCAAATTCATTTGGATTTTCCCATCTGGCATTAGAATGGGGAAGGGTAGCTTTGCCATTCTCCATCTTCTTGCAAGTAGGACATCAGTTGTTTTTGAACTTAAAGGGAATATTCATTGTATTATGATCTATCCGAGACTATCTGTTGTAGTAACCTACCCATATTACCTATTATTGGTGGTCAATTGTTGCTCCCTCTCTTGATATTGCAATTCCTGTTGAGTTAGGAGGTATGAGTAATGAGTCAGAAAATCAGGCATCAGCCTTCTCGAATGTTCCTTGAGTTGACGTCACTGAAACATTTACCACTTGGATCCTCTAGTGTTAGTCATCTTAGAGCAAAAAGGAAGTCTTTAAGACATTCCCGTTCGTTGGGAGGAATCAGATCAATCTTAGGGCTTTCAGTGCGTCAAAGACTCTAGCAAATCCATCTCGTCTTTCCTGATCAATAGCTCCAATTCCCATCTTTTTAATACATGTCTTTAACCTAGGCTAGCCGCTAGCGTGGATAGCTGGGTGGTAAAATCTCTCGGGCTCACTATTTGAAATTAAAAAAGAAGGGGAGAATAAATCGCTTTAAATTTGAGTTGACAATAAATCTTTGATTTACACTCATGTTATTGTTTTGTTCAATAACTTCCACTTATCTTGCCTCTCCTTGTGTATTTAGGAAACTGTGGATCATCTACTCTATCCGAATCCTGGATCTGGGATGGTTCATGATCAACACCTCCAGTATTTTCATTTTCTGGGGACAGTTCTTGCTAAGGTATTGGCACTTCTGTAATGCTTGTTCGACATGACCTCTGAAGATCGGTGATTGACTAATCTTCTCATATGCTGTTGTATATTCTTTTTAAACTAAACAAAACACATGCATTGGTGAAAATTACTCCTAGGAGGTATTATCATCTTGAAATATGTCTCATTTATCAAGTCATTATCATCTTGATATAAATATGCATTTCATTAGTTAAAGCTTCTCGTTTTGAACTGGAAACCGGTTGTGTGATTTAACGGATCAAAAGGAAGAAAAACAGCAGTTGTGTGATTTATCTGGGAAACTGTTTCTGACTTTCTGCGTGAATACCTTTTCTTTGATGATGGAACGGAAGTTCTGCTTGTTTAGCACTTATTTTGAATTCAAAGTTTGTTGATGATGACATATGATAGTACATTTCTTCATTTAACATCATTAAACAAAGTTCAGCTCAACTTGCAGAACCCAAGAAAGGTAAAGTGTAAAGTGTGCCTAGTGGATCCGCTTCAGCTCTGCATTATCTTTTACAATAAAGTTAACTAGATAATGTTTTGAGATATATCAATGCACCTTATCAAGAGAGATCATTTTGAATGGAATGATTTATTAATTTCTTGTTAGCAGCACTTATATCCTATTATTTTTTAGCTTATGGGTTTTAAGCTAGGACATTGTTCATTAGATCTACTCCTCTCAAGGCATTTCCATTTTGTGCCTTAAGTATTTTATCTTTACAGTAAATGCTTTGTCTTTTTTCCTTTCGTGATGTTGTAGGCAATGTTTGAAGGCATCCTTGTTGATATTCCATTTGCAACATTCTTTTTGAGCAAGTTGAAGCAAAAGTAAGCTAATAGAAGAAGTCTTTTGCAATCTAATTTATTTTATAGTTGTCTGGATCCTTATGATGTAGAGAATGCATGATGAAGGTTTTGTGCAAATTTTCTGGAAGAATTGACACATAAAACCTTCCTAGAAAGATAACTGGAAACTCAAAAAGGAAGTAGATAATGATGCCTTACTTTTAAAAGAGACCAGCTGCTTTCTCCAGGAAGTAACTAAATTCATGCAACAGATCATGCAATTGACACAAAATAATGTCTATGTTCTCTGTGGATCCAGAAAATTCTTTCTTTCAATATGCCATTTAATAGTTCCGTCGATGGAACTAAGGAGTTGGTATTTTATGAACAGACCTTGAAGAAAATTATGACATAGCCTTCACTGTGTCACTTTGCTTGGCCTAATGTCCAATTAGAAATAAATATATAATAGTTAAATACAATAACTCATGTAAACTTAGTTTCTCTAAATCGCCATGCTATTCAAATGAGGTTGCCTATTTTAACTGAGATAATATGTAGAAACTTTGTTTTATCATTATTTTATTACTGCCTTTAGTTTTATTGAACACTTAGCAATCTTTGGGTGTTGCATAGTAGTAATTAGCTAAAAGAAAGCAATCATTATATTGAGGATCTTAAAGCAACTGAATCTTATAGTAGGTAAGTCCATAATGCTTTTCTGGGTAAGAGTGACATGCAATATGCACATGCATATTAATAGACAATAGACACATGTTGAACAATATTTTAACTGAAAATACTGTAGGGTGTAGACAGTGATGGCTGTGGAAGGGTATGTAATTGAAAGATTGATATATTGACCTAATCGGATAGAGATCTTTATGTCAACTTGGAGTGCATCTTTTCAAGGGCATTCTCATGTCTAACAGTTCCACATTTCTACCTTGTTGGTCACAAAAAGAAAAACCATATGCCATTTCTTCAATAACTTATTGTGACATGCATATTTGGCCTCACTCACTTGGTTCATTCTCGTAACTTTGCTCCTCAGGTATAACTATTTGAATGATCTTCCTTCCTTGGATCCAGAATTGTATCGCCATCTCATCTTCCTGAAGGTGATGTTTCTTAATATCCTTTATTTATACTAGTGTCGGTTCTTATATTTATGTTTGATGCATTCTGTATGGTAAAGATGGTTAAATTTATTTCGGTTGCACTCTGTGGATAAGTAGCAATGCAACTTATAATTTTGAGAAATAACAATTTGTTTTGTGAAGTTCTTTTTTAAATTTATTTCCCTTTCCCCTGTTTTTCTTTCTTTCCTCTGCTTTAGTTTTCTTATACTATGCAAATTGGAAAACCATGAGTGCTTTGTTTCAAGGCAAAAGTTTGCGAAGGAAGTTGTAATTGGGAGTGACAATATCCCTGTAAGCTCACGGTGAGAAACAATTTTTATATTGTTAAAAAACAGAGTGTTTCAGGCTCTTGCCACTTCTTATCCCATATTTCCATCTTCTGTTTATACTTTTATAGTACATGCGCCTTTTCCTTGAATTGGTAAACTAGAGTTATCAAGGAATCTTGTTATAAGATCTTACAATGTCTAAGAACTATCAAAAAAATCTTACCATGTCTAAGAGTGGTATTGACTGATAAAGATTTTGAGGCATTCATGTTCCTTTGTTTTTTTCGGCCTTGATCCTTCCCTGCTTTCTGTTTTTTTGTTTGGTCAACTTTTTGAAGGGTCTTTTAGCCCCCTGGCTAAGCCAAAATAGTTAGAATAGATGGTAGAGATAATTCATTGTAGTCCAAATCACATGAGTATTGCAGGTCAGAAAATAGGTTGGGATCCATAACTACACGAAAGACCACAAACAAATCGTTTGTGTAAGAAATTTGGTTGTTTGTGTTAGAAATTTGGAAGTTAACAGCCACAAATATTATGATCAATGCCAAACTAGGTGGGGTCCACAAGAATCCTCAATATCCATTTCGTGCCAGTTAAAACCACTACAGTCCAATATCCGTAATTTGTCTTTCAAGACTAACTAGGGGTTCACTAACACTAATGACTATTTTTTTTTCCTTCGAAAATGAAAATTATGTTATTATTATCTGACGAGAGGGAGTTGCTCGGATGGTAAGCACCCCTCACTTCCAACCCGAAGGTTGCGAGTTCAAGTCACCAAGGGAGTAAAAGGGGTGGGAGCTCCTAGGGGAGGGTAAAAAAAAATATATAAAAAATGTTATTATTATCTGCGTTACTTGCTAAGGCATAAAATCAAACTGACATATCTTTCCTTTTGTAGTGTTCTGAGCCTGTGAGGGATGAGGGATTTGAATATGCTCCTCGTTTCTTTTACTTCTGTTAGTCAAAGTCTTATAGAGGGGGAAAATCCCAGGCCCTGTAAAATAGTAGGCGAGCCTTATGAAGAAAATTTAGAAAAGAATATGGTGGGGGGCATACATGTTGATTTTAACCATGTGCTATTGACATGGTGTCTTCTTCATCTCTTGAAAATCACTTTTCTCTTCTACTTTTACTCATTTTATTAGCTCATTCTTTGACTTTTTCTCAAATTTCAGCATTACGAAGGTGATGTTTCAGATCTTGAGTTATACTTTGTCATTCTCAACAATGAATATGGAGAGCAAACTGAAGAAGAGCTGCTTCCTGGTGGTAAAAGCACACGTGTTACTAATGAAAATGTCATCACCTTTATTCATCTTGTTGCTAACCATCGTTTGAACTTTCAGGTTATTTACCCTTCACTCTGTTCTTTTCCAACCTACTGCTTATTGCAATGTCACAATATTTCTGTCAAGATTTTTTATCCTTGTGAGATGCATATCCATTTCATAGTTGTTGCTTAGTCTATCTTGTGATGATGTAGATCCGTCAACAAAGTTCTCATTTTCTGAGGGGTTTCCAACAGCTAATACAAAAGGAGTGGATTGACATGTTTAATGAACATGAACTTCAGGTGCTAGTATTTATACCTCTGTTACACTTTTTTACATCAGAAACATTGTTGGTTTACCTATTATACTCCCTCAGTCCCATTTTATGTGATGTTTGACTGGGAATATAGTTTTAAGGAAGAAAGAAAGACTTCTGAAACTTGCTGTGAAAACATCCCATAGAGATTTCTGTGGCTATAAAATCATGTCATTAAGGGGTCGTTTGGTAGAGTGTATAAGAACAATACAAAATAAGGTGTATTAGTAATGCTTGCATTAGTAGTGCTTGCATTAGTAATGCTTGCATTAGTTATGCTGTATTATTTCTTATACACTGTTTGGTTTGATGTATTAGAAATAACAAATCTGACATAATTTCTATTAAAAAAATGTATGTTTACAAAAATACCCTTCACACTTTATTTCTTTGTACACTTCCTTTACAACAAGGTTCTTTGCTAAAACATTATTTACTCCTATTCTTTTATTTTTTTTCAAATATAAAATTAAATAGTTGTTACAATATTGAAATAAGATTTTCTACTATATTAGAAGAGTCAGTCCCTATTGGTATCAACATGTGTGTTTTTTGTCAAATTTCAATTTAGAAAGGATACTGTCGTCATTTCCATTAACTATTCAATTCTCAATATTGTGCCATCTGTTTTTGATTGCCACCACATTATAACAGGTGGCTTTCATGCATTTCCTTTTCCATTCCTCTTTTCTTCTTTTTGTATTTTAATCAATTCCTATGTGAAAAAATTATTGTTATAATAAGCAAAAGGGAAAAGAAGGAAAAGAGAGTCTTGTCCATCAGCTTGCACTTGAATTTTTTTCATGTCTATAATGTTCTTTGAAGAATTATCTACTACGAATTGTTTCAAGAATTTACAATGTTGTTATAAAATATTGTGTCTAAAATTTGTTATTTGAATTGTAAGTTCACTTTATCTGCAGTTTAGGAAGTATGGAATTAAGGGGGACATTCTTTTTTTTTTACAAGGGTAGGAAGTTTGAATTGGTGTAACAAAAATCTAATATTTAAGTTTCTTATTCTTCCGCATTCAGCTTATTACAATCCTCTGTTATTGGAGTTCTGTTTTAGTTATTGAAGAATCATCTTGCAACTTCAAATTGTTTCAATTGATATATGGTCTTTTGATTCTAGAACACTGTTTCAAGGGAAATGCAAATTGAAGTGGTAGAAGTGATTATTTGTTCATTTAATTGAGCAGAGATCAATGTAAACATAAATATGCAATCGTGATTATTCCATCCCCATGCAATATAGAATTCACCTCTTCTATCACACACATTCATCAACTCATATATAAATTAACAATAAAAAACAGAGACCAGACAGAGAAATATAAGACAGATTAAACAACTATCATAACAGCTATATAATTGCATTTCAGAATCTCAAAATTAAATGGCTACACGAGAATTTGAAGAGCTGTAATGACGACTATATAATTACATCTGCACTTAGCATTGACACAAGAGTTGAGATATTTTGATAAAACTTAGTTACACAAAAAGATTTAACATGCTCATGCGCACATTAAAAATCAGAGGTGTAAAAAAAAGCCACTGTTGTCACACTTTGAAGTGATTTCAAGCAAAAATTACTAAACTAGTGTAGCCACTTATATCATAAGTTCACCGTACTTCAAAGTTTATCATGGACAGCCATCCACATCATTGTCTGACGATCATGTTCACCCATACGTAAAAATAATTCCATCTTTTTGTCGTCTTTACAGAGAATCATTGCAGCTTTTATACGTTGCTCAGTGGTGTACAACTCAAATGCAGGAGATTCAAGGATAGAATAAACTTGACCACGAACATCAGATCGATCACGATCCCCCATCTTTTCAATCAAGGAACCAATTCTTTTGTCTTGACTTTCAGTAAAGTTTTTCATAACTTCCATCATACCCTTAAGAAATGTCTCACTATCATCCTCTACTATTTTTTTCCTTTTCTTGCTTTTCTCTTTCTCGTTAACGTTAGAAGATGATCTTTTAGAATACTCACCTTGTTTATGACCTTTTCGGGATCCATCATGTTCATTTTCAGAACCAGCAACATTTTCTCCTTCATTAAATACGCTAGGTCCAGTGACATTTTCAGCTCCAGTAAATGAACTAGGTTTGGTGAAATCTTCAGCTGTAGCAAATTCATCTTGTTCAGTGGCATTTTCAGCTTCTTCAGTACCAATTTTAGAGTTATGGTAAACATTTTCTTCTTCTTCTTCATCATCATCAAGATCAACATCAATAAGAAATCCCAAACTCATGTCATTAGAATGTTGTGGAGCTTGACTCTTTTGAATTTCTTCGGTAGCATCTAGCGGCCCTTCAGCGAACTCTCCTGTTGCTCTATCCTTACCAAAGATTTCTTCCCAATCCTTAAACAGTGGCCATTTCTTAGTATTCATTTTCTTGGCTAGTGGATCAATCTAGAAAATTAAAAAATAAAATAGAACAATATGATATTAATTAATTGTAAAAGGATCTAAAGAGAGGCTAGATGCTACTGTATATGTGATGATAACAATTTACTTGATCACTAGTTTAAAGGCACGTCAACTATGAATAATTAAAGTAACTAACAAGGAAAGTACCATATGAAATAACAAAAACATATTAATTACCTTTATAAAGTCAATCCAATGTTTTGGATCGTCAACTATTATAGTTCCATCACTATATTGAAATCCCAAACCACTTCGAGTCTTCAACAAAGCTATACTTCCATAGCATCTTTTCCAATATCTCATTTTATTTCTGATGTGTGGTTCACCTTTCAATCCACTTCTAGGATGATATTTGTGTATATAACGCTCTAACTCCATCAAGTGCCCTGGTCTAAAGGTTCCATTATCACCTCTCCAACCATTAGCACACAACTCTTTAAGCCCATCTAAAAGAGTTTGTTCTTCTTCTGGAATCCATGTCCTTCGTGTTGAAGGTGTTGTGTTGCTTGATTTTTTTGATTTCTTATTTGATGATGTTTGACTATTCATTTCGCCTGTAAGAACTTGTGCGGCAGATTATCAAAAAAATCATAAAGAACCAAATATCATAAGATTCACTATAAACTAAAACATACAACAAAAGAGATGTGAAGAGTACATAAGGGTGTGCAATTAAGGTCACAAAAATCAGAAGTTTCTGGCAGTTAAACTATTTATACTAGGCCAGTTCTAAAGAGCAAATGAAGTCCAAAAAGGTTCTATAGCTAATAAGTAGCAATATAGTTCAAAATGTAGCAATATGTCAATTGTTAAATCTTGCATTCCACATTGATTGAGCCAACTCATCCCTCCAAGTGGTCCACTCCTCCGACGATTCAATAACATCAATATTCTCATGTTGATACTCCATTTGTTCTTCTATATCAATGTCTAAGGGATCCACTTCCATCTCTCTACGAATGAAATTATGAATCAAGCAACAAGCACTAATGATCCTGCTATGAATCTTAACCGAGTACCATGAAGAACTTCTAAGAATTCCCCAACGTCCTTTCAACAAACCAAATGCCCTTTCAATTACATTACGAGCTCTAGCATGCCTCATGTTGAAAAGCTCTTCTTTACATCGAGGCAATGGATTATCGCCACGCCAATCCTTTAACCAATATCTATAACCTCGATAAGGTGAAAGAAATCCTTTTCCATTCGTATATCCTCCATCACACAAATAATAGTTACCTATAATATAAACATATAATTTAGTTACTAGTACCATTCATTCTATAATGTAACTTGAAAGCATATAAAAGGCCTACCCTCATGAATTTTCAAACCATTCCTTCGTACTATAGCATCTCGTAATACACGACCATCGGCAGCTGAACCTTCCCATCCAGGTAATACATAAGTAAAATTGAGATTTCTATCACAAACTCCCAAAACATTAGTTGCTATCTCTCCTTTTCTTGTTCTATATCTTGGTTTGTGTTGGATTGGAACTCTAATGGGAATGTAAGTACCATCTAGTGCACCTAAACAACCCTTTAAGATAAATTATAGTGTTATCTCAAAATATATAATATTTTTCATAAACTGTTAAAACTGCATATTTTGTATATTAGTTAAAAGATGCTAAACGACAATTTCACCTACCTCAAACCATTTCCATCGATCTTCAATCTCATCCTCAAGTACCGGTTTAGGATTAACAAGTAGCAATGGAGCTAGTTTGAGAATAGCACTCAAGCATTCATTGAAAGCCTGACTTACGCTCCATCCTGATCTAATATAATCAACCTTGATGGATCTATTTTTCTCATGATGAGCCAAGATATTTAAAAACATTGCTAATTTTTCGCTGCTTGACATACTTTTACTATCAGTCAGACCTCCAATATCCTTAGTTAAGAGAACTAAAGTGTGAAAGGCATTTCTATCCATTCTTAACTTATCGATACATACACTACCATTATCATTTATGATATAGTGTAAGTGAGAAATGATTTTCGGAACTCGAACACTCATACGATACCTAACTTCACGTCTGTTTTGACATTGTCTTCTTAGAGAATGACTATAACTAGCCATGAAAAGACAAATAAGGAGAACAAGAACTTGCTGAAACAATATCTCCATAAGAATAATATATTCAATACCTGCTAATGGTTGAAGATCCATAATAACACCTATATTTGTCATAAAAATAAAAATGAACACATATAAAGCTTTTAAATAAGTAGCTATGTGCATAAATTTATAATTTTCGACCATATAAAAAGTGAAATAGATGAACTCAAAGCATATTAAAAAACAAGCTAAACCTAAATATCATCATCAGATCTATTAACTTTGGACGACTGACTTTTTCACAACTATTTGCTAACTTAAAATTAACAAAACACTTTGATTGCATTCCAAAATGGTTGGCAAAATCTAAATCGTTGATTTTGATAGAGAAAGAATTATACCCAAATTGTGAAATAGAGGTAGAAAAATCAAATAATAATGAAAGATAAGAGTACTAACCTTTTGGAGATGAGCAAATAATGTTTGATTGAGCAGAAGGAAGAAGAAACTCAGCCTTGACTTTCCATTGACAAAGTACAGAGTAGATGAAAAAGTTACTAAAACAAGTACAATGGAAAATGTTTTTTTAAAAGGCTTTGAGGGTAGTTTTGTAATTATATAATATAATGCAAGTGTTAAAGTGCTATGTATTACTAATACCTAGAATTTCTTGGTATTAGTAATACACAACTTAATACACAATATAGTGTATAACTAATGCTTGCATTAGTTATACATGACATAAAAAGGTGTACCAAACAATGTATTACTAATACACACACCTAATACATGCATTATTTTTCCTAATACACTCTACCAAACGACCCCTAAAGGTAAATGGGAAGTTCAAAGTTAAATTGTTTCCAAATATATAGAAGTGCCATTCCTTTTCAGACAGAGGTAGTATCATTTTATTAGAAGAAAGGAAGGTAAATGACAGGCAAGCCTGTCTAAAACATATCCCGAGATAGGCTATATCCTGGCAGCACTTGAAATTCAGGAAAGTTGCCTATCCCTTCCATCTCAACTGCACATCTTAACAAAGTAAACCGAGTCACTCTCCTAACTTCTCTGAGGCATGATAGACTACTCTGGATGAAGCTACTTGTAAGGCTTTTTATCTGTAGTAAGTTATTGAGATCCGCCTAGCCATTTACAAAGAGCTAGTAATGCCTTAATCTGTCAAGATATTTTGCTGAGATATATGATTTGAATATAAAACCTGAGCAATTATGAAAGAACAAGATTAGAAAAAGAAGGATTTGCGTGAAGCCTGAATGACTTAAATTTCAAGCACCAACTTATTGAGAACTAGCTGTCATATGCTGCCTAAAGAAGATAAAAAAAAAGAAAACGAGAATCGCGAAGAAGAAAGTCAATAGAAGCCTGGACAAGATAAAATTACTTGTACGCTGGAAAATTATCCAATGGGCGAGAATTGTTTTGTGTTCTTCTAGTCTAGATGTCTTATAATTGTTATGTTCTTAATTAGTAAGAGGTCTAGTTTTCTGTGTCTCACTTTTTGGCCCTATTTTCAGCTTCTTATTTCTGGATCACTTGATGGCATTGATATTGATGACCTTCGAGCTCATACCAATTATACAGGAGGTTACCATAAGGTAACTGCTTCTGCAATTTTCTTCAGTTTCTTCTCTAAAGGTTTCTCTTGAAAATGGTTTCCTGTTTGATTGAATTGGACATGTCTGCAGAGGATTGTATCCCTCATTTTCGTGAGGGAAATGCCTCAAGAAATTATATTGCGTGTGTTTCTCTAAAACTAATAGCAGAAGTATATATCTTTAAGTTCATTTATTTTTTAAAAATAAGTTGTAGTAGAATGATAGAAGGTTTGGAAGAGCACAATGTGCATCAGGTTAGAATAGGCTAAGAGGGTGTTTGTATTGGATTTTAATAAAAAGAAAAGCTTATAAACTTTTAGCTTTTAGCTTATTTTTGTACTTTTTTGGTCTAAAAGTAAGTTCTTAAAAGCACTTTTTATCTTTCCCAAACACGACAAAAAATAGAAAAGGAGCTTAAAAGCCAAATGCACTTAAAATAAGCCAATCCAAACATCCTCTAAGGGTAATGTTTGCTTTAAATCAAACATGATCTGGTGACATCTTCTAAGGAGAAACCAAGTTGATGTTCTGAAAAAATTAATCCCAACAATCTTTCGTGGGTGCTACTGGAAAAAACTGCTTGTCTGATTGATTGATTCCTCTGTTTTTTCAAAAGATAACTGGAGGCCACACCAAAATTAAATATCACCTCCAAGATTTTTCTGAACCAAAAAAGTGTACGTCTTGCATGGGGCCACACCCTGGAAATTCTACAGTTAGGAACTATTTGGTTCACACATAGTATGTGGGCATTGTTATGTAGTGGATAATACTTTGGTTTGGTGCACACCAAATAAATAATGCATAGATTGTTATGACTATGATACCAAAGTGGAAACTTGTCTTAATCCTAATGTTTCTAATACATGTATCTTTATTTAATCTTCTGTCCCATATAAAATCATAGAAAGATTTCCTACAAGAAGTTAAGCAGATATTAGTTATTCTGAGTTTTATTGCTGAAGTTATGCGCTGTATTAGGAACGCAAATAATGCAAAGTTTTAAAATAGAAATCAGTTGTAATATTAATAATGTAAAGCTATATGCTGGTATTATTTGTCCTTGTACATCAAACAGCATGAATCCATAATGTTTTCAGTTTAACAATCTGCACTTTGCCCTTGCTCTTTTTCTTTTCATTGGTAGCCCCCACTTTTCTTTTCCCTCTCTTCACATGTTTTCTCTCTTCCCATATGCCTAAGTCTTGGTGAGCGAAGTTATCTGGTAAATGTGCTGGTGGGACTCAGTGGAATAGTCAAGATACACGCAAGCTGGTCTGGATCTCCCACCGTTTTAGAAAGAAGTTTTCCTTTGACAAACAAACTCTATTAAAAAACATGGTTTGGTAGCCAGTAAAAATGTTTAAGTCTGTTTTAATCTGTTAATTTTATCCATATAAAAGCTTCTGAAAGGTTGTTAAATAGCTACACTGCTTCCTTCCAGAAACACCAAACCAAGACTTTCCTTCAAAGTAAACTTGAACCAACTTGAAACACTCACCATGCTGCTTGCAATAAAAATTCATAAGAAACAGAAAAACCTGTTCTCCCCAAACCAAACTAGACATGGAACATTTTCCAATCCGAAGGCAACCAAAGCCATAGTTTTTTCCAACTTACTGGATAAGTCTAATCATGAAGTCTATAACCTAACACAACATAGAGGACAAGAAAATGTGTCCCATATATGGTATTCTGAAAGAGAACAATCTTGAACATTCTACTGTAGCAAAACCAATAAAGCCCCCCTGTAGAATGTTGCCATCATTGCCATGAGTCGGGAACAAAATCAATAAATGATGGTCAGAACTTAGAAACTCACCAGTTTCAGATGGTGCAATAAAAAACTCCTCAAAACAGTCCATATATTTGTTTGTGACAGATCACTTGCGGAAAAGTAATGCAAAAAATTTGATGTGTATCCTTCTCTTCTTATAGATGATGAAATGTTAAAGCTTATGGATTAGTAGGTCTTCTTGACTATAGTAATAGGTATTTTTCTTTATATGTATAGTAGTCATGGGTATTAAACCGCTCATGTACCTTGGATTAAAGCTAGACTCTAATTATCTAGAAGCTGAGCATATATGACAGTCATTTAAGTTAATGAGTTACATTGTGGTTTCATCAAATAAATGCTTTCTGATTTTCTATTAGTTTGAATACGTCCTTTAACTGTGCATAATTAACTGAAGTACTTCTCACAGGAACACTATGTTATCGATATGATTTGGGAGGTTGTGAAAAACTTTTCTTTGGAAAATCAGAGAAAATTTCTGAAGTAAGTTTTACCCTTCTCATATGTTTCTTGATTCATTCTTGTTCAGAAATAGGGAACTGCTAAAGCTATTCTGGTTTAAATGGTCCATAGGATGTAATTGAAGTAACTTGATCTTAGGATGCAATAGATGACTGAGACTTGGTGCTTCTTTTCTTCCATCTTTAAACATGATGTTCTGATAAATTATGCTTACGCTACATGGTGAAAATGAGTTTGGGAAGTGATTTGGTATTTCATTTTCACCGAGTAAATTGCTTTCAGTTAGCTTCATCCGATGGATTTCTGACTCTGAGGTCTGAAAAGGTCTGTTTAACTTCTGTATTTTGGCGGTTCTTTGGTACATTTGAGTATCGTGTTTAAGTTTTTCAATCAATGGATCTTTAACTCGGAAGTTTGAAAAGGTTTGCCTATTTTTTCTGAGATCAACCACTGTATAGCCATTATTGTTTACTTTGGAACGTCCTTAATTAATATAGCTTAACATGTTAGCGGGAAAGGGGTGGAAGGGGAAATCTGAGGTTCTATTGTTTTTTTGTTTTTTCCATCTTATAATGTTCTCCCTGATTTTCTTGTTTTGTTTTTTGTCCCAAGTAAACTGTCTGCAGTGTAATTTTTTTTGTCTCCATATGTCCTGTTGAATAGCTAGGTGCAGGTACGGAAGTTTGATTTATTTAAGTTTTGAGGTGAAGTAATTCATAGGAAAAGCTGATTTTATTGTGTTAACAGTGAATCCAATTGGGTTTGAAAAATAATTAAGAAATATTTCTGCCAGTGTCTACCAAATGCTGGAAAGTTGACAAGAAAGCAACTTACTCTCATTGAGCACCTTTCTTGAGTGAAAAACATTTAATCATCCAAAACTAAGTCCAAATCTTTAAGTAATTAGTGCTAGGGGTGTCTGTTCTGTGCTCTGTATAGAGGTCCATGTGGATTTCTAGGAATCCCTTCTTTTTACTCACTCTTTGGGTGAAGTCTGTGGAAACTATTAATGCTTCAGCACTGAAGATACAGACTGTTTCCTGGACACTAGAATATGCCTGCAAACAAGTAGGGTTTCGTTCAAACAGAAAATAGGAAGAGAGTAGTATAGATAAGATCTGGCATTTGGCAGAGTCCTAAGCTATAGCACTGTAAAAGAAATGAGTTAAAGACACCACTATGTCATCCTCTATGAGATTCTCTTATTTCTCATCATATCTTATGAATGATCTTTTTTTCTGAATAGCATTCCAAGGATTAAGCAACTGTTGTTACTGATAATATGGTGGTCGGTCTGGCCTAAAATAACCTTCTTTAGTATTTTTTTTTTGTTTTTCATCTTCCTGGATGTCCATAGATTTACTCTACGTCATAAAAGGAGCACCTGCTTAAATGATCTTTAGTGCATTTAACCATCCTGTGTCTCCTTTAGGTTAAAACTACAGTTTTCCACTTAAATGTGTTGATCCTACGTCCTGGTATTGAACATCTCCTAGAGAGAAAAAGCGGATATGTATGAAAATGACTTATATATATCTATGTTGTAGCTGGTCTTTGGACCCCTTATGGTAAAACGAGGTGTTCAAATTGTATTTAGAAATTTACAACACTCAATATGGAATGTTGATGGACAGTTTGTACATGAAATGAATATTACTTATTGTAGATAGTTATGCAGACATTTTATTCGTGTTGATTCTAATGTTCAGTAGGAGTTAAATCAACCTCGTCACTTTTTCCTTTTCGGTGCCAGGTTTGTGACTGGGTGTTCACGAGGACCCTTACTCGGATTTAAATATTTGGAGCCGTTGTTCTGCATACAGAGGTTAGTCTAACTCTTTATATGATGTCTTTTGTTGAAGCATTTGATTTGGTATACAATTTTATTTTTATTATTTTGGTTTTTGCCTTCTGATTAGAGCGGGTGGGCATGCTTCTGATGAAGCTCTTGATCGTCTGCCGACATCAGCTACTTGCATGAATCTTTTAAAATTTCCACCATACAGAAGGTTTGCTCTGTTCCAGTGATATGTATTATTGTTACAATTATATGATACAAACTTTAAACTTCAAAACCAAAAGACATAGCTATGCAGTTGGAGTGGTCAATTTCAAAAAAGTAGTTTCTTTTATATGGTGCTTCTAAATTATTGTACATCCTTTGCTTTCCTTTATCACTACAAAGAAGTGCTAGTAACTGTAATTTCCTTTTATGCTGCAGCAAAGAGCAGATGGAGCAGAAATTGTTATACGCCATAAATGCTGATGCTGGTTTCGATTTAAGCTGATGGAATTATCTGTGCATGCAATTTTGGAGTATCCGCTTTCTATCTGAAGCAGCTTGTGTTCTTCATTGGCATAAAGGAAAACACATGAAATGGTATGATCTGTGCACCACCATGGGAGCATACTGGAAAGGAACTGCTAATTGCTAAACAGTCAACAGATGGTCAAGAAGCACGTGTAAATAAGAACCCATTACCTGCCCCTTGACTAGATGTGCATACATACCCCAGGTGCAATGTATATCATCCTTTGGGAAGTGAATGGCGCGCGTGCTAGACATTTCAAGCTCGTTGAAAAGCGAGGTTGTAGTTAAAAATTAGTTTGAAACCTGTGGAAGCTTATATGTTAGGATGATCATAGTCACCGGAAGTTGTCAACCATTTGTATTCATTGTACAAGTTTATGCATCTCTTTAACGAGGTGCCCAACTGCTGCTAGTTGTAATATCCTTGAACGGATAGCTTGCATACTTAATATATATATATATATATATATATATATATATCTGTACTATGATGTGTTGTACCTTGTTGACGAATGGATCTGGAATCATTTAGATTTTAGTCCATTAATGATTTATTTGGTTTGAGTTAGAGCTAATACACATAAAAATCAGTACCAACTTGTACAATGATTGGTTGGAATTTGAGGACATAAATATCAGCATTAGTTAATATAATGTTTGGTTGGGGTTTTTTGTTTACCTCATAAATAATACTATTCCTTTTGTCCAATAATAGTTGTTAACTATATTATTTTGGAATATCAAACAATACTTGTTTACTTTAATAATTTCACACTTAGGGGTCGTTTGGTAGAGTGTATTTGCAAAAATAATGCATGCATTAAGTATGTGTAATAGTAGAGTACCTTGTTTGATACACTTTATAATGCTATGTATAACTAAGGCCACTCTATTGTTGTATTTAAGAGTATTACTAATACAATGGATTTCTAGCTATTAGTAATGCATAGGAATGTAATTCATGCATTAGCATGGTTAAAGACCCAATTGCTCCTCAAAAGTACTTTTACATTTTTTCCACCATAATTGTAGAGAATATTTTTTATAAATAATTTTTTTATACAATGCATACTATTTTTAATACACCAAACGAAACAACACATGCATTACTAATATACTCTATTGAGCATTATTTTTATACACTATACCAAACAACACCTTAGTTCATAATTTATCCTTATCATTAATTATAGTCATTTTTCTATTACATTTTTCAAAACATTGTACTTGTTATATTCAAATGGGTGATATAGTAAAATTACTTTTTTATTTATAGTTTCTTAAGAATTGTGCAAAGTCGGTAATGGGCAAATATTATAGGACAGAGGGACTAAATGCTTAAGTTAAGCAGGCATTTTCGCTATTAGTGATCTAGGTCACTTTTCTGTTAGACTTGACGGCATTTGGTAGTTGGTTAAGGTTTAGCCTAATACATGAATAACTTGGTTGTTTATGTATTAAAAATTGAATAGTTTATAAATAGAAAAAATGATTCATGTATTAATTTTATATAATGTTTGGTTGGTAATGTTATATAAAAGTTCATGTATTAATTTTATACGGTGTTTGATTGTATTTTAATAATTTTACATAATTAATAGAGAGAAGTATTAAAAACACCCGCAAACTTGGCGCGGATAATTGGTTTCATCTCCGAACTATTGATAGGCTGAAAAATACCCCTATACTTGACAAACTAAGCTTGAGCATCTACGAGTGAGCTCAACTACATGCAAAAAGAAGGTAGTGACTTTCAAACTCCTAATATTAAAATTCTGGGTTTAGAGCAATTTTAGCGGTGGAATTATTTGACAAAATACCTACCAAAATGAATTTCAAAACTCATCATTTGGTGCTAGGAGATTGAAGTTTTCGATGGTAAGTAATATATTCTTTAAATGGTTGTTGAAATATTTAATTATATTAAATTATGTGATAATAATTTTATGTCTTATTTGCAGCATGATATGTCTCAAAGTCAAAATGATGATGAAGATGAATCATCACAACAATATGTATGTTGTGATGTTTTTAATAGACTAAAGTTCAATATTCACATTTTTAAAATACTAAAACAATTAACAAAAATAAATTTAATGTTGCAGAACATTAACAACCCTCGAAGACCAACAAGGTCATACGAACCAACCATGTGTGAAACGAGTACACATAAACAACAACAACAATCGCATCGAGACAGATGATAATCTCTAAAATAATATGCAATGTCTAGAAGTCATGTCCTTTTTATTTATTTTTCATGTCCCAGTATTTTGTCCTCAATATTATCAAGTTATATAATAAAAACTATTAAATTTGACCTCACTACTTACATTTTTATTTACATATCTATATCTATATCTATATCTATACTACCTTAAAAACATGAACTCCTAAATTGAATGTTAAATTACTATAATATCCCTAATTAAAAATAGTTAATTTATTTTATTTATTAATTTAATTATTTGTATTATATTAAAAGTAGATACCCTTTCATATTAAAGAGTTGTGAATTTTTCAAAGGGTTGTAACTTTTTTGACGGGTTTTGACATTTTCGATGAGTTGTGACTTTTCTAAAGGGTTGTGACTCTTTTGACAGATTTTGACATTTTCGATGAGTTGTGACTTTTCTGAAGGGTTGTGACTTTTTTGACCGGTTTGGACATTTTCGATGAGTTGTGACTTTTCTGAAGGGTTGTGATTTTTTCAAAGGGTTATGACTTTTTCAAAGGGTTGTGCCTTTTCCGATGAGTTGTGACTTTTGCAAAAGGTTTTGACTTTTTCGGTGAGCAGTGACTTTTTAGAAAGGTTGTAACTTTTCTGATAAGGCACAATTAACACCTATTCATAATACTATTTGTTAGCTAAAAATTGAGGGTCTTCCTCTCACTTTTAAACTACGATTTTTTTTAAGTTTTCTACTCTTCTTCTTAAATAATCTCAGGGTTATTTGCAACAGTTGATTAAGTCAAAGTTCAACAAAATTCGAGGTACCACATAAGAAAGAGTTGGTGAACAAATTATAGCAAATCATTCATAAATTCACACTCGTATTTTTCTTACAATTTTCATGAGTTAACAGTGACGAAAATTTGTGGGAAAGACAATAATAATCACATGATTTGGGTAAGATATTTCTTCTTTGTTTTTTTAATTATTTTTTTACCCTCCAATGAAGGAGTTTCTTTCTAATTTTGCTAAAACAACGGGCATCAATGTAGTCTATTGAATCTTTAGTTTTGATGTTAATTCCACTATTTCAAAAATAGATTTTCACTTTTACTTATAATATGATAATATAGTCATGATAATAATTATTTTTTAATAGATATGTAAGTAAAAATGAACGGAGAAAGTAAAGTAGTGGTGGCAAGAGATTTTAATCAAATGGAACACTAGTGAATATAGCATGAACATATAATTTCGTCTTCCTTTTTCATTGGCTATGTATCGTTCCAGTTTTTTTTAATATTTATATTGAGTATGAAATTTTTTAAGTATGAATTTCCTATTATTTTGTGTTCATTTTAATTTGAGAAAATAGTATGTCACAAGATACACTCCTTGCTAGCTATATAAAATAGATAAGAAAATAGTGATCTTAAATCAAATTAAAGATTCTATAAACAAGACTTTAAATTTTATTATTAATTTTTATAATTTAAAAGTTTAATATTTTATATCACGATACAACTTCTATAAGATATTAGATACTTTCATTAGACAACAAGTAAAAGATATACTAAATTTCAAGTATGAATATTTAAGAGAAAAATTATACTTAAATTGTGTCCATAATTTATGTTTATAACCTCAAGAGGAAAGACTATTGGTGACATTTTTTGTATTGATATTTTTTAAAATTTTTGTTGGTTAGATTTGCTTACAAAATTTAGTAAAGTAAAAAATAATAATACTAAAGAAATGTCACTTTCTCCCATATTTAAACTTTGAATGTATTTTGAAATGTTTCAATGATATATGATCATTTTGATCTCAAAATACAAGTAACTCTATGACAGTTTGTGTTAATCATTTAAGAGCACTTGTCATATGCTCTTTAAACTATAATTATTTACTAAAAATATTTAATTTAGTAATATTAGTTCTATTTTACAACATCGTATACTATATATACATATACACGTGCAACGCACGTGCCATGAAACTAGTTACCTTAAAAGCATGAACTCCTAATTGTAGTTATTCATCACGAGAGTTTTATTCCTATTCAAGGCCTCTACATACAGAATCTAACTATTATACATCTTATATAATTAGTTGTGTACTTGGTAAGTTGATTAAAATTTAAAAACACATCTCTTGGAGTTCAATGGAATAACGTATGTTGCTCAAATAATTTGGATTAAATGATGTCTTGGCAAGTCCCTTATTCAAAATTATTCGCAGTCGATGACACTACTTTGATAGCCAAAAGGCATATTTTGTTATTTATGTTTCGATCAATTGGTTAAAACATAATTATTTTTTTTGCGACTTTTAATCTAATGTTTATAAGGAGATAATTATTTCTTTAATATTTGATTAATATGGATTCATCCTACTTTGAGGGGTAATTCATTGACTCCAATCCAACATGTGAACTCCAAACTTTTGATTAAGGTTGAGTAAAATACTTACCATCTCATATTCCTTTATTTTTTGCATGTCACTAATCAATTGAATGCCTCTATAAGATAGAAAGTTAAATAACTAAAACTTCAAGGTAGTGTGGAACCACCATAACTTCTGAACACTCAAAAGTCCCTTCTTGGACATTCCATGGATCTTTTAGCCATTGAAAACTCTATAAAGATCAATGTCATTTATTTTACAAGTTTAAGAATTCTAATCTACATGACACCAATAGTCTAATGATTACATCAAACTCTTGATTAACATATATTTACTTCAACATAATGATCAAAAGCATAAACATAAACAACAAAGTTTAAAACATGTACTCAAAAATAATAATTAATAACATAAGCATAAATTAATGACTGTAAAAAAACATATTAGGATCGGTAACAATAGAATGAAACAGATAGGAAAAACTCGAGCCCACTGAATGCACATTATCCCCTTAAGAAAATTATTCTCCTCTAGTACCCCATGATTCTATTCACCAGTGTATTGATACAAAAACAATGGTGTCAGTGAGTCACTCAACAGGAGCAAAGTACACGAATATTTCATTGTGCAGAAGAAGAAGAAGAAGTTCAGAATTTTCGTTGTTTTAAAATGTGAGGAAATCCCTCTATTTATAGACAACAAAGGGAAGTGTGAATAAATGCTTATTGTGCCTTGTCGGAAAAGTCACAACTCTTTGGAAAAGTCACAACCTTTCATAAAAGTCACAACTTTTCATAAAAGTCGCAACTTTTCATAAAAGTCACAACTCTTCATAAAAGTTACAACTCTTCATAAAAGTCGCAACTTTTCGTAAAAGTCACAACTTTTCATAAAAATCACAATTTTTCATGAAAGGAAAGGCTAATTTTAGAAATAAATAAATTAAAAAGGAATCCTGGTTTGTGGTGGCGCCACGTAGGCGGATCTAGGGTTCTCTTTTATATATATATGATTAGTATGTAATGTTCCAATATATGAAGTTAACATGATGTAGTCTAAATTTATTTGTTTTTGTTAACAATTCCTCTTGTGATGTAGATATATGCTTCTGAATATCTTTTTTTCAAATTTAGAGAATTGTCACGATTTGTTTTTGATGGTTAAGACAAAAGAGTGACTTTATTTATCAATATTACTTATGTGATATAGACTCTCGGAAGTTTGCTTCAAAATTGTTATTACTATATAAATATTGCCCTTTTGTTTTACTTATTTACTATTTCTTAATATTTAAGTATTTTAGACGAAGAAAAGTTCACATAACTTGTAATAACACCAGTTGAAGTTTGTATTAGTTTAATTTTTATTATTTATTTAATAGCTAATTTTATGAGATAAATATTTTCATTAATGCAAATATTTATTTATATTTGGGTAGGTATTTGTATTTAAATCAAAGTATTATATATGTCACAAATGTATTATCAAGTCGAGATCTTCCAACTTCAAAATGTATTATTTTAAAATGTTCCGAGTTCTTTTTTAAAAAAATACTCATAGCAAATGTGAAAATATGTGAATATATAAAATGTAGTTGTTCTCTTCACATGTTCATATTACATCTAAAAAATTTAACATGCAAAGCACAACTGGTTAGATAATAACAAAAATACAAAACAAATATTGTCTATAAGGTAAATATTAGTGAGATAAGACTAATTACATGATTGAACCTCATCAAATTCAAATAAATATATACATAATTGCATTTAACTAATAAAAATTTTCATTGACCATCTTCATAGGTTTGCGTGAATAAGAGATATATATATGACGATCTACATTGAACATTCACAAAAGAATTTGCAATATTATTTTTTGCTAAGCTTATTATTCAAATCTTCGCTTAAATAAGCAATATTATTTACTGTAACATATATTTTTGAAATTGGTAAGAATTTTAACTTCCTTACTATTTTTTCATTTTAAAAATATATTTTTAAAAAAAATCGAAACATCATATTAGACTAAAAAACTGCTAATTCAAAAGAATTTAAACATCCTCTCATGTTTGTATCCTATTTCGACTATATGTTTTCATTCTAAAATTTTACAGTACAAGACAAGAAGAGAAATTGTGACGATCTAAATTGGTGTCCAAGGTATAGTACATTGTACTTCAGTTTGATTTTGTGTGTGTATGGGCTTAAAACTTACTTCTTTTTCAAATTGGTTCTTCAAAATGATATCATTACGAACACTATGTAAGGTTAACATATAAAGTTATTTTTTGTTGTTTTAATTAGGACCTCTTTTGGTTGAACGTTTTGTATTTTTTATTTGAAATTGAGTTATTTCCTTCTTCTAGATCTCAAATAAGAGTAATTAACTCAAAAGGTTATTCAATTATGAAAAATTATGTAACAATAAAGCCACTCAACTTAGTTCCTTTTTCTTATAAAATCACTCGATCAAATTTATATAAGAAATATCTAACGTGATAAATAAATTAATTTTTTATGTCGTGAAAATATAAATTCCACAAACAAAACAAAATTAAAGAAGACCCTATCATAAACCTGACTCTCCTGTTCACTAATAATATAATAGAGTACTACATTTTCCCTACTTTTCATTAGTGCATTTCATGAAGCTCTTTTATTATACAACTAGTATTTATATTCGCGTATTGCGCAAAAAATAGTAACTATTAATTTATCATAAGAAAATATTACTTGAAAATACAATAGTCACAAAGGAGCATAACATAATTTTGATTTTGTTAGTAGTCTCATTATATTATTTGTAGTCTTCTTGCTTATTAAAAATACATAATCGATACTCGTTATATATTTCAAGCAAAGATATAAATTTTTAATATAAGTATAGTAGAATTACTGTACTTTGAATTTAATTAGACAATAAGTTTTTTGAGTGTCGACGTAAGTAAAATTATATCATTGTTGCAATCTTCTCATCAATTGTCTCTTTGTTAATAAATAATAAGTCTATTGATTTGAATGCATCGTGAGTATTTGCGGAAAAAAAATTGTGTAATGACCTGAACCCGAAAGGTCATTTTTGATATTTTTGAATAGTCATTTAACTATAGTTAATTAATTTACGGGTAATTTTTTTATTGTTAATAATAATGGGCCAAATCTGAAATATTAAAATAAGTTAGTAGAAATTATTACTTTTAATAATAATTAATTTAGAAGAGAATAAAGAGAAAAAATAAATCCATATGTGCCTACGGCGAGCACGAACACATAGATCGGCGCCACCATTCAAGTAAGCAATTTTTTTATTGTAATTGAGTTTAACTCTACACTTGCAACCATCAGTTTTCAATTAGGTAATTTACTCGCGCTTCGCGTGGGCATAAATAATCTTTTTATGCTTTTGAACAACCTATCCAATAATCGATTGTTATAAGAAGAAAAAAAGTAAATTTTAGTTGGTTTTTAGAACATCTCAAAAGAAATTAAATGATTTGACATTATCACATATCTCAAGAATTGTAAATATATAATTAATGATTAAAGAAATCTTGATATCTAATCATTTTTATCTTTTACATAATTTATCATAATATATGTTTGATGATATAATTGTATTGTTAAAATTGAGTGATGTTTTTATGTAGTGATTAAACATCACTTTTTCTATTTTTTGTATATGAAAAATATAGAATCTGATAATTTTATGGTTCGAATAACTCCTTGTGAAAAAAACTCATGTGAAACTTTTTGATAATCAATATTAGTTATAAATAAGTTAAGACCGTTAAAATATGTACACCACAACAACATAATTTTTTTTTAGAGACAATCTACTTGTTTGAGGTCAACGGTTCACCACTTTTCGTTATTGTTACTTTGTTACTGTAACAAAATTTATAGAAAGAGAAAATAAATTTGAAGCAATAGCAAAATAATATTATTGACCCTTTTAGAAATTCATTTTTCATTAAACTGCTGCTCTGAAGGCCCTTGTAAATGCTTCATCAATGCAACTTTATGATTTTTTCAGAAATATGTATGTATAATTGTTGCATTATGAAAGGACATGTAGATCAAAATGTTGGATTATAGACTCATGTTAAAGAAATATTCTCGAACATTAAAAAATTAAAAATGAGTCTAACCTGGATAACTCAAACGCTCAGCAATGACTTGGGACATGAAGGACAACAAATCTATGTTAATAGACATATCTTTTGTAGTTTAAGATATTACTTTTATTTAGAGTAGGTTTTGTTTCATATTGTTCAAATTAAGTTTGCCGAAAATATTCATAACTCACACAAAAAAATATTTAGAAGGCAGAATGAGAAGGAAAAAAAGAAAAACATTAAAAGGACGAAAAGCTTTGTTCAAGTGAGATCATATAGATACCAAACGAAAAATAATTAATATAATTTTAAGGAAACAACAAAATAGTGAGAAAAAACATACATTAAAGGAAGTATGAGATATTCAGTGATGATAACAAATCATTCTAACCAGAAAGGTTCCTATCTTTTGAAATAACATACCTCAAAAAATTTACTAACACTTCAATCAACTTTCAATCCTTAAAGTACTCATAATATCCAATGATAAAATTTAGTAAAAATAGATAACAACTTAAAAACAAAAAATACGGGCATGCAAAGTTATTAACTCTCAGAGGATTTTCTAAAGAACACAACATCGCATCCTTGTATTTGAAGGAATAACGTTGTTGATGATGAAATTAGAGATTTGTAAGGGTTTTTTTTTATTGTACCTTCAACAATTTTAGTAGAGAAAACTTTCTTGAATACTCAATTAACGGTTGTTATTTAATTTGTACTAACAATAACTTTGCATAAACATAAACAACAAAGTTTTAAAGCATGTATTCAAAAACAACAATTAATAGTATAAGCATAAATTAATGAATGTAAAAAAACATACCAGGATCTTCAAAAATAGAATGAAACGGAACGGAAAAAATTGAGCTCATTGAATGCACAGTGTCCCCTTAAGGAAATTATCCCCCTCTAGTACCCGGTGTTTAAAGGAATAGATCATCTCAAGATAGAACAATTCGATTCACCAGTGTATTGATACAAAACAAATGATGTCTATGAGCCATTCAACAGGAGCAAAATACACAAATATTTAATAGTCTAGACGAAGAAGAAGAAGTTCAAAATTTTTGTTGTTTTAAAATGAGAGAAAACTCCTCTATTTATAGACAACAAATGGTAGTATGAACAAATAGTTATTGTGTCTTATCGGAAAGTTACCACTCTTTGAAAAAGTTACAACCCTTCAGAAAAGGTCACAACCTTTCGTAAAAGTCACAAATTTTCATAAAAGTGACAAATCTTCATAAAAGTCACAACTTTTCATGAAAGGGGAAGACTAGTTTTGGAAATAAAATTAAATAAAAGGGAATCCGATTTGTGGTGGCGCCACGTAGGCGGACCAAGGATTTTCTTTTATATATATATATATATATATATATAGTTAAATTCAATTCTATATGAAATTAATTAGCATAGGAATTGGGTTTTCTTCATTTGTTGACCATTATAGTGATTCATGGGTTTTTGGGGCTTAGTTGAGGCGATCAATTATTATTATTATTATTATTTTATTAATATAATGGGTATATTAAATTAAAGTTTGGCAATTGTGAAACCACATCTTGTTGCTGCTAGGGGTGTACATAGGTCGAGTTGATTTAATTTTTTATTAAAAAAATCAAATTAATTATGTCAGTTTATTAAATTTATAAACCAAATCAAATCAAAATAAATTTGGTTTTTTTTTTCAATTTTAGTTGGTTCTTTTGATTTTTTATCAATTTTTTGGTTTTCTCATTTTTTTTAAAAAATATATAAGTTTTACGATAGGAGAAGTCAATATTCATCTATCCATCTTGTGTTTTTAGTATATGGAATTGACTTTATTCTACATTTGGACAACTATCATAGTATATGACTTGCACTCAATGTAGCAATATGTTTATCTACCCATCTGCAATATGTTTATTAGGACTTAGGAGTGTACAAATGAACAAGCTTTGTACCTCCATAACCCAACATCCTGACAACTTCTCAATAACCATTTCATTTCAATCTGATTTCTACAAGTTTTGATTATCAAGATCCTCACATGATCAGTATGAGCAAATTTTTTTATCAAAAACAAGTCTATTTAGCATTGAAAATTAAAAAGTTCACATCATGTTTGTAAAAAATCCTACCAACAAAAGAACTACAAAGTTACTCCAATAACTTCAATCACTATGATGCAGATGCATATTTTCTTCATCGAAACTAATATATACTCAAAAGTTCACATAGACATACATTCTGGAAAAAAAAAATTATCAGTACGTGAACAAGTAACTAGACTTGTAAAATTAACTTTGTTAGATAATAAAGAACTGTAAAACGCTATTTGAATAAAGGGGAACGAAATACCTATATATCAAAAGAAATGCAAAATGCTATTTCATTAAACAAATCGATACTCAAAGGAGCACCTGGACATTCTGAAAGGAAAAGAATTATTAGCACATAAATGAGTAATTAGATATTGAATCACTTGTCAAATAAACTTTGTTAGATAGCAACTAGCATAAAGTTGTTTTCAAAGTAGAAAATTAATAGCAAAAATAAAAAATTAAGAATTAAATTAGTAAATTACCTTTTTCAACTTCCTCAATTTTCTGAACTTCCTCCAAATAATCTTGAACCTTCCATTCTTTAGAAGGTGACTATATCCATTGTTGAGTGCAAATAAGAGCTTCTACTGTCTTTGGTGATAAAGAACTCCGATATGAATCAAGAATACGATCACCTGTATTGAAAGTTGATTCAGATGCAACAGTGGACACGGTAATAGAAAGAACATCCCTTGTCATTTTCTAAATAGTTGGATATCTACTCAATGAAGCTTTCCACCAAGTCAAGATATTCAAATCTTTTGGCTTCTCTACATTATCCATCAAATATTGATCAAGCTCAGTTTTTTTCCAATGTTAACCTCATCTTCTAAATGTTTCTCCGATTGAGAATGCAATATATCATCAACTTCACCCATCATGTTAGTGTCACCTCCAATAAAGTTTCAGTCGAAGAATCATTATAGTGATTATACAAGTGTTTCAAGATACCTTCCACATTGTCTACCTTTAATTTTCCCAGTAAAGAGCCATATGATTTGCTAAGAATAAAATTGACATATCGCATCTTATACCTAGGATCCAACACAATAGTGATGAACAACAACATGTTCAAATTCTCTGGTTTCTCAATATTCTCCCAATATTTATCAAACTTAACCTTCATACTTTCAGCCATGTCAATCAAAATAAGATCTTCACTACAAGAGTATTTCAGTACAAAACTTCGAACATTAAAAAATTCATGGAAGAATAAATTTGAGATATCATATAAGCTCCCTGAAAATTTTAAAGTAGACTGATAGAAGATTTTAAGGAACTTTATAAAACCTTTCACAAATTTCCAATCATCTGTAGTTGGATGTCCTTTCAATTCACTTTGAAGATAATACTTTCGATAGTTATGATCATTCACGTACATTCTTGCAAAGGCCTTTTCAAAATTTACAACAATTTCTAACATCGTATATGTAGAATTCCACCTAGTTTTAACATCAAGACTTAAGAGACCATGAGTGTCTAGCTTAGCCTTCTCAACATTTGACTTGAAAGAGGCAAACCTAGAGGCAGAAGACTTGACATATCACTGCATTCCTTATGCGAGAAATTGGTCAATTTGTTCATCTAAACCTTCTTTTACAATTATGTTCAAAATATGAGCGTTACATCTAACATTTAAAAACTCATCTCTCAATATGAACCTTTTTCAATCATCAATACGTGCCTTCAAATGCTTAATGGCAGTATCATTGGCAGATGCATTATCCATAGTCATTGTAAACAAATTTTCAATTTCCCAATCCAACAAACATGCTTCAATACATTTAGCTATAGCCTCACCCTTGTGATCCGGAATTTGGAAAAAATTAAGAATCTACTTCTGTAAGTTCCATTCATTATCAATCCAATGAGCAGTCACAATCATAAAAGTCAAATTTTGAAGTGATTTCCATGTATCACTAGTAATACATATATGTTGATTCTTGACAAGTTTTTTAAGCTTCTCTTTCTCTTCTTGATAATTCTTCAAACAATGTCTAGCCACAGTTACCTGTGAAGGTAATTCAAAATTAGGCAAAGCTTTGGCCATCAATTTTTTAAAACTTTCCCCTTCAACAACTTTAAATGGTTGTTCATAAATAATGATAAAGTTGGCGATGGCTCTCCTGATATCCTCCATATTGTACACAACCTTTTCAATAGAACTTGTTCCATTTTCTTATACCCTACTTTGAAAGGTACAGATTTTTAAGTTGTTTTCCTTCTTTTGAGACATTTGTCATTTAAATGTGACCACAATACAAAAGTTCTATTTGTTTTTGTCTCAGTAGCAAAGTGTTTTACACAATAGTTACATTTTGCTCTTCGTTTACCTCATTTAGCAATAAATTTAGCAAAGTGATCCCAGACCTGTGACGTTCTCTTTCAGTATTACCATCTGTGGGATTGGAATCTATCGGGGTTGTTCTTTTTTACTTTTTAGGAGGAGTGTGGAGATGAAGAGTGTTTTTACCTTTCTTTTGAGGTATAGATACAACCGGAGGACTGTCAATAATCGTTCCTACATCTACTCCAGTCGTAGTCTCCATCTAAGAAAGTGAAACATAAAAAATTAAGACTTATCGTAGTAGCAACCATCAACCGTTCAAAATAAGGTTACTCTTTGTGAAATAGTATGCCTTGTTTGAAGATATTGTAATTGACGATTTTCATTTATAAATTTACATTTGCAAGAAAAAAAAAAGAGGAAAACAAACCTGACTATCACCAAATAGATGAGCTGATCAATGAGCAGAATGAGAAGATGAGGATTGAGGAGCTCTCTGGAAAGTTGAAAGATTGGAAAGTGGAAAGTGAGAATAGTGACTAGTTTCTAGGGTTTTAACTTTTAAGTTTATATTGGGCTTGGATCATTTAACCAATTAATGGACAAGTATATATTATAACTTACAAGTTATAAGCCCAAATCTGAATATATATCTAATTTGTACATATTGAAAATTAATAAAACTAATTTTAAAATATTTACAAAATAGATTATATGAATATATTTTATGTATATAAAGTTAAAATTACATATTTATTATGTAGGTTTGAGTTGGATTTGATTTGACTTTTTTTTATTGATACCAAACCAAACAAAAAGTGGTCAGTTTTTTTTCAACGCCAAACCAATCAAACCAAACCATAAGTCGGTTTTTTTTTCGGTTTGAATTGGTTCATCGTATCAATTTGACTTTACGGATTGGTCTGTACACCCCTAGTTGTTGCATCATTTTGGCGGCTTTCAAAATTTAGGGGACAAGGAACAGTGGAATATTATAGTATAATGATGACTTAAGTATTAAGCTAAATTCACATAAGGGTATTAAATTATATGAATATTATTAAATTTTATGGTATTGAGAAGAATTAAGACATAACCCTAGGCTTAAAATTTGAAAATATGAGAGGTGACATGTTAATTGGTATCAAGATTAAGAACTTGATTATAGATTTGGGTGATATTTTTGGGTCTATTCTAGATATATTATAATATGGGTGTTGTTGGGTTAGAAATCTTACTGTGATTATTTACATGAATAGATTGCATTGATTTGGAAGCCCAACGAAAGGGGAAGACTAAAGTTCCGGAGTAATTATTCGATTGTTATAGGCAAGTGGATTTCTAAACCCTTGTTAAGTCTATAGAATCGTGTATTTCCTTGTAGTATGTCTTTGGGAGTAATGGGACTTGGTTATGGGTTGAATTGTACATATTGAATGATTCTAATGATAAAAAAGAGGTGATAAAAGGCAATGTAATTAATTATGTTATTAATTATTGGTGTGTGATATGTTGAGAATGGTTTCAAAGACTTATTGATTCATTGTTGATGTTGTATCACGATTGTGTTGTTGTGAATTGTGCATTGTTATGAAAATGGCCATCTCTTCATTATTTGTGTGAACTTGTCATTTGCATTGGTTCGGAGACATGGTTCTGATAAGTGTTATGTGGATTGAGTAAGAGTAAGATGTTAAATAGGATGTACCATTTCGAGGGACATATCGCGCGCCACGACAGATACTATATTTTGAGGAACATGTCACACATCGCGGCAGATTTCATTATCGAGGGACGTGTCGCACGCCGCGATAGATTTTATTATCAAGGGTCATATCGCACACTGCGACGGATGCATAGACAGATATGTCCCTTATGGGTCCCGGACTGAGAGACAGCGGGTATGTATCGTTAGGTCATACATGCATCACTATACTTGAGAGACAGGGGGTATGTATCGTTGGGTTGTGCAACAGCTAGTCTGTTTGAAATGATGACCTTGATCTGAAGTTTGACTGTTAGGCTCTTTAGATGACATCTTAGGTACTTACATGTTGAACATTGCTAGTCTGGAAAATAAATTGGTGAACTAATAAACTAGAAAATATAGTCTTGTGTCATGTGTGTGTGAGGTTTGCTTGTAGTCTAACGCTATGAGCAAAAACTAGAACTTGCCCGAGTAGTCTTGCTTAAATTTGAGAATAACCCATTTAAAAACCAAAAATAAAACAACCAAATAGCAAGCATACCACTTGAACTCGATTTGAGCCTGATAACTAATTTTGTTCTTACCCACTTGATATCATATCCTTGAGTCTCCGAAGATACGATGCCACAACTCAGGCCAAAAGCCTAAGTTGAGGGTGATTACAACCCGAGCAGAAAGAAAAGGTGAAAAAGAAGGTTCATTTAGTTAGCTTGAAAGCACAAAATGTGCAATAAAACAAAAAAGAATTGTCGCTGGGATGTACTAAAATGAAAAAAAATAGGGAATCACTCAGAAAAAGTTGTGTGCAAACAAAACTTTGGAGAACCAAGGTTCTAGTCACTCACGAAACCAAAACTCCATTCCCTAGCCTGAGCCTATGTTACAAGCTGATAAAGTCCTACAATGATCCTATTCTGATTGTTTGAAAGATAGAGCGTAGAAATCAAGGGCAAGTCTGTGGTCTTTTGTTGTTAGTGTTAGAAGTTCTTTGAGAGTGTGAGCGTAGAACTTAGTCCCAATTACCATGAGTGGGGGACTTCTTTGGTGTGAGGACACAGTGATTGCATTTGATAGTTAAATTGTGTTAGCTAATAGAGCACATGCATAAGCATGATCGACTGTGAGTAATGGGATGTAATATATTGATCCTTTGGATACAAATTGTGGTTGAGATGGGTGCTTCATAGTTTCAAAAGGTTTTGAAGGTTTTATTGCTAAATGTATTGCTTTTCTCATCACTTAAGGACAAGTAATGGTTCTAAGTTGAGGGTGTTGATGTGGCATGAGATCTTAGCACATTTGATGCTCAAAACTAAGGATTATCGCGATAATCGAGTGTATTTATGTGGATATGATGTGTTTGGTGATGTTTGTATAGGTAAAGCAGTTGGACGTGAAAGAGAAAAGAAAAGAAGAAAATGCAAGCTGGAATTTGGGATTCTGATGTCCAAGTGAAGACCACGGGGCCCTAGACGGGTCATGGTCCTCCTGACGAGCCGTGAAGATGCTCGTGGTGATGAAAGAGTGTGCATAGAGTTTTTGAGGTTGCAGACCAAAAGTATTAAGTAAAGACCACGACGCCTTTGATGGTCTGTGGTCCATGTCACGAATCGTCATGGAGCCCGTGAAGGAGATCCAGTGAATATGCATAAAAAACTTGGAGAGTGAATTGGCCAAGTGAAGACTACAGGCACCTATACAGACCGTGGTCATTGTCACGATTCGTGGTGTTGTCCATGGTGACTTTCTAGGGTGCAGGCCTTGAAGACCCAAGTTTGGAGAAGTGCCAAGTAAAGACCACAAAGGGCTTCACGGACCGTGAATCCCTTGATGGACCGTCAAAGCACTCGTGAAGCTGCGCGATCGATTAGTCCTACTTCGAGTAGGACTCTTTTCTTGGACACTTTATTTGAATTAATTAGGTCATTTTTTCATTTTTATCTCGTGATATCTGGAACGAGCGACGAAGTTTCAAATATTCTTAGTTTTGGTTTTGAACGATTAACATTGAATCAAGTTGCGAAGTTGGATTTTTGGTTTTGAATTATCAAGTGCTTATTGATTTTGCATATTTTCGTAAGTACTATCTCATCATGTTTTCATTACATACTTCTGTGTGTTTACTTGAAATCATGAGTGGCTAAATACCACAACTGGGATTGTGGAATCTATGACGAAAATCTAAGTGTAATTTCATAAGACGAGTAGAAGGCGATTTATTTTTGCAAATCATAATTCAGTTTTTGTTATTCATGTATTCTAATGAGTGCACGTATTAGAGTTACCCTATACTTGTCAATTGTTCGAGAGAAAAGTGATAGTTAGGAAAAAGCTGAATTATCCTGATGAAATGGAGTCAAAGTTCAAGTTCGTGAGAAGAGGAATTTAACACCATTATAAGTGAGAGTAAAACATGTTAACTCTCTAGGACAGAGAGGACTTGAGTGAAGATTATCTAACTAGACTGAGAAGTGTTAGATATATCTGACTCTCCTGTACTTTGTAGAGATGAATTCCCTGAAACTTATTTACGAAAGAACACTAGATGCAACGTTATTGGGAACACAATCCTAGTTTCATTTAACTATCAAAACAACTTTAAAATCAACACTCTATTAATTGTTAAACTGAATCTTATTTAACAACCTTGGTTACTAGAACTTTACAGCTAAACCCATGTTATATTCTGTAATTATTTTCTCTAGGAAATAATAACAACATTTGGGTAAACGCAACAGTGAAATCATTTATGTAAAGAAATTCTCAGTAGGATCGACCTTAACTCACGTTGAGTTCTATAAAATTGACTTCGACAGTATATACTTCTTAATTGAGGTGTAAGTTTGGACGTATCAAGAGGCAGGGGATCACACAGATAGAGTGGTTATTTTCAGCATGAGAGACCCATTCATGCATCTATGCCAACATCTGAGGGTGGTCAGATACTTGGGGTTCTTATAGCGCAGGTCAGGGCTCATACGATTCACAGCAGCGACCTACAGGGAGAGGCAATTATAGTGGATTTTCAGGATCCACACAGCAGTTCCCGAATTATAGGTTTTGCTTTAGTTGTGGAGATCCCGATCACTTGATGCAAAAGTGTACCTTCTAGAAGGGTCCTGGAGGACCCCTGCCTAATTCTTCATTTTAGACTAGACCACTAATACCATAGTGTAAAGGCTGAGGCAGATTTCAACCAGGTAAAGGCAATAGAGCTTCAGGTAGTGGTACTATAGCTCAGCAGAGTAGGGGTAGAGGTACCACCTAGGCTGGGAGTGGCAGAGGGGGCCATTGTTATGCTTTCCCAAGGACACCTGAGGCGGAGACTTCTGATGTTGTTATTACAGGTATCATCCCAGTATGACATCAATCTGTGTTTGTAGTGTTTGACCAGGGGTCTACATTATCTTATGTGTCTACCTATCTTGCTGCTGAAATTTGATATGATGTGTGATAGCATGCTTGTACCTATTCGTGTTTCTACACCTGTGGGTGAGCCCTTATCGAGTGTATCGATCAAGACTTGTTTCTCTGGCGGGGTATGAAAACTTAGGTAGACTTAATCATTCTGGGGATGGTAGACTTTGATGTTATCTTGGGTATGAATTGACTTTCTCCTTATCATGATATTCTTGATTGTAATGTTAAGACTGTGACCTTAGTAATGCCTGGTGTTCCGAGGGTTGAGTCGAAGGGTGCTAGTGGCTCTATCCTAGCAAGGTCATCTCATTCATCCGTCCTGAGAGATTGGTGGAGAGATGGTGTTTGTCTTGCTTAGCCTTCATTCGGGACACTAGGATTGAACCACCTCCCATGGATTCCGTTCCCGTGGTCCAGGAGTTTCTCGATGTATTCCCTTCTGATCTTCAAGGCGTACCCCCGATAAAGATATTGATTTTGCTATTGATTTAGAGCCAAACACTAAGCTCATTTCTATTACTCCCTACCGTATGGCTCCAGCATGGTTGAAAGAGTTGCAGGATTTGTTGAGTAAGGGGTTTATTCGCCCTAGTGTGTCACCTTGGGGTTCCCCTATATTGTCTATGAAGAAGAAAGATGGGACTATGAGGATGCGTATTCATTACAGACAGTTGAACAAGGTAACAGTGAATAATAAGTATCATCTTCCGCATATTGATGATATATTTGATCAGATACACGGAGCATCGTTGTTCTCTAAGATTGATTTGAGGTCTGGGTATCATCAATTGAAGATTAGGGCATCACATTTTCGAACTCAATATGGAAATTATGAGTTCTTAGTGATGTCCTTTGGGTTGACTAGCGCCACTGCAGCATTTAGAAGTTGATGAACGGAGTGTTTCAACCATACCTTGATTCTTTTGTGATTGTTTTCATCGATGATATTTTGGTTTACTCCAGGACTAAGGAGGACCATGTCGACAGTTGAGGATTGTACTTCAAAGGTTCAGGAAAGAGAAGTTGTATGCCAAGCTCTCAAAGTGCGAGTTCTGGCTTAATTCTATAGCATTCTTGCGACATGTGGTGTCCAAGGAAGGTATTAGAGTATATCCAGCCAAGATTGAGGCAGTTAGAGGCTGGACGCGACATACTTCTCCTACTGAGATTCAGAGTTTTATGGGATTGGCAGGCTGTCATCAATGATTTGTCCAGAGTTTCTCTACCATTGCAGCTCCATTGACTAGATTGACTCGACATGGTGTGGCTTTTTAGAGGTCTGATGAAAGTGAGGAGAGCTTCAAAAGATCAAGACGTTGTTGACTTCGGCCCCTGTGTTGACTCTACCTAAGGAGGGTGTGGACTTTATTGTTTATTGTGATTCTTCAAGAGTCAGTTTGGGTGGTGTATTAATGCAAAAGGGGAAGGTGATTGCTTATGCTTCTAGGCAGTTGAAGGCCCATGAGAAGAACCAACCTACTCATGATTTAGAGTTGGCAGTTGTGGTCTTTATACTTAAGTTATGGCTTCATTATTTGTATGTAATGCCCCAAAAAAATTTCAAATTGAGACTCGAACCTTCCTTCATTGCGAGTAGGATTTTATCGAGGAAATTAAAATTTCTTGAGTGTTAAGGTCACTAGATGTAAGTCATTCCTAATTTCCTTTAAGTTTTGGTCAACTTCAAACAACCATAACTTTCAGTACATAATGAGTTAGGTGGGCTACAAGGTACCCAATGAAAGGTCTTTAAATTATCTTTCCAATGCCACCGAGTTTGCTAAGTTTCAAGGTGGGATGAGTGAGATATGATCTTTTGAAGACAGGTTGTCCAGTTAAGGAAAGTTACCCGAAAATAATAAGGGGTATTTTTGTCTTTTCCTTACCCAATCTGATTTAATTAATTTTTAGTAATTTTTTATGGGTCTAATCCTATTAGGTTCAGTTTTATAATCCTAATATACGTCTAGGGTTTTAGTTGAGAGCTCAAGAAGAGAAAAGAGGAGAAGAGAGGTTCATTGAGAGTCTTGCATTTTGTTGCGGATTTTCGCCATGGGTTTAATCCCTAAGAGGTATGTAAGCTTCCATAGTGTTGGGTTAGTTCATTCACACACCAATTATGTTATTTTCAGTGAAATTTCATTTTTGAAGTTGAAAGATTAGAGTTCTTGAAGAGTTCTTGATAGGTGTTCTTGAAGTTCATTCTAAATCTTGTTGTGTTGGGATTTTGATGATTTCTTAAGAAGAAATTTAGTGATTTGAGTGTTTTTTGAGTACATTAGAGTTTAATTATGTTAAGTAATCGAATCCAAGTGATTGGGGAAGAAATCGTTCGATTCTAGGCGAGTTAAGGTGAGAAAACGAGCAAAGAAAGTTGTCGAAGTTTTATGGGTTGGGCATGGTTCCCCACGCTAGCCAAAGCGCCCCAACCACTTCTCTGAAGTTTTCTCGCGCCCCGCTCCACTCAGAGCGCTAGGGTCGCTTACCCCCACCCGTTTTCATAGTTTCATTCGTTTGAGTTATTTCAAAGGGTACCTTTACTTTCTTGTGATTCTAAACACTTTAAACTACTTATAAACACCTAGAAATCATTCATAACATGAATCATAACCTTGAATTCATAATTCAAATTCAATGTAGAGTTAAGAGTTAAGTTTTGAGAATTCTTTCGAACATTCTAAGAAAGTCCCTTGAGTCCTTTTGTGGAGTCTTCTACAACTTCTAGTAACTTGTTTCAAGACTCAATTAAGTGAGCATGAGAGTGAGGAGAATGTATTCATGAGTCTACTTTGTCATCACGATATCGTTAATATCATGAACCATAACTCTTGAATTCATAATTCATAATTCACATTCAAGAGAGAGTTAAGAGTAGAGTTCAAAAAAGCCTTTGAGTTCAATTGTGAATCATTTGAGATCCATCATCGATTTGAGCTAAGTTTTGAGTAAGTAAGTATGAGAATGAGAAGAGTCTCATAAATGAGTTCCTTATTGATATTTTGACCCTTGAGTCGAGTCGTTCATGCCCATAACTTTCGCATGAACTCCATCAGTTGAGTACCTTTGAGAGGAGTAGTATCTTCAAGTTCTAAGTCTTAAGTTTTGAGTTCCTAATACCCTCTGAGATTATAGTTCTAATCATGGGACTATTACATGTTACCCATGAAGTCCTTGAGTTGAATTGTTCATGCCCATAATTTTGCATGAACCCTATAAGTCGAACAGTCTTGAGATGAGAAGTATCTACGAGTCCTTGAGTTGAGTAGTTCATGCTCATAATTTCGCATGAACCCTCTGAGTTGAGTATTCTTGAAATGAGTAGTATCATTGACTCCTTAAGTTATGGAGTTGTTTAGTTCAATGCATAGTTATTGAAAACCTTGAATTGAGTCATTCACATCCATAATTCGGCATGAACCCTATTTTAAGAAGGCTTTTTACAAATTGTTTTAAAACATATTTTAAAGACTTGAACACTGAGTTGAGAAAGAGTAGAATTTAGTTCATTTTCTTTTAAATTATATATTGGAACTAAGTATTCCCAAGAGAAATTTTTTCACATTTAAGATGAGAGGAAACTGATATTTCCCAAAGAGTTTTGAGTAGTTTGAGTACCACCACTTTTAAGAAAAAAATGAGTTTTGAGAAGAGTTTCTAAAACATGATTAGTATAACAATCGAGTATGTCATCAATGTTTAAGCAGTATGATATCTAGATATCCCATCAATGTTTATATATTATGACTTTCCGAGTCATCAATGCTCATATTAAAATATGATTTTGATATGTTTTTGGGAAAGAATTTTCAAGAGCAATTACCTCTTTTAAGAAGGTAGTTTGAGCAATTATCTCAAACCAGATAAAGAGTTATGTTTTAAAACAAATGAGCTGAGTATATTTTGGGAGAAATATTGAGCACCAATATGGGGACGCGAGTTCATAATAACTCAAGTCTCTATAAACCATGTATCCATCATGGGTAGAAAGGATCATACTTTTTAGATGACTCCTTAGCGCTTTTCAGCATAGACTAGTGGATCCACTTAGTTAAGGCGTTCTATATGACGGCAAAGTATAGGACAGTTTTGGCAGCATGGGCAAGACGTTGTATCATCACTTAGACTCATAGTGGTGGTTGTCGGTTAGAGAAACTCTCATAGAGTTTTATTGTATTTTTATATACACATTGAGTATTATTGTATTTTTCAATACATTTAGTTGCTATCTACAGTTTTACAATTTTCCATATATATTACATCTTTTACTATTGTTTTATCCTTGAGTATCATGAGTTGAGTATGTTGAGTTGAATTGTGCTTCATTGAGTCAAGTACCTTATTGTTGAGTTGAGCCCCATTTCACTGAGTTGAGAACCTTATTATTGAATTGAGTATATTATCCTTGAGTACTTCTGAGTTGACTAAGTTTGAGTAGTTTTGATTATCCTTGAGTATTCCTTGAGTTGATTAAGTTTGAGAAGAGGTAAGTACGTTTCCCTTTTTATCAAGTTTGAAGATTATGCTACGCTTTAGAATTCCCATTACATACTCGTACATTCCACGTACTGAGCCATTTAGCATGCATCTGTTCATGATGCATATCCAGGTATTCAGGATCATCAACAAGAGCTTCGTTGATACCACATGGAGTTTGAGTTAGCTATGGTGAAAAGGGTCATACTTTTTAGATGAATCATTTTCATAATAGACTAGTGGATCCACTTAGTAGTTCAGATCCTATACCTTTGGCCGGGTATAGGATGCGCTGGCAGTGTGAGGAAGATCGTTGTATCATCATAATAGCTCTTATGTGATGGTTATCGGTTAGAGAAACTCCCATAGAAGTTATTGTATTTTATATACATCAGTTTATTTTGAATTTTTACATACATCTCAGAGTTCATATTGTATCATTGTATACATACAGAGTTATCATTGTATTTATAAATACACAGAGTAAAAAAAACCATGTTTTATATAGCTTTTCTTTATATTGCACATGTCTTTAAACTGCTTTATATTGAAATGAGTCCAGTTATGTTGAGTATTTCGAGTTGAGTACCTTAAGTTGAGTATCTTGAGTTGATTTGTGCTTCATTGAGTCGAGCATCATATCTTTGAAGTTGAGTATCTTATTCTAAAGTTGAGTTGAGTTGAGTGAGTTTGAAAGGAGGTACGTATGTTTCCTTTTTATCAAGTTCAAGCTTATGTTATGCCTTAGAATTCCCCTTACATGCTCATACATTCCACGTATTGAGCCATTTGGCCTGCATCTTCTCATGATGCAGACACAGGTATTCAGGATCATCAATAGGAGCTTCGTTGATACATCCAGGAGTTCGAGTTAGCTATGGTGAGCCACCTTGTTTCCGGAGGATTTCATTTACTTTCAGTTGTTAGGAGGTCATGGGTCTTGTCCCGACTTCCACCATTGTCATTTAGAGTCTTCATAGATAGACAATAGAGTTTTAGAAGTCTGTTCATTTATTTTATTAAATGTTTTAAAGACTTAAGTTGCCTATTTTGTGGCGAGTTAAATAATTTATTTTATTCGGAATTTTCTTTTGAGTTAAAGCTTTCTATTTAAGTTTCATGAATATGTATTTAGTTTTTAAGCTTTGTATGTTTGAGTTAGTCTTCCGCTTGAAGTCAGCTAGGATGAGAGTTCTCTTGGGGACCAGCAATGGTTCTTGAGTGCCGGCCACGTCCAGGGTGTAGGCTCGGTCGTGACAAACTTGGTATCAGAGCACATAGTTCAAGTGTCCTAGGGTGTCTATGAAGCCCTGTCAAGTAGGATTTTATTTATGGTTGTGAGGGCCCCACTTCTATAAATGAGGGAGTACAGACATTTTTTAGAAAAGTTTCCCTTATTTTAAATTCTTAATCGTGCAATAGAGCTATGTCATAGAGACTTATTGTAACTCGTGCGTTTCTCAGAATCATTTGACTACCCATCATACTAGAGGTGGTTGAAAAATAGAGTCAGTTCTTTGTCGATGAGTTGTTCTTAGCAGTCTTGAGAAAGTCATGAGACTCCAAAGGGGCTTGAGCGAAGCCCAAGAGTAAGTTAAGTGTACAGTTTCAGAGGAATTCCCCTATAATTATATGAATCGTGCGTTTGAGCTGATAGTGAGTTGTACTCTTTTCCCTAAGCCTTATTTCAACTGAGATCCTTATGAGGTGGTATGTTTAGAGCTTGGGTAGTATTTTCACCCGAAAAGGTAGCATGAGCGACGAGATCATGAGAAGTAGTAGTGATAGAGCCCAAAGTTAGAGGAAAGTATGCAGAGGTTTAGTGATTTAAGAAAGGAATATAGTGTTTTGAAGAGCGATATTACTATAGTCATGCACCCCGTAAGTTATTGATGAGGAGCTTTTCGTTACGGGTAGAGTAAGAGTTTCTAGTCAAGATGAGATAGAGTATATGTTTGTTACCAGTGATGTCGATGTGCCATCGTATTAGAGTAGACTAAATTCATGTGTTGAATAGAAGCAAAGAGTATTCATGAGTTTATAGATCTAAGCTAGGCTTATGATTTTGAGGGAAAGCCCATAATATTCAAAGTGTAATAGAACTAATTAGGCATTGATATATAGTGAATGAGTGAATAGTACTTATGTTGTGAAGTCGAAGGTGATAGTAATTGTAAGTGTGAAGACTAAGAGGTGACGATTGCCTATTTGTCATAAGGTCCTAGTGGACGAGTGCTTCTGAATTTGTATCTAGTAGTTGTAAGTTAGTATAGTAAGAGAGAAATCATGTTAATATTCGGGTTTAGTCATAAACATTAAGCTTGAATTTGAGATGAGTGTCATGATAAAAGGAACGGCAACATGAGGGTGATGATGTTAGTCTTAAGATTTGATCTAGAAGACTTGAAGAAATTGAGGTGATTAGCTGCAATAGATATGAGTGGTACAAGTGAGAGACCCTAACCTTTAGATAAGGGCAGTGAAGTGTGGCTAAGTCACAAGAGTAATAAGAGCGTTACGAGGTGTACTGAGAGGGTATGTAAACACCTTAGAAATAAGTCTTAGTACCTGCTTATTGAGAGTTCGGTAGTCATGAGATAAACTTCTCCCGAGTGTTAGAGTAAAAGAAGATGTAGACCAGTTAGAGATGATAGAATGTGTCCATAGCTTTCAAGTGTCAGCTTTAGATCTAAGGGGAGATAGCAAGATGAGAAATCGAGTCAAGTGTTTGAGATGGTAATGAATTCCAAAGAGTTTGGGGGATATCTTTTTAGAGGTCCTTTTAGTAATTAAGTGATGTTAGAAAGAGGAGGTTGATGATCCTATCGTGATAATGATGGTGTGATAATTCTGTCAAATGTTATTAATGAGGAGGAAGAAGAATATGAGATTTTGCTATGAGAAATAGTTAAATGAGAGCCCTTAGTTGGTTCCGAAGGAGTTAGTTAGAAGGAGTCCATGGAGTTGTTAGAATACTAAGCTTGAATGTGGTGTTAAAGAGTAATAGTCTTGGGATGAGATTTCCTATAGAGAGGTATAGAACTCGAACCTAAGGATTTGGGTTACGCTTGAATATAGTAAGAGCATACCATTAGACTCAAACCTTAGTAAGATTAACCCCATTCCATACCCAGACCAGTCGTCATTCGAGGACGAATGATCCCAAGAAGAGATATTGTAACACCCCAGAAAAAATTTTGAACTAAGACTCGAACCGTTCTTCGTAGTGAGTGAGATTTTACCAAGGAATTTAAAATTTCTTTGGTATTAAGTTCAGGTCACTAGATGTAGAACCTTGAGTTCAAAAAAGAACTAAATTGGAAATAGCAAAATCTGAAATTTTGCAAGTTAAGCTAAGTATGAGTATTGGGTCAACTTCAAACGATGATAACTCATAGCTCAGAATGATTTAGGTGTTCTACCATATACCGTAGGGAAGATCTTTGAATTATCTTTCCAACGCCACCGATTTTTCTAAGTTTCGATATCGTATGAGAGAGATATGTCCATTCGAAGTTGGGCTGTCTAGATAAGGAAAGTCAAATCCGGATTTTAGAGAGGTATTTTGGTCTTTTCCTTACCCAATAAAATTGAATTCATTTTTAGTAATATTTTAGGGGTATAATCTGATTAGGTTTAGTTTTATAATCCTAGTTTACACCTAGGTTTTTAGTTGAGAGTTCAAGTAGAGAAAAGAAGAAGAGAGAAGAGGAGAAAAGAGAAAGGATCGAAGCGTTCGTCGAAATTCTTGAGAGTTGTTGTGGATTGTCGCCATAGGTTTGATCCCTAAGAGGTATGTAAGCTTCCATAGTGTTGGGTTAGTTCACCCACACGCCAAACATGTTATTTTCAGTGTAAACTCATTCTCAAAAGTTGAAGGATTTAAGTTCTTGATAGGTGTTCTTGAAGTTCATCCTTAATCTTGTTTTGTTGGGGTTTTGATGATTTCTCGAGATAAAAGTGCTTGTTTTGAGTGTTTTTTTTAGTAGATTAGTGTGTACTACGGTTGGGTAATTGAATCTAAGGAAAACTTGAGAAAAAAAATTGATTTAAAGCGATTTAAGGTCAGAAAACGAGAGGAAAAGTTCGTCAGTTTTGCCTGGGGCAATGCTGGTGCGACGCGCCCCCGTTGCTTCAGGAAGGCTGGGGTGACGCGCCAGCAATGCACCATAAATGAGCCCTAGTAAATTGAGGCCTGGCGCGCCGCGCCAGGGACGCGCTCAGATCGGTGTTTTTCACAAGTTTTTCATCGTTTAGCCTATTTAAGTTATTCTAAAGTGTCCTAACACTTTCCAATGATTCTAACTACTCTAAATGACTTCTAAACATCTAGAAATCATCCATGAATATGAATCGTAACCTTGAATCCATAAATCCAAATTCAAGGTAGAGTTAAGAGTTAAGTCTTGAGAGTTTTTTTCGATCATTTTGAGATAGTCCCTTTGAGTTTTCTTTGAAGAACCTTCTACAAACTCAAATAACTTGTTTCAAGACTCGAGCAAGTGAGTATGAGAATGAGGAGAATGTATTCATGAGTCCACTTTATCATCACGATATCCTTCCTACCATGAACCATAATTCTTGAATTCATAATTCACATTCAAGAGAGAGTTAAGAGTAAACTTCAAGAAATTCTTTGAGTTCAATTGTTAATCCTTTGAGATCCATCATCGATTTGAGGAAGTAAGTATAAGAATGAGAAGAGTCGTATACATGAGTTCCTTATTGATATTTTGACCCTTGAGTCGAGTCGTTCATGTCCATAACTTCCGCATGAACTTCATCAGTTGAGTACCTTCGAGAGGAGTAGTATCTCCAAGTTTTAAGTATTGAGTTCATAATCCCTTATGAGATTATATTTATAATCATGACACTATTACATGTTACCCATGGAGTCCTTGAGTTGAATTATTCATGCCCATAATTTTGCATGAACCTTGTAAGTCGAACAGTCTTGAGATGAGAAGTATATTTGAGTCCATGAGTGAGTAGTTCATGATCATAATTCTGCATGAGCCCTCTGAGTTGAGCATTCTTGAAATGAGTAGTATTAGTGAAGTTCTTGAATTCCAAGTATTGAGATCTATCTATGGTTATTGAAAACCTTGCATCGAGTCGTTCACGTCAATAATTCGGCATGAACCATATTTTAAAAAGTCTTTTACAAGTGTTTTAACTTTGTTTGAAGACTTAAGTTTTGAGTTCAGTAAAGAGTAAAGTTGAAGTTCATTTCTTCTAAGGTATATAGGGATTATGTATTCCAAAAAGTGTTTAAAATGTTTTCACATTTAAATAAGAATGGAAAACTGGGATTTTCAGCCTTTGAGCTAGTGTTTCAATAAAGAGCCTTTGAGCTAGTTTTTTAGTCAAGAGCCTTTGGGCTAGTTTTCAGTTAAAGAGTAAATGATTTCACAATTAAGCAAGAGAGGAAACTTTGATTTCCAAGATAGCCTTTGAGCTAAGTATTTTAGCACTAATCTCAAATCACAGAAAGAAGTATGTTTTTAAAACATAAGAGCTAGTATATTTTTGGGAGTAGTATTGAGCACCGATATGGGGGAGAATTCAGACAACTCACAGCCCCCATAAACCATGTAGCCACCATGGGTAGAAAAGGGTCATACTTTTTAGATGAATCATTTTCACAATAGACTAGTGGATCCACTTAGTAGTTCAGGTACTATACCTTTGGCCGGGTATAGGATGCGCTGGCAGTGTGAGGAAGATCGTTGTATCATCACAATAGCTCTTATGTGATGGTTGTCGGTTAGAGAAACTCCCACATAAGTTATTGTATTTTATATACATCAGTTTATTTTGAATTTTTACATACATCTCAGAGTTCATATTGTATCGTTGCATACATACAGAGTTATCATTGTATTTATAAATACACAGAGTTAAAAAAAACCATGTTTTAAACAGCTTTTCTTTATATTGCACATGTCTTTAAACTGTTTTATATTGAAATGAGTCCAGTTATGTTGAGTATTTCGAGTTGAGTACCTTAAGTTGAGTATCTTGAGTTGATTTGTGCTTCATTGAGTCGAGTATCATATCTTTGAAGTTGAGTATCTAATCCTTGAGTTGAGTATCTTATTCTTAAGTTGAGTTGAGTTGAGTGAGTTTGAAAGGAGGTAAGTATGTTTCCTTTTTATCAAGTTCAAGCTTATGTTATGCTTTAGAATTCCCCTTACACGCTCATACATTCCACGTACTGAGCCATTTGGCCTGCATCTTCTCATGATGCAGACAATGGTATTCAAGATCATCAATAGGAGCTTCGTTGATACATCCGGGAGTTCGAGTTAGCTATGGTGAGCCTCCTTGTTTCCAGAGGATTTCATTTACTTTCAGTTGTTAGGAGGTCGTGGGTCTTGTCCCGACTTCCATCATTGTCATTTAGAGGCTTCATAGATAGACAGTAGAGTTTCAGAAGTCTGTTCATTTATTTTATTAAATGTTTTAAAGACTTAAGTTGCCTATTTTGTGGCGAGTAGAATAATTTGTTTTATTCGGAGTTTTCTTTTGAGTTAAAGCTTTCTATTTAAGTTTCTTGAATATTTATTCAGTTTTTAAGCTTTGTATGCTTGAGTTAGTCTTCCGCTTGAAGTCAACCATGATGAGGGTTCGCTTGGGGACCAGTAATGGTTCTCGAGTGTCGGCCATGTCCAAGGTGTAGGCTCAGGTCGTGACATGTCGTGACATTATTTCAACTATAGGACGTATAAAAAAATATGTTTTGAATGGGACTAAATCATGTTATTAGAGTCAATAAGACTTCTTTCTATTTTGACCGACGTTATGTCTTTGGAGACAACTTTTATGATAATTTTGTTTAGAAAGGTTGAAGATGAAAATTTATTTAAAAAAGCATGTTTAAATAAGCCACAATTTATTTTTATCATTTAAATAATGTTTTACCCAAAATATAGGTAAAATTGAATTGACTCAAAGTGAATTTTTTTAAATAATACATGTCAATGCAAATGGATAAATAATTACATTAACAACTTTTAATTCAAAATTTATATATATTTATATAAACTACCTTAACTACTTTCAATTCAAGAAAATAAGAAATAGTCGTTTTCCTTTTAGAAGTGTCTGTCCAATCTCATTAATTTTAAATTTATGTCGTTGCAATCTTAAGATGAATGTCGAAGTCTCATTATGTTGAATAGCTAAAAACTCTCCGTCCACCTTCTTTAAATAAAGTATGAAATTAATATCAAACCATCAACTAATTAAAAGGAATATAGGGAGAAGGAACATCTATTACAAAAGGCTAAAATCATTAACTATATTCATAAACTATATATTAACTTTATTTATTATTTATATATTAATTTATTTGGATTTGAAAAGTTATTAATAATTGTAATTGTCATAAAATCATGATGTAGAACTTAAAAGTTGTAATCAGTTGAGAAGTTATAATAGATAGACGTGAAAAGTTAGAATTTATTTGGATTTGACATGTGTCACTTTTTCTCTTCTCCTATTATATAATATATAGATATGATAATTGCTTATGCTCCTTGATGTTTTGATGATCTCCTCTCAAGTGCAGGAATCTGGTCCTCTGCAGAGTATGAATACTCTGTTGGGTTTAGCAAGGTGTGAATGGGAAATAAAAAAAGAAAAAATGGAAAGTGGAAGAACCAATGAAAGTGGGGGAACCAATTTTGGAGGGAAATGAAAAGTCATCATTGAAAAAATGCAAATGAAAGGTCATTTTTACCATATCGGTAGAAGAAAAGAAATTGTTGTCCTTATATTAGGAAACACTTCCTTTAGTTCTTAAAGAGTTAAGAAGAAGGTGCCCCTCGCGCCGTCGTCGTCGCTCGCTTGCTCGGCCTCGGCTACGGCTTCGGCTTCGGCTTCGGATTTGGCAAATGATGTGATTGATTGATAATATTTTTTGGACAAAATTTATTTAATCAATCTTGTTAAATCATTTCCTTTCTCTTAAACATTAATTCAGAATGTTAATTAAATAACAGAATTAATTTGGGGCAACTGAATTTATTTGAAATTAACGTGTAACGGTAATCCTTTCAAAAAGTCGTTTCTTTTCCCAAACGGTATTCCTTCCGAAAAGTCGTTACTTTTCCCAACGGACACAATGTTCTGGAAAAAACGGGTCTGAACAGATTTTCTGAACAGACGCGTTCCTTGCTGCAAATGGCTATAAATAAGAGGTCTTTTTCGTTTTTTCAAACACTGAAATTTTTCCTCTCTGCATAGATTTTCTTACATAAATAAAATTGTCAATCGAATGAGTCTGTGTGCTCTTGTTGCTGTTCTTGCGTTCGCTGAAGTTATTGAAATTTGAGGTACCGCTACTTCTTTAACAGGTTAATCCGTTTTATCTTGGGAGGAATTAATCTGCAACCTCGGGTACAATGAGGGGATTAAATTTCTTAAGGAAACACAGTGGTTTCTGTGGACTCGAATTAAAAATCATTCTGTCAATTTCATCTTTTTCTGTTTCTGTATTTTTGACTAACCTGAATACAGGAGATAACAATCTTAAGAAATTTAATAGTTTCTGTATTTGAGGTTTCTGGAGATTAAAACCTTTATGGTTTTCTACTCTGTTTGAATTTTTAAAATTCATTCGGTTAACGATTAAAAGAACATAAAAACTTTATCGTTAAATCAGAAACAGTCTGTATAAGGATTTAGTCTTTACTGGTAGTATTTCACATACTAAATTGTAGAAAAATGACTAATTCAAGTCAAGTAAATGCTGGAACAGTAAGTGCTGCAACAACATCGGTTGCACACAATCGTTCAAATGATGCCCTAGCACCGGCTGAGAAACCTGCAAAGTTTTCTGGAGTCGACTACAAGAGATGGCAGCAAAAGATGTTTTTCTATCTGACTACGTTGAGTCTGCAGAGGTTCATTAATGAGAACGTTCCTGTTATGTCGGATGAAACTCCGCCTGAAGAACGATTCTTGGTAACAGAAGCATGGACACATTTTGATTTTTTGTGTAAAAATTATATTCCGAGTGGCCTGCAGGATGATTTGTACAATGTGTACAGTAATATGAAAACCTCAAAAGAACTCTGGGATGCTTTAGAAAAGAAGTACAAAACAGAGGATGCCGGAATGAAGAAGTTTATTGTGGCAAAGTTTCTGGACTATAAGATGATAGACAGTAAGACCGTCGTCACCCAAGTTCAAGAATTGCATGTCATAATTTATGATCTCCTTGCTGAAGGTATAAATTTATCTAATACCTATGTTGGAAATATTAAGCTTATTCTTAATACTCACATAATCTTTAATGTAGGATTGGTTGTGAATGATGCGTTTCAAGTGGCTGCAATTATTGAGAAGTTACCTCCATTGTGGAAGGACTTCAAAAACTACTTGAAACATAAACGCAAGGAGATGACTGTTGAAGATCTCATGGTAAGGCTGAGAATCGAAGAAGATAACAAGGCAGCAGAAAAGAGATCGCGTGGTAATTCAGCAATATCTGGAGTAAATATTGTTGAAGAAGATCCCACAAAATCAAATAAAAGAAAGAAAGCATCTCGTCCAAAGAGCAATCCTCCTAAGAAGAAATTCAATGAAAGCTGCTTCAACTGTGGCAAACGTGGTCATAAGGCTACTGAATGTAGGGGTCCCAAGAAGGACAAGAAGAAGGATCAAGCAAATTTGGCTGAATCTAAAGCAGAGATGGACGATCTTTGTGCAATGCTTTCAGAATGCAACTTGGTTGGAAATCCAAGAGAATGGTGGATAGATTCTGGTGCCTCATGCCATGTTTGTGCCAACAAAGAATTATTTCATCATATACTCCAGCACCTACAGACGAGAAGTCTTTTATGGCAAATTCCGTTGTTGCAAAGGTGGAAGGAACTGGCAAGATCCTCCTAAAGATGACATCAGGCAAGGTGGTGACTTTGAACAGGGTCTCGTATGTTCCGGGATTGCGAAAGAACCTAGTTTCTATACCAGTTCTGACTAAGAATGGATTCAAATGTGTATTTGTTTCTGATAAAGTTGTAGTAAGTAAGAATGAGATGTATGTAGGAAAAGGTTACCTCACTGAGGGCCTTTTAAAACTCAATGTAATTGCAGTTGATATGAATAAAGATTATGCTTCTTCTTACTTGCTTGAGTCTAAATGTTTATGGCATGAACGTTTGGGACACGTTAATAACAAAACCTTGCGAAAACTGATTACCTTAAATGTTTTGCCTAAATTTGAGTGCAATAAATCAAAATGTCAAGTTTGCGTTGAATCTAAGTATGCTAAGCATCCTTATAAATCTGTTGCAAGGAGTTCATATCCCTTAGAACTGATTCACACTGACATTTGTGACATGAAGTCAACACCAACACGTGGTGGGAAAAAGTATTTCATAACTTTTATTGACGATTGTACTAAATATTGTTATGTCTATTTGCTAAATGGTAAGGATGAAGCAATAGATGCATTTAGGCAATATAAGACTGAAGTTGAAAATCAGTTTGATAGAAAGATCAAAATGATCAGAAGTGATAGAGGTGGAGAATATGAATCTCCATTTGCAGAAATATGTTTGGAAAATGGAATAATCCATCAAACTACTGCTCCTTACTCTCCACAATCTAATGGAATTGCAGAAAGAAAAAACCAAACTTTAAAGGAAATGATGAATGTCTTACTTATAAGTTCAGGTTTACCACAAAACTTGTGGGGGGAGGCAATCCTTACAGCAAATCGAATACTCAATAGAGTGCCTCATACGAAGACACATGTTAGTCCATATGAGAAATGGAAAGGTAGAAAACCCAACTTGAAATATTTCAAAGTGTGGGGGTGTCTTGCCAAGGTCCAGGTTCCTATACCTAAGAGGGTGAAAATAGGGCCTAAGACTGTGGATTGTGTATTCATTGGATATGCCACAAATAGTAAGGCATGTCGATTTTTAGTTCATAAGTTCGAACATCCGGAAATTCATGATAATACGGTAATGGAATCAGATAATGCTAAATTTTTTGAACATATCTATCCGTATAAAACTAGACTTGAGTCATCTAGTGGGGGGTCTAAACAACCTCGAAAAGAACCAAAAGAGAATGAAACCAATGAAGAGAGTCCAAGGCGCAGTAAACGTCAAAGGACAGCTACTTCATTTGGATCTGATTTTGTAACATTCCTTCTTGAAAGTGAGCCTCAAACATTCAAGGAAGCGATGTTGTCTAGCGACTCAACCTCTTGGAAGGAGGCTGTCAATAGTGAGATTGAATCAATCTTAAGCAATCATACCTGGGAGTTGGTTGATCTTCCTCCAGGGAACAAACCTTTGGGTTCTAAATGGATCTTCAAAAAGAAGATGAAAGATGATGGAACTATTGACAAATATAAAGCAAGACTTGTTGTCAAAGGCTTTAGACAGAAAGAAGGTCTTGATTATTTTGACACATACTCGCCAGTGACTAGGATTATATCAATTCGGATGTTAATTTCCCTAACTGCAGTATACGGTCTTGAAATCCATCAAATGGATGTGAAAACCGCATTCTTAAATGGAGGGTTGGAGGAAGAAATATACATGGAACAGCCTGAGGGCTTCGTAGTTCCCGGCAAAGAAAAGAAAGTATGCAAACTTGTTAAGTCACTTTATGGACTAAAACAAGCACCGAAACAATAGCATGCAAAGTTTGATCAAACCATGTTGTCAAATGGATTTAAGATCAATGAGTGTGATAAATGTGTTTACATTAAAGACACTACGGGTCAGGAAGTCATTGTATGCCTATATGTGGATGACATGCTGATAATGAGCAAGGACATTACCAATATAAAAGCTACTAAGCGTATGCTTGCTAGTAAGTTTGATATGAAAGATCTAGGAGTAGCCGATTTGATATTGGGAATAAAGATTCACAAAACTCCTAACGGTCTAGCATTGTCTCAATCTCATTATATTCAAAAGGTACTTGAAAAGTTCAAGTATTTGAATTTCAAAAAGGCAAAGACCCCAATTGATGTGAACCTTAATCTTGCTAAGAATAAAGGTGAGAGTCAATCTCAATTGGATTACGCCAGAGTATTAGAAAGCTTGATGTATGTCATGAATTGTACACGACCAGACATAGCCTGCGCTATAAGTAAACTGAGTCGATACACAAGTAATCCCAATCAAAATCATTGGTTGGCAATGAAGAGAGTTTTGGGGTACTTAGAAGATACTCAAAACTATGCTTTGCATTACAACAAATATCCAGTAGTTCTTGAAGGATATAGTGATGCAAATTGGATTACTGGGTCAACTGAAACGAAATCCACGAGTGGATATGTTTTCACTATTGGTGGAGGAGCAATTTCTTGGAAATCATCCAAACAAACATGTATAGCTCGCTCTACAATGGAGTCAGAATTCATCGCCTTAGACAAGGCAGGTGAAGAAGCTGAATGGCTCCGGAATTTCTTAGAAGATATTCCGTTTTGGCCCAAACCAATGGCCCCTATATGCATACACTGCGATAGTCAAGCTGCAATAGGAAGGGCTGGAAGCGTTATGTATAACGGGAAGTCTCGTCACATAAGACGAAGACATAACTCTGTTAGACAACTACTCTCTAGTGGAATTATCACAATTGACTATGTAAAGTCAAAGGATAATGTGTTGGATCCACTTACAAAAGGCCTAACTAGAGAGGGAGTTGAGAGATCATCGACGGGAATGGGACTATGGCCGAGAACAAGTCATCGTGGCGGTAACTCTACCTAGAAGACTGGAGATCCCAAGATCTAGGTTCAAGGAGATAAAACAAAGTCATAGATGACGGTTCAACATTGTCAAAACATATTTGATGGTCCATTCTCATGATGAGACAATGTTCAGTAACCAGGATAAAGGCATAAGGACTTTTTAGTGGTTTCTAAGTTTGATACAAGGTATATCAAATAGTGTATCTACGGGATAACACAATTAGAAATCACTTATGTAAGTGTGAAGTGTAAGCCGCTTCAAGGAGAATCCGGTAAGGCCAGTTCTCTAAGCACTTATTAACCGAGATGTGTTCATGGCTGAAACGAACAAAACAATGAGAACTAAAAACAGTTTAAGGGTTGATTGTGTGACTTATGTTGTCTAGGTATACACTAAAGCTCGACGGTTCAAAGATATCAAATCTACCGATTGACCGAGTATATCCGATATATGTTCACTACGGAAAGTTTAAAGGGAAACCTACTTATCCAGATGCGATTAACCCTTACTTACAAGACACACTTTTCATGCATATGTTTTAACAATAGCCATTCCCCATTCATGTGGGGGATTGTTGGGTTTAGCAAGGTGTGAATGGGAAATAAAAAAAGAGAAAATGGAAAGTGGAAGAACCAATGAAAGTGGGGGAACCAATTTTGGAGGGAAAATGAAAAGTCATCATTGCAAAAGTGCAAATGAAAGGTCATTTTTACCATATCGGTAGAAGAAAGGAAATTGTTGTCCTTATATTAGGAAACACTTCCTTTAGTTCTTAAAGGGTTAAGAAGAAGGTGCCCCTCGCGCCGTCGTCGTCGCTCGCTTGCTCGGCCTCAGCTTTGGCTTTGGCTTTGGATTTGGATTTGGATTTGGATTTGGCAAATGATGTGATTGATTGATAATATTTTTGGACAAAATTTATTTAATCAATCTTGTTAAATCATTTCCTTTCTCTTAAAAATTAATTCAGAGTGTTAATTAAATAACAGAATTAATTTGGGGCAACTGAATTTATTTGAAATTCACGTGTAACGGTAATCCTTTCAAAAAGTCGTTTCTTTTTCCAAACGGTATTCCTTCCGAAAAGTCGTTACTTTTCCCAAAAGGACACAATGTTCTGGAAAAAATGGGTCTGAACAGATTTTCTGAACAGACACGTTCCTTGCTGCAAATGGCTATAAATAAGGTCTTTTTCATTTTTTCAAACACTGAAATTTTTCCTCTCTGCATACATTTTCTTACATAAATAAAATTGTCGATCGACTGAGTCTGTGTGTGCTCTTGTTGCTGTTCTTGCATTCGCTGAAGTTATTGAAGTTTGAGGTACCGCTACTTCTTTAACAGGTAAATCTGTTTTATCTTGGGAGGAATTTGTCAAGACCCGAGAGTACCCCCTAGTCGTAACATGGCGTATTCGACCCCGAAGGGGTCTTATACGAGCCACATAGTCATTCATTGCATTCAATAATGAAAATAGTGCGGAATAAAAAAAAAACTTATTTACATCCACACATTTAAACTTCATTAAAGCAACTTTAAAAACACACAGCGGAAGTCTAAGTCTCACATGGCCATCTTAGACACAGTCACAAAACATAAGTAGGGACACGACCCTTTACAATCAAAAGAAGTCTATTAAGTCTATTACATGAACAAAAGAACTTAAAAGTCTTATCCTCGAATCCATGAGGACATACCAAGTCTTGGAGGAAGCAATCCAACACTTCAAACTAGCTAGGAGGGATCACTTGCCGGAACCTACATTTATAGTAAAAATATGAAGAATATGGGTTAGTACACAAAATGTACTAAGTATGATGACCATGCAAAACATGCTTTAAAAGGGACATTTTGGCTAGAAACCATGCATTATGCCACTTTTTGAAGTACCATGAATAGTTGCATAAAAGACGTACAATACAAGCATAAACATCAAGTAAGTCATAATATTACCTTTAAACAATTTCAACATGAAAACCTTTACCTTGGACCTTCACCTCAAGAAACCCTTATGCTATACCTCGTGCAATGTATGGATGGCGTCCCATACCCCCATCCATACTAAGGCACCATATTAAGGTCACTTAAGGTAACTTATCATTCCTTTCTTTCACCTTTGCACCATATTCATACATAAGAGGTATATCATTAATTAAGACATGACAAGGGAAAATAACTCGTAATATAACTCAAGTATAGCATGCATCTCATATTAAGCATTTGAGAGCCAACATTCTTTAATAACCTCATTTAGGCCACAATTGTATCACATACATTAGGATTTAGAGAAACTCACTATGACCCTCTCCAAGCCTACTCGTGCAATGTATAGGTAGCATCCCATACTACTACCTACACTTTGTAGAACCTATCAAGAAACCATAATGAAATATCGCATGATGGGAAGTAAGCGTTTAACCGACATAGACCATGAAAGCTTGTCATGGAATCCGGTGTCATAAGTCCCCACACCGTAAAGAGGTGGTCTACTTGCCTAAGAAAGACCGGTATATAGCTTAATGGATCCACTAGCTACCTATGCGGGCACATAGTTTATGGGATAAGGTAGACGATCATTGAAACGCATGCCTAACCATTGGGGGAGTTTCCATCTAACCAAATTCACTCGGTGCTTAGCCTACATTCCCATAGAATAGTTCGTTACCTTGACATTATCACATATGAGAGGTACCATTGGCCTACCAACTCCAAATTACATTTATTAACACGTGAAAGGGTGTTTTAAGCCTACCGTTTCAAGGTTCATTTAGGAAAGCTCATTAACTCCTCTTGAAAGGGTGTCATGGGCCTACCGGTTCAAGTCTCATCATTAACCTTCATGGAAAAGTGTCATAGGCCTACCGATTCCAAGGTTCATTATAAGCTCGTGTGGAAGGGTGCCACTAGCCTACCGATCCGAGGATTCAACAATCAACAATATAATCATTTATACAAGAAAATGATGCATAAGCCCTACCAATTCAAGGTATACTTTATATTGAAGAATCCTTCATATTCTATCATCAACATTCATGAGTGTCAAATTGAGAAATAATCTTTCAATAGCAACACCTTTACATTCATAACATGATCACATTATCTTCATTGAATTCTCATTCATATAATGTCATGATAACACTCCAATTTCTCATACTATACCTTTAAGGCCATGGTCACAATACATTCCATAATTAAACACCTCCACCATAAGTGGATCAAACCAAGCAAGAACAATTTTTATCCATAATATGAGATTAAGCCAACTTACCATCCTCCAAAGCCATAATAACCATTACTCAATTCCCAACAATTCTATCACCACAAGGTGATTCACCCATAATTTGCCCATAAGTCCACAATCCTCAATTCATCCATATACCAACAATTCATCATAAATAGATATACAAAACCATATAAATCAACAATACAATCCGATCTAAACACAATTTCATCAACATTAAATCATAGGCATTAAACCCACTTCATAAGCAAATTCGAGGCTTTTAATGAAAACATGGGTTCTTGAAGAAGTTTCATATAAAATCATCTTAAAATCATAAATACAACTTCAATTCACCAATAATGACTTTGAAAACATTTTACCCATGAACCCATACCTAGAATGGAAAATAGAAGTTTTGTTCTTTGAAGACTTTTGAAACCCTTTTTAATGGACTCCTTGAAGGAAAGATAATCAAGGATCAAGGGTCACCATACCTTTGCTATGATCTCCCACGAAATTTGATGAAGAAAGCCTTGAATCCAAAGCCCTAGCTCCCACTTCTTCTTCTTCTTAATGGAGGATTGTAGAGAGGGAAATGTTTTAGGGATGAGAATTGAACTAATGGTATCTAGGAAATAATATATGTCCTTTGGAAGAATGGTCCAACACTTAGAAAAAAAATGAGGCGGGTGAACAGTAACCACGCCTACTGGAAATTGCCTTTTTCCGGCCGAACAGATTTTACGAAAATGGGCATAACTTCTTCGTCCGAACTCCGAATGAGATGAAACGAAGTGCGTTAGGTAGCTAACTCAAAGGGCTTTCCATGGATATATTATTTGCCACCCAAATAATTTGTGTGCTAGGATATATGACCCTCCAAAGTAGACCCTCGAAAAAGGCTTCACTTGGAAATTTTGGATTTTGATACGGTTGCTCTAAAATTTGGGTTAGACCCATTTCCCACTCAATTTGACCCCCTAAACAAGAATATGAAGTCGGATTTTTGAAAAACGAAACGAATCTTTTTATATACAGCTAAACAAGTTTCCGGTAACTTCTGAAGCACATTTTTAAGAACTTTTTGGGTCAAATTCAAATATAATCATTTCATTAAGTTCTCGACTCCAAACTCACATGTGAGGCTCTAGTTTCACTCTATCATTTTCCGGGTCATTACAGAATTAATCTGCAACCTCGGGTACAGTGAGGGGATTAAATTTCTTAAGGAAACACAGTGATTTCTGTGGACTCGGATTAAAAATTATTCTGTCAATTTCATCTTTTTCTGTTTCTGTATTTTTGACTAACCTGAATACAGGAGATAACATACTCGTCCAATGGTCAAAGTGTTGAACAACTGGAAAGCTATCTGCGTCAGAAAGATGGTGAATGCAGCGTACTCCACCAATCAGAAGCGACGAGGTTGCTTGTTCATTGGATAATAACTTTTCATGTCTAAATATATATCCAAGAACAAACAACAAATTATTCATTCATTCAAAAGAGATTTTTCAAGCTTCAAAAACAGCAGGGACCTGATCAATTGCTTCAAGTGCTTCCTGTACCAGCTGTTAATTTTGTTTGCTTGTAATCGTGCTTACATTGTAGGAATCGTTTCGCTTGTGAAAGAAACGTTTCAAACTTGTGTGAATCATTGTAAGAACTAGGTTAAGGGTAACTTAGGGTCTTACTCTAAAGTCTATATTAATCGGTCAAGATTAGTATAGTGGGCAGTGTTGTATCTGCTTAGTCAAAGTCTAAATCATCTAGGAGCTAGTTGATTTAGTGGGCGGTGTGGTATCCGCTTAGCAAAGTCTAAGTTATCAAGGGGTGATAGCTTAGTGGGCAGTGTTGTATCTGCTCTGGCTCATCTGAGTAATAGGAGGTACTGCTTAGAGTTGGGATTAGTAGGCTAATCTCAGTTTGTAAATTTGCTTTTACTTTTGCTTGAGAAGATTAGTGAAAGCAGTTTTTGAAAAGTCCTGGCAGGCCAGGTCGTTGTTTTACTCCCTTGAGCAAGGAGGTTTCCACGTAAAGTTATTGTGTAATCTTTACTTTCAGCACTTTGTTTATTTTCTGTTATTGTAAATGTGCTGAGGACCTGGTCCCATCTAGACTAGTGGATGCATACATTCCAACAAGATAGACGTAAAATTCAAATTTGAAACAACATTTTATTGTTGAGGATATAAATCTATTAATAGAACTTTTCAACATTAAGATTTTGATTCTTTTGAAATTTTAACAAGACACAAAAATCATATCATGTTAAAAAAATAAGATGAAGAAAATATTCAAACTAACAGAGATGGAATGTAATTACAACATATTTTGGGTTAAAATAACGTGCTTTTGTAAAATGTAGATGCATGTCAAATCTTATTGTTGAGGATATAAATCTATTAATAGAACTTTTCAACATTAAGATTTTGATTCTTTTGAAATTTTAACAAGAAACAAAAATCATATCATGTTAAAAAAATAAGATGAAGAAAATATTCAAACTAACAGAGATGGAATGTAATTACAACATATTTTGGGTTAAAATAACGTGCTTTTGTAAAATGTAGATGCATGTCAAATCTTATTCAAATGTTACTTCTTCACTTCTGTTTAATACATATTTTGGACCCGATTAATAAAAAAATAAATACTTTTAATAATTCCAATTTAAGAAAGAGTTATTAATTATTGTTATTGGGCAAGTGAATACTACAAGAGGAGAATTTCAAGTTTTTATCGTTATAATTTTTCATCACCTTTATCCTTATTAATTCAAAAGTAAATATCTTTTCAATTTTTATCCTTATCCACATCCTAAATATTTGAAGGTTAGAATTTGAAGTAAAATATTTTTTAAGAGACATGAGATATTAAAAATATCATTATTATTAAAATTATTTATTAGTTATGCTTTTACCATAATTTTTTTATTATGATTTTTAAAAATATATTTCAGACTGACTAAATAGCTAAAAAGGCCAGTAAATATGACAATAACTAATAATAACTTAAAATTGTAAAACTGTAAGATGACTAAAAAAATATTAGTTCAAGCTCAATTCCTATAATAATTATATAATGAGTGTTCATGTCATATGATATGCGAGGACTAACAATTGTTTAAACAAATAAAAATAGCTTTTGATGGTCTTGCAAGAGAAATTGCATGTACATCCAATGTTAGATGCAAGAGTGGAGTTTATAACTGTTTTCAAAAAACTATATTTTTTATGTTTAGCTTTATCTATATAACAATTAGAGAGGTAGAACTATAGAAGAGTTCTAGAAACTTGATCAATTTGAAATGAACAAAGAGTTGCGATATATTGTTGTACTCAACTTTTAATTAACCATTAACATAAGGAATCATTATTAAGATAAATATTTTAAAAATATCTAAGAAAAAATAAAAAATGAAGAAATTATTTAGTTTACTCGAACTCTCTCCATTGAAAGAAAAATAAATATATATATTTTTCATATTTTAATTTGAGAGAGAGTTACACACACATTTTCTTAATTAATATATTCTTATTATTTATTTTTAACCAAGGAATATTTTTGGAATGTTTGTATAAGAAATATATACTTATAGTATTTATTTTTATAAAAAATGTTATTTGATGATCGTGTGTATGCATTTATGTGACTTGTTCCTTTGCTTATATAAAATGTATGTTATTAAGCACATTGCATTGAAAATAAGAGGGTGATTATATTTTTATAAAATCAAAACAGTGTAGTGCATTCAAATAATTAAATATTTTTTAATAATCTCTGCACTATGCGCGGACACGTATACTAGTTATAAAATAATAATCTCCTTACAATTAGGGTTTAAACTAAATAACTTTAAGAATATCTATGCACATATGAATTAAAATATATCTTAGTTATTGTTTGCTTTTTTTCATTGTCATGAAAGCGTATAAGGTTGTGTTGTCAGAGATAGTATGGGTGCTCCTATTATGGCTCACTTCAATCCCTTGTTTGAATTTCTCATTTTCATGTCATTTTTCTTGGTTTTCTTGTTGGCTTCAATTATGAGTTGATGTAGTTTGATATATGAGAAGAATCCAATATGACATAATGAATATTCGAAGACCCATTAAAAAGCAAACGGAAAAGGGTCAAAATACCCCTGAACTATAGGAAAAGGTCTAAAAAAACCCTTCATCCACTTTTTGATCTAAAAGTACCCTTCTAATCATCTATTTTTATCTAAAAATATCATTTTATTCACCTTTTTAGCTCACCCATACCCTTGAAACTAGCAACCCTTTCTTTTTTTTCTTGAAACTAGCAACCCTTTCTTTTTTTTTCTTTTTTTAAATGTTATTATGTTTCATTTTCTTATTCGATGAAATAAATTCCCCATCTCTATTAGATTTTTTTCCCATAATTTAAAAAATTCAAAAAAAAACTAGTAATTTTTTTATTTGCTATAGCTTTTTCTTTTTAATTTTTTTAGGGTCATGAAGAAGATATATTATTTTGGTTTGAACAAATTAGGAGAAAAATCTATAAAAGCTTTTTAAGTAAATATAATATTTTTTTTGCACTTTCCTTTCTGTAAATTAATGTTATGGTAAAAATAAAGAAAACTATTCAAATTTCATGAAATGAAAATTAAATAAAGCTAATACGGTATTAAAAAGATCACTTTGATTCTTACAAGATTGATTTTCTTTTTGTCTAAATGGAATATAAGTATGTGCAGCAATATTCTTAAAATTATCGAAATATGTTTTGTTGTAACTTTAGATTTTTTTAAAAATTTCTTTGTATATTTTTCTCCATAATTGATCCAATTCAAAATAATATACTGTAACGACCCGAACCGTCGTTAATTAGGAGAAATAAAAATTTGAAAAAAATTTGGGCCACTGTCTCGCCACAGCGTGCATGATGCCGCTAGGGCGGCGGCGCTAGGGCGGGATAAGTTGGCGCCATAGCGGGATAGGCGAGGCAAAACGTAAATTACGAGGAATCTTATTTTCTCCATCTTCCTAAAATACCTAATTAAGTCGTAAAACACCCTAAAAACCTCAAAAAAGCTACTCTAAGCTTGGGAAGGAAGGAGAAGGAGATTTCTAGCGTGAGGATGGGGAAATCTTGCGGATTCTTGGACAAATCCACCATCGCGAAGCCCGAAAAACCCGAAGCGAAGCCAATTCCTCCGTACAGCTGCTTGGTGCCCAGGTAGGCTAGGTTTTATGAATTGAGTAGTTTAAATCTGTGCTCACCATGTAATATATGTAAATCAATGGTAGGATTTATGCGTAGACCTTCGGGCATCGAATGATTTATGATTCCAAACCCTAGAAAGAAGCCTTAGATGATGAATTAGGGCTGAGTATGGCTGAATTAGGGTTTGCATGAGGCGTGTTGATGAATAATCCGTAGGTGATGGTTGTGATTCTATGATTGTGTGATGTATGCTTGTTCTTGCTTCATTATGATACTTGTATATGTATGAATGTTGCAATGTTGATCACACTTGCTGTAAATGAGATAGATAATTGATGAATGCCATGAAATCATGACTTAAATGTATGATCATGAGGATATACTTGTGATTGTGATTGTGGTGTTTTGAATGGATCGGTTGCCACGTTCCGGCATAACTTATTGGGTCGGGTACCACGTTTCAGTATGCTAATTGTTTGGGTTTGGATTCCATGAGAGGACCAACGACGTGATATAATTGTGATAGGTTAAGGAATGTGAAGTTGTATATTGTTGAGCATGTTGTTAATATCTTATATGTTCAAATCCATGCATGTGATAATTGATATTGTATTTACCGAAGTTGTTGTATAGTTATGAAGTCTTGTGCTTGGTGGGTATTATATGTTGAGTAACGGGATATGTACCTTGATGTCGGGTGATCCGAAAGGGGAACACCCAAATCAAGACGTAGTACGGTAAGTGGGAAGTGAAGGTTGCAAGAATTGTTAATAACTGGGTAAAAAGGTGTCATGTGTAGTATTGACAAGGAGTGGGATTAGTGTTCGTGACGTAACTACTTAGGTGGAATTCACTTTGGGGAGATAAAGGTGTTGTGGTTAGTAGAAAGCTTGACGTGATGTATTATGTGGCCAAGTCTGGAAATTATGAAGGGGTAGTAAGGGTGCGACGAATGTAGGTTGGTTGGTAAGTGGTTAGTAGTTGCAGTGCTAGTGGAATTTGGAGGTATTTTCGAGAGAGAGTAAGGGTGGAGAAGCGAGGGGTGTTATAGCATGTTCTTATTGTTGAATTTCTTATATTATGTGGTGGGCATCGAATTGACCGATGATGCCTACCAGTACGTGTGTTTTGTACTAATACTACTCTTGCTATGTCCTTTGACATAGTCTGGTTGCAGGATCAGTGATGTTTCCTTAGGTGAAGGCAAAGAAATCTCCAACAGCTTCTACTTTTCCTTCTGCATGGTGGGAGTTGTGTCGATTATTATATTGTCCAAATTGTACTCTTAGTAGCTCTTGTACCTGTTTAGACTAGATTCTTGGGGGTGTTATTTACTTTACAAGTACTAACTAGTAATTATTTCAAGAGATTTTATTTAAAAAGGATTTGTGTTTCTCATTTAATTTCGTATTTCGTAAACTTTTCGCACGTTTTATCCTTTGGAATATGAAGGTTCTCCTACTTAGGTGTCAGAGTGGGTGTCCGCACGGCCCAGTGAATTGGGTCGTGACATTCATGTCGTCCAAAAAAATAAGCTACAACAACTACATAAAACAATTAGTTTTTTCAAAATATCTTTTTATTTTTTCCTCATAATTTATCCAAGTCAAAATAATATCCTTCTTCGTGACCATAAAACTAACTTTAAAAAATTATAGCAAATATAAAAAAAACTACTAGATTAATAATTATTTTTTTGGGTCTTGAAGAGGTATATTATTTTGGCTTGGATGAATTATGATAAAAAATCTAGCAGAGGTGGGGTTTTATTACATCCAATAAGAAAATGACACATAATAAATACTTTTTAAAAAATTAAATAAAGAGAGGATTGTTAGCTTCAAAGGTATAAGTGAGCCAAAATATGAATGGAAGAGTATTTTTAAACCAAAAAAGATAAATAGAAGGGTATTTTTAAACCAAAAGATGAATGAAGGGTATTTTTAGACCTTTTTCCTATAATTCAAGGATATTTTTTGCCCTTTTCGAAAAGAAAAAAATAAATCAATCACAAAAAAAATAAAACGAACCAAACTTCAATATAATATATGGTTGCTTATGGAGATTTGGTAATAAAGATTGGAAAATTAATCACGGATCCAACAAATTAGATTATGGTATATTACTCGATTTTAAGACCATTAAGTTTATAAAGAACTGAATTAGCTTTTTGGATTATCTTTCAGTTTAGCACAGAAAAAAAGGAAGAGAGGAAGTTTTATCCTCATTAGCTTGCACTTGAATTATTTTCATATCCATATGTTTCTAAGCTATTCCATAGGAGCAGAGTTTTATCCTGTGCGCACTCAAAGGATAGCGGCCGCGAATTTTCCTAATCATAAAAAATAATATTGTGTCTAAATTTTTTTATTTGGATGGTAACAAGTTCACTTTATTTGCATTAGGATGTATGGAATTAAGAGGGATACTCTTTTAGGATGTATGGAATTAAGAGGGATACTCTTTTTTTTTTTACAAGGGTAGGAAGTTTGAAGTGGTGTGACAAAAATCTAATCTTTAAGTTTTTCATTCTTCCATATTCAGCTTATTGCTACTCTGTTGTTGGAAATTTATTTTAGTTATTGAATAACCAACTCGCAACTACAAATTGTCTCAATTGATATATACTCCCTTGACTCTAGAACATTGTTTCAAGATTGGAAATGCAAATTCTTTGAAGTGGTAGAAGTGATTATTTGAGCATTTAATTTCATTATTTATAAGGTAAAGAACTTGCTCCAATTTGCAATTCTATTTTCTTTTTCTTTTTATGTTGGTGTCATTGTAGCCATCAACTGTAACTTCATTTAACAATATAGAAAAGTATATTATGGCAACTGATGATAAGCTTGATCTATGTTACAAACTTCATCACAACTACCTATACAGTTTAGTTCTTGAAGTTGCTTTAGAGACGACGATAAATCATTAACTACTATAGATCTAAGGAATTGTACTAATTAAGGACAATTATAGTACAAATAATTATGAATACTACTAACTTATTGTCCATGAAGCTAAGTAATAGCTTAATAGTGGCATGGGAATAAAAAAAATTGTTTTCTGTTTTTCCCCTCCCGTTATTATTAACTGGTCATTGGAATTATGTATATTTATTCTACATATATATAGTAATTTGCACAAGGTTGGATGATTTTTTGCTTTCCTGGCCAACTTGAGTTAATTGTAGTGCCAGATTGGCAAAGAAATTAAAATTTACTTTCAAAACAACCCAAAAGAAAGAAAAATTGGAAGTCATGAGGGTGTATTCACCATTATAATCATTTTCATGCAAAACTTTTATTTTGTATTAAAAATTTAAAATAACAATATAATAGTGGTTCATCATTAGTCAATATAATGTATCGTGACACATATATAACACGAAACTCATTTTGATTATGGAACAATAAAATACGATATAAAGTACAAATCTATTCTGCAAATGCTAATAGCATAGTATATTTTTACACCATGGGGCCCGTGCTTGCACGGGCTTATACCATCTGATAATTAGAATTAGAAAGAGTGAGTGAGTGAGTGATGTGTGGTATCAACATGTGTGCTTAATTGTAATTTATATGAAAAATAATGATAATTTAATAATTAACTTTTCTTTCAAAATTAGTGACTCCGTGTGTCTTTCAATAATGAATTAAAATTGTGAAATTAAATGCACCTAGCTACAACTTGCCTGATCATTTTTATTTGAACATTATTTTAAAAATAGATTTTCAGTTTTACTTGTTACTTTTAATATTTTAAGAAAAAAATTAATTATTTATCCTTAGTATTAATTACTTATTTTACAAATTATTTCTCAAGCCCAGAGTTCTTACTAAACATCAAATAATAAAAATAGTGTTATAAAATAGTTAAATCAATTATTAATTCCTTAATAAGTGTATTAAGTACAAATATAACAAGTAAAAGTGGACGAAAAATTACTACATTTTAATCCATCAATTTTCTTCTTGAAGGTAAAAGTCCAAATTTTAATATTTGTAGTATAAATATTAAATTTTAAATTCCTAATCCTAAGCTCTAATTTATATATATTGTGAATTTTTAATCTTGTATGAAATTTTTTTAAATTATAATTATAAATTTTTAGATTTAGATATAAATATTACTTCGTGCGTGTTATTTTATCTAGATATTGATACCTATCACTCTACTACCAATCATCCATAATATCAAATAAATTATTTTCGTTTTTGGCTATTGTCATACTGATCCTCTAATTCAACTACGGCTAAACGAATATTTAAATTTGAAATATCAAAGGAAGAAAAAAAGGAAAAGGGGAAAGGGGACTCACTGACCCACACTTCAACGGCGCCATTCCGAGTCGTAAAAGCATTTTATTTGCGATAAGACTTCAAATTTTTCCTTTTTTTTCACTATTCCCAATTCGAAATTGGGAGCTCCGACTCAAAATCACCGGACATGATTTTCCGATCATCACCGGAGAAAAAACTAATAAAATCACTGGAAAAGGGTATGTTTCAGATCCCAAAATTTCACTTTATATTTGAAAAATCATAGAGAAATAGCTGAAAACGCGATTTTATGGTTTCGTTCTTCTTTATCAATTTTATAATTGATTGTGCAGTTTCCGATAGCTTATTTTAACGGGCAGATGAAATGAAATCGATAATTGATGATAAGTATAGCCGAACCAAAGTAATTTGAGATTGAGGTGAAATTGTGTAATGTGTACTTCATTAACCCTAGTTTAAATATATATATATATATATATAGATAGTAGTTTGAGTGGAGTGAGCAATATATAGCGACTACAGTGATGGAAGGAAAATGAAAAGAAATATAGATGAGTAAGTAAAAGAAAAGAGAGAATATTAAGAAGAAAAAGATGCCATAAAATATCACTGAAATTTAAATTTAAATTGAAAACAATGATTCATTCAATGCGTTCCATATTTAGTTTCTTCAAATATATAAAATAGTGACGAATTGTTAAAATGGTAAGAGAAATTACTTAAAGATTCTTAAAAAGGAGAAAAGGAGGAAATTATTTTCCGGGAGAAAATTTTAGTTAATTTCTTTTTCAATTGTATTGATTGTAGTATAAATAAGGAATATGTAGAATTAACGTAGGAGAAATAAAGGAAAATGGAACAAGAACTAGAAAACAAAGGTATAAAGAAAAAATGTAAAGAAATAAATTATAATGTGAAGATTTGATTTGATAATTTCGTTCTATCATTTTCTTTTTCAGTTTTTTTTCTTACTTTTTAGTTCATTAATTGATCTTTTATTTAGAAATATCTATACAAATTTCATATTAATAAAAATATGATTGGATGCTTAAAAAGTACTACTACTGTTGAATAAATTTTAAAAATTTATACTTCGGAATATTGGTACTGTCGGGGTACTCTTTTTATTCAAATATATATTTTACTTTTTGTTTTTCGAGATAAACTAGGTAAACTTTTGATAAATATTTTGGATGTATTTTTCATTATATGTCATTAGCAATGAAAAAATTGCACTTATAGTACTTTCACATAATTTATTAATATTTTATTTTAAAATATTAAATTAATCTAATTCAAATAAATTTAAAAATGATTCAAATCGAATTTCAATAGAAAAAAATATCACATAAATTAAAATAGATAAATATTATATAACAAAGATTCTAAATGAAAATAAATATATGTAATCTAATTAATTTAGGGGGAAAAGTCTAAAATATATTCGAATTTTGATCGAAATTGTTGTAACAATACCGACCTTTGGAAAGAACATTTTATCTATGCACTATTTAATACTAGTATATGTTAAATGTATATATGTGTCCACGTGGACATCATAAAATATTATATCATTATAAATAGTAATGTGTTCACGTGAGCACATATATACCTTTAAAGTACACTATTAAATAGTGTAAGGGGTGAAAGATCCTCTATAAAATTTGATATCGTAACAACAATTTTGACTAAAATTAAAGCATTTTTCAGACCATTTTCTTAGTAATTTATACAATCAACTTGGAATGCATAGATATAAAATCTCTCTTATATATTGGATAAACTTATGATTGAGATATTTTGTTAATTTTGATGTTTTACAATCGAGTAAAGCGTCACTAAGTTTAGTAATAGTATTTTAAAAAAGGAAAAATTATGCATATAAGTAAACATATAGTTAATTAGTTAATATAATTATAGTTAGTCTTAATTACAATTTTGATCCACTTTTAAATATAATTACGTCGGAGAAGAAAGCTTATGATTCTGTTGGTGTGAAGTGAGCTCTAACAATCGAAGCGGCTAAAGAAGCCTAACTCAACTTTTTAGTTTTGTATAATTCGCACGTTTGTATAATTTAAAATTTGTATAATATAATGTGTATAACTTTTGTATAATTCAAAATTTATATAATATAATTTGTATAACTGTTTACACTTTTGATGTTTGTAATTGTATAAATTCGTTATTTTAAATTTATACAAAAATAACTGAATTATATAAATATACACGCGAATTATACAAATCCGTGAATTATATAAACAAGCCGGCTTACCTCTTCGGCGAACCAGATCTCCCCCCAAATAACAACCTCCGTTCCCTACTTTCTCCGGTGAAATTAGAAGCCTACCATCACTGTTCCCTCTTCTATTAGCCATCTCCGACCAGACCCAAAACCCCACTTAAACCGATCAACAACAATAGCCAAACAACCCCACAAGAGCTCCAGTCGTGAGCAACACCATCAGCTCCAAAATCGCGATAAACCCGACGAATTAGAAGTCGGCAACTCCATTACTGCAACCGGCGAGTCCAAACAGCTCCACCAAGTTGCAAATCCCGGCGATCTCGCGAGTCAAATCAGACCCCAACTCTAATTCCTTCAAAATCAGAACGCCGACCATCGCGAATCAGATCACCGTCAGTGAGCCAAAGCTCCAAACCATCGATCTCTCTCTAGCTTCGGTATAAAAACAATCCCTCTTTTACTTCGTTATTTTTTTCAGATATGGCCGGAGGGGTTCAAACTCCGGCCAATGTTATTTCCATTTTCATTTTTCTTTGGTAAAGTTTGTTTTCTTTAACCAGTTATGTTGAGTTTTGCACTTATTTGTTTGGATATGTTTATGTCACGGAAGAAGATTTATAATTAGAAAGTGTTTTGATTATTGCTTTGTTCTTATCTATAATGGGTAGTTTGTTATAAAATTAGAGCAAAATATAATAATACTAAACAAGTAAGGAAGACAAAATTGTGATGGAAAGTATAGAGTAGAGATTATTTTTTTATTTCTTCAAGTTGTATTTCACAAGGGTGAAAGACTATCCTTTTATAGAAAATTCAAGCCATTCTTTTATAGCATTTGACAAATATGTTAGTATAGTATTTAATTAATATAATAAATAGATACATTACGTTAGGAATAGGTCAAAAGAAACATCCACCATTAAATGGATTTGTAACACTTCCCCTTGGATGTTTATAGATAATGTGTCTCGTTAAAATCTTAGTAGGAAAAACTCAGTGGGAAAAAGCCTAGTGAAGAAAAAAGAGTACACACATCTTGTAATACGCCTTGAGTGCTGCCTCATTAAAAATCTTATCAGGAAAACCCAATGGGACAAAACCTTGGTTAAGGAAAAAAGAATACAACGCGTATTTACTCCCCCTGATGAAAAACTCATTTGATATTTTGGAGACGACGCATTCCAATCTTATATCTTAGCTTCTCAAATATTAACGTTGGCAATGCCTTAGTGAATAAATCTGCAAGATTATCACTCGAACGAATCTGTTGAATATTTATATCACCATTTTGTTGAAGATCATGTGTGAAAAAGAATTTAGGTGAAATATGATTTGTTCGATCTCCTTTGATATATTCTCCCTTTAATTGAACTATGCAAGCATCACTATCTTCATACAATATTGCTGGAGTCTTTGTTTGCACAAAAAGACCGCATAATTGCAAAATGTGTTGAGTCATTGATCTCAACCATACACTCTCGACTGAGTTCATGAATGACTATTATCTCAGTATCAACTATTGTTTGCTTCATCGAACACCATGATATAGCTGTACCTCCATATTTGAATAAATAGCATGTCTGAGATCTAGCTTTATATGAGTCAAACAAATATCTCGCATCTGCATAACCGATCAATTCTGACTTGGATGCATTAGAATACAACAATCCCATATCAATTGTTTCTTGAAGATATATGAATATATTCTTAACACATTTCCAATGTCTTCTTATTGGACATGAGCTGAATCTCGTTAATAAATTTACTGCGAGACAAATATCTAGTCGGGTATTGTTGGCAAGGTACATTAGTGCCCCAATAGCACCGAGATATGGTGTTTCATCACCAAGAATCTCTTCATCATTTTCTTGAGGTCGAAATGAATCTTTATTTATATCAAGAGATCTCACAACCATCGGGGTACTCAATGGGTGTGATTTATCCATGTAAAATCGCCTAAAAAACTTTTCAGTATATATTGATTGATGGATAAATATTCCATTTTTCAAATGTTCAATCTGAAGGCCAAGGCAAAATTTTGTCTTGCCAAGATCTTTCATTTCAAATTCTTTCTTCAAACACTTAACAACTGTTGAAAGCTCTTTAGGAGCTCCAATGATGTTCAAGTCATCAACATAAACATATATTATTACAAATTCAGATTTTGACTTTCGTATAAAAATACAAGGATAAATAGGGTCATTCTTATACCCTTCATTTAGCAAATATTCGCTAAGACGATTATACCACATTCGCCCTGATTGTTTCAATCCATATAAGGATTTCTGAAGCTTTATTGAATAACTTTCTTTTGAATTTTTATATGCTCCAGGCACTTTGAGTGCTTTAGGAATTTTCATAAAAATATTGTGGTCTAGTGAGCCATATAAATAGGTTGAACAATGTTCATTAGATACATTTCAAGTTTTTCATGGACTGTCATATTTATTAGGTAACTAAAGGTAATTGTATCTGCCATATGAGAATACGTCTCCTCATAATCAATGTCAGACCTTTGCAAAAATTATTGTGCCATAAGTCGTGCTTTATATCTTATGACTTTATCATTTTCATTGTGTTTTCGCACAAAAACCCATTTGTGCCCCCACTGGCTTGCACCTTCAAGTGTTAGAACTATTGGTCCAAAAACTTCATGTTTTTCAAGTGAAGCCAATTCTGTTTGAATTGCTTCTTTCTATTTTGACCAATCATTTCTCTGTCTACACTCATTGACAGATCTTGGTTCTAAATCTTCATCTTGTTGCATTATTTCAACTGCAACATTATATGCAAAAATATTATCCACCACAATATTATTTTGATTCCACTTTTTTCTCGTCGAGACATAATTTATAGAGATTTTCGCATTCTCATTATTTTCAGGTACATGGACCTCCTCTGTGGTGTCATCATTTATTATGTCTCGGAGCTCTTCATGAGCAATTGCCTCCATATTATGATCATCTCGATCATTTATTCTTTTTCTTTTTTGAGGATTTTTATCTTTGGAACCAATTGGTCTACCACGTTTTAAGCGTGATCCAGACTCATTTGCCTTAATATTTTGTCCTATAGGGACATCAACTCGAACTTGAGCATTAGCAGTTGGGATATATGATTTAGTAACCCGTGGAAGGTTAGCAAAATGCATCCGACAGTTGATTTGCAATATTCTACGAATAAATTATGTTTTGAACTTCTTGTTCACATTTATTTGTTCGAGGGTCTAAATGGGACAGTGAAAGTGCATTCCAATCTATCTCAATTCCCAACTACTTTTGTTCTCCCCCTAATGTTGGGTATACTGATTCATCAAAATGACAATCACCAAATCTTGTCGTAAATAAATCTCCAGTTCTAGGTTTCAAATATTTTATAATAGAACGAGATTCATACCCAATATATATCCCTTATCTTATTTGGGGACCCATCTTTGTGTGTTGTGGTGGATCAATTGGAACATATACCGCACAACCAAAGATTCTAAGATGGAAAATGTTTGGCTCCTGACCAAAAACCAAATGTAATTGGGAGATGTCATGATAATTGGTTGGCCTTATACGCATAATTGCCGATGCATGCAAAATAGCATGCCCCCAAATCGAAATAGGCAACTTTATCCTCATCAACAATGGTCTAGCTATCAATTGAAGACGTTTAATCAATGACTCTGCTAAACCATTTTGAGTTTGAACATGTGCAACAAGATGTTCAACTGTTATTCCAGTGGACAAACAATAATCATTAAATGCCTGAGATGTAAACTCACCAGCATTATCAAGACAAATTATTTTTATTGCATAATCTGAAAATTGTGTTTTTAACCTTATTATTTGAGTCAACAACCTCGCAAAATCCATATTGCGAATTGATAATAAACACACATGAGACTATCTTGTAGATGCATCTATTAAGACCATATAATATTTAAATGGTCCACAGGCAGGGTGAATAGGCCCACATATATCACCCTGTATTCGTTCCAAAAATGCGAGAGATTCCACTCCAACCTTAGTCGTTGATGGTTTGATAACCAAATTTACATGTGAACAAGCAGCACAAGAGAATTCCTTTGATTGAAGAACGTTTTGGTTCTTAAAAGTATGCTCATGTGAATTCTCAATTATTTTGCACATCATATTATAATCGGGATGGCCCAATCGGTCATGCCAAATGATAAAATCATTAGAACCAGTAAACTTTTTGTTTACTATGGCATGTGATTCAACCGTACCAATATTTGTATGGTACAACCCAGATGAAAGTGCAGACAATTTTTCATGCACAGTTTTCTTCTCTGCATTTATCGTAGTAATATAAAGGTATTCCACCTTTTCTTTATTTGCAGTCTCAATATGATAGTCATTTTGGCGAATAACCTTGAAACTTAACAAGTTTCTTTGAGACTTACTACAATACAATGCATTATTAATTTCCAATAATGTTCCTCCAAGTAGTAATAAGGCCACTCTTCCTAAGCCCTCAATCAACTTTGTACAACCGGATATTGTATTAACATATGTCTTTTTCATAATCAAATGAGAGAAATATTTCTTTTCTCTTAGTATTGTATGAGTTGTGGCACTGTCCAGAAGGCACATATTTTCATTACACATCTTGGATCCAACTGAAGATTGAGAAATTTTATTTATCTTCATAAAAAATAAAAACACATAATAAGAAGTACGAAACTTAACAAAAGAAAATTTAAGTACATGAACTTTAAGTAAGACTTTAAAACACAAAACAACATTATTCATTTCCCAGTTCAATTATCAATCTTCAATTGTGATCCCCAAAGAAGTCTTCAGCTTCCAGATGAGTGATATCATCGATCCCATCAAAAGCATCATCTTTCAATGCTAAATTTGCCTCAATATTCTCATCATATTTTTGAGAAGACCCTGTCTGAGCATTATCTTTGAGAGTAAAATGTAACTCTACTCGGGCATTAGAAAAGGAGGCACCACTTTTATTTCCTTTCCTTTTGAAAGAATTTTGATACAGCCTGAAAAAATGCTCAGGTGCTCGACATTCATTTTTTCAGTGACCTTTAAGGCCACAACGATGACAGTGATTACCCTTTCCTTTAGAAGGATTATTTTGAGAACCCATATTGTTCTCCCTTTTGTTATGACCACCACCTCGACGATTATTATATTGTCTTTTGCTCTTGCCACGCCCACACACGTATCATGGCCCCGATTATTTTGTCTTATTTCAGACTGGCCGTATGCTTCAGCCCCGTGTGCCTCCGATAATGGAGCACTTCTAGCAGGACGGGCTTCATGATTTTTCATTAAAAGGTCATTATGCTGCTCAGCCACCGCCGCACCCCTATTTCGAGCTGGCCGAAACAGTTCACAACATAATATGACTGACACTCTGATTTTTGAAAAAAATTTGTTTTGTGTTAGAGTAGCCAAAATAAAGAATGTGAGTAATGACCTTATTAACCACGTTATAAAGCAAAAACAGAGTATCACCAGAGAAATGAAATACTAGAAGGGAAATAGATCAAGATTAAGTATACTCTAGTTAGTTCAGTCCGCCTCAAGTTAATAAGTGAATGTTTATTTAACGTCCTTGATTTTACGTAAACAAAAGGCAAATTTATAATGTGTCAACACTTCTGAGAGGAAAAGAAAGAAAAATGCAGCCATCTAATCCTTCATATTACAAAGCTATCGTAGAATTTTTCTAATCACTTTGTCGAGATGTGAGAACAAAGGGAGAAACTTATAAAAATTTCATTCAGAAAAATGGAGGAAGTTTTTCAGGAAATTAAAAGAACAACCAGACAGCCAATGCAAAGCTCTTAAATTTGATTTTTTGGAGAATAGCTAATCCAAAACTAGATTAATTTGAAGCTAAGCATGCAATATGCTTGACAAAAACGAGGAGGAAACAAGTTAGAATTGATCATTTTAACAAGTTTTGCAGCCCCATTAGACAATGACTTTTTATTGAACCTCACAACTTAGTCTTGAACCAACTCTTGTTGACGGCAAATAGATGATTTCAGAGACACATGATTTCATATGAAGTTACTAATTATTTGCAGCAATTAATAGAACCAACACAAATACCTAGAGAGGCAGAGATATAAACTAGCGTTTAACTATCAGTTAAGAATAAGATAAACAACAAGTAACAAATACTAACCAGACACCTCCTCTATTATCGTTGTAAACTTTAGAACATAATAGTTATGCTTATAGTGTAATTAGGTAGAACAACCACAAATTGTAGAAGTCTATGAACAACATTACTTAACAAGCCATACACAAGTGAAACAGTAAGTCGAGACGACTGAAAATACAAAAGACTATGCTCCCCAATCGAACTTTGCAATGATTTCAGACATACTCCAATTCAAGCAACAATCATCTCAAGGGAGAAAGTTTTCACGCCTACTTAATTATAGCTTGAAGTAGATTCGAGAGCAATACTTTACCGACATAAAGAAATGCTTATTCACCAACAAAGCTCATGTAAAGATAAATTTCTTACGGTATTAACACTTAATTTCAAGACAGCTATGTCCAAGTCTGTATGGTTTTATTTTAACACTTCATATAGTCTTCTCAAAAGGGAATAGTTTCATGTTAACTCATTTGTGTACTGATCGTTAATGGAGTGAAAGACAGACCATTAGTCATTCTCGAATTCACAATTCTAACAAGATATGAACATCATAACTTTATACATACTACTTACAGGATGCTTTTAATCAAAGCTACATGAGGCAGATTCTGGGAAACATTTAGAAATACAAGATTATATGAAGTGAGGATATTCAAGCGGCCATAAAGTTTGAGAAACCAAAAGTTAAAATATATAAAAAAGATAATGATGACTACTGACCTTGTATAAGGCAGCAAACAAGAGCTTCGACGTAAAGAATTCAACTTAGAACTTCCTTCAACTCGAATTCAACATTAAAAACAGACTCGCTGGATTGTTTTTGGATTTTTTTTCAATCGATTCTTGGATTATTTTTTTCGTCAATTCTTGGATGTTCTTACTCGTTCATGGATGTTGATGGATCATTTTCGTTGAGAACCAGAGTCCTTCTTTTATAGTTGATTTAGGCTCCAAGAATTCAAATTTTGAATTCTTGGATACGCCAATCTTAGAGGAAGAAACAAAAAAATCATGAAGGAGCAAAAAAATCTCTCAAAAATCAACCTTTTCAGGTCTATTTGAGAGACTGAGTGACTGATGGGGCAATTTTCGGCGGCTCAGAGTCGTTTCTCTAACGAAGGGGATGGGGGATCACGTGGGGCAGTGATGGGAGAGGAGCCTGGGGCGGCCATAGGTGTCTGTAGGGAAAGCTAGCTAGCATAGGTAGTCTGAGGAAGAAGGTGGGTGGCCATGGGCGGTGATGGGGAAGAAGAACATGAGTTTTTTGGGAAACAGAGTATAGTTCGATCGTTTGATCGGACGGTTAATTAAATAAAGGGTTTAAAAATAATTAATAATATATATATATATATATATATATATATATATATATATATATATATATATATAAATATTAAAAAAAGATGAATTAATTAAAGCCGTCGTATTAAATCGGATGGTCAAGATTTAAGTTGAAAAAACACAATCCATGTGCTTCCTACGTGTCACACGCGGATTGGCTGAATTAAAAAGACTTGGATTGCCAAGTTTTCCTCAAATTAAATCTATTTAAATTATAACCTCTTCTTTATTAAATAACCAAAATTTATTAAATTAAAAATATTTATTTTGCAAAACTAGCTTATTTGATAAAATTAGTCATTTTAAAAAATAAAATTAATATAAATTAGTAACTCAATAATTAATTAAGTCTTCCTAATTTGAAAAATGTCGAAAAATACTCATCGCAATAATATAAATTATATTTAATTGGAAAAATCGAGCTGACCGTTAAGAAAAAATATTCATTTGACGTGAAATCTAAAAATGAGAAAATAAGTAGTAATATTTATATAATATATTTAATTTTTATAAAAATAATATTTATGAAATAAATTTATCAAATAAAAAAAATAATTAAAAATCCTTTCGTATACCTACAAAAATTTCATAACGTATATATATTTTATTTTATTTTTATTATTATTATTAAAACTTTAGTTAAATACAATTGTGGAGAGCCAAAATTAGGTGTCAACAGCCATCAGAAAGCATGAGATTAATTCAAAGTATTTTTTAAAACCCTTTTCACGATATTGTTGTTGTAATATCATATTGGAGGCATGGAAAGTAGTTAGTGTCTTTTCTAACATATCCTCATCTTTTATAGTTTCCCCACATAATTTTAATTGGGAAGTGATTCTAAATACAACAGAGTTATACTCAATTCCGATTTTATACTCTTGAAATCGTAAATGCATTCACTCATAACGAGCCCTTGGCAATATTGTTGCCTTGAGGTGGTCATACCTCCCTTTCAAACCTATCCACAATTCAAGTGGATCTTTCAATGTTAAGTGTTCAACCTTCAGGCTTTCATCAAGATGATGACGAAGGAAAATCATAATTTTCGCTTTATCCTGACTTAATGCCTTATTTCCTTCGATTATACTATCACCAAGACCCTTAGCGGTAAGGTGAATTTCAGCATCAAGTACCCATGACAAATAGATCTTTCCAAAAATGTCAAGTGCCATAAATTCAAGCTTTGACAAATTCGACATGATGAAAACTATCATAAAATAGCTGAGTTAATATTATGATGTTGGTTTCTTTATAATGAATGGTTAATTAATGTTCAAATAATAAAATATAATATGATTATAAATTAATATGCATGCATATGGAATGTTTTAAAAACATGTAAATTCATGAAGTATTGAAACAGTAGATTTAATATGTAATTTAAATTGTTTTACAATATTTATTATAAGTTAAAGTAGATATTAACGCCATTTTTTATGAGTTTCAAGTCATATTTAATACAATAATATTTTTCTTTATGACACACCAATATTTATCATAAATTTATGACAAGAAAATACTTACGATTATTCTAACTAGCATGTTATCATATGCCCTAGTATTTAATTTAGAGTTATAAGTTACTAGCATATCAACAACATACAAATATAAACCTGAAACATATTGATTATTATACCTAGTAAAGTATCATACAAATACCTAAAGCAAGTTATGTATGCAGTAATTAAATCATTGATCAAAGACTTATGTAAGTCCTATTAGATATGATATAAAATATAAATGTATACCTGACTCGGAAAGAAAATTGATTAACTTTTTGGAAAAAAGATAATCCCGAATTAAGTAGGTCTTAATTGGTTAGAGACTCGTGTTGATAACGTGTTGTAAAATGAGAGCAAAATATAATAATATTAAACAAGTAAGGAATAGAAAAGTATAGAGTAGAGATTATTATTTTATCTCTTCAAGTTGTATTTCACAAGGGTGAAAGACTACCCTTTTATAGGATATTCAAGCCATCCTTTTACAACAGTTGACAAATACGTTAGTATAATATTTAATTAATATAATAAATAGATACATTACGTTAGGAATAGATCAAGAGAAACATCCACCATTAAATGGATTTGTAACATACTCCCTATGTTCCAATTTATGTGACACTTTTCGTTTTTCGAGAGTCAAACAATTTAAGTTTGACCGAAAATTTGCGCATGAAATCTTCAATTTTTTTGAAATGAAATTTATATATTTGTAAACTACGTAAAAAGTATTATAAGTCACAATCTATGTTTAAAAGATCTATGAAAAACTTACAGTAAATAATAGACTTGTTTGAATCTCGAAATTCGAAAAGTGCCACACAAAATGGAAGGAAGAGAGTAGTTTATATTATTTAATTTTGTTATTAATTTGTTTGCCCATTTGATTATGTTGTAACTGTTGTTTTTATTAATTTATTCAATAACCATTCATCAATGTTTGACATTTTTTATTGGATTTGATATTGTTAATTATATTGGAATGATGATTGTTTCAGTTTTATGCTATTGTTTAGTTTGTCATTTGTGTTTGTTTTGGACAATTTCGTTCTTTGTCTTATAGTTTCTTGGGTTTATAATGATATATTAAATTTATCAATGAAAGAATTTTTTCGTCGATTTTTGAGGTCTTCCCATTTTAAAAGATGAAAATTTTAGTCTAAGTTCATATACGTTAATTATAATTTAAATTGGCAGATGAAGAAATTACGGTCGATTGTCAAGGCCTCCCATGTTAATAAGACGGATTTTATGTTTGAGCAATTACTTCTTTCATTTATTTTGGTTCATATTTATCCACTAGTAATATTTTTACTAAGTGTCTTTACAGGTGCCTATAAACTTTACTGTCGGAGAGAAGTGTGTATTTTATTAATATGTATGAGTATTTATACAAGAGAGTAAACAACAAATAAGGAAATATTCATCTAATAAAGTATTGTGATCTTCTCTTAATCATAATAGAAACTAAATCACTAATGAGATACTAAGATATGAAAAATCAATCAAGATATATCCTAATATCAATCAAGAGATATCACTAATAGTGCCCAGAGTTGCTTCCTGAGGAAGTTATTCGAATGAAGTTCGAATAATTTTTTTTTGATTCATTATTGTATATATTATTGTCGTTAGACAAACATTAGGCAGTTACTCACATTATTGTTTTAATTTATTATTTTTTTATATTTCATGTTTATTATACTTGTACATTATTTTTATCTCCTTCTCAATTTGAATAAATGAGTTTAATCGGGACCCATAGTTATGGATTTTGAGAGATGCTAATAACTTCTCTTCGAGATCACTTGAATCCTTACCTAGAATCTATTGATTTCTTAGACATTTTTTATTAATTGATTTTCTAATTATCCTAAAATTAAATGGCAACTCTCTTAAGATTGCACTCCTTAAAATTATTTTCTTTTTAAAATTAATTTAATTAAGGATAAATTACTTATATACACACCTTTATTTATCTTATTTTTCATTTTTCCCTACCTTTTTAAAATATTTCATAAATCCCTTATTTCTCCCAATTCTTGTAACTTCCATATACATAAAATCCGTCAGCCAAAACTCATGTTTATCCACTCCTCTTTTCACTCCTCTTTTCTCTCCCTAAATCCACTCCACATTCGTAGCAGTTACAGTTTTCAAATCAATTTAATTTTCAACCGATATTCTGTCACACCCCAAATCCGGATGTGATGGCACGTGTCCATTTCCCACCGGACACGTCAGCCTAACCCAACCACAACGATAGAGAAGTAGAAATACGAGAATAAAAGATAATAAATAAGCGGAAGACTTTAATTAAGACTCAACACTACCCAGAATTTTGTTGTCACATGTACAAACCTCTAAATACAGAATTCGAATAAAAATATACAAGTCTCAGAGTATAGTTCTCGAATAGAACAAAACTGAAAGTAAAGATAACTCAATGGCACGTCTAGAATGAACCGCTACCTCTCGAGTATGTCCCGAAGCTCAATCTGCTAAAGAAACTACTAAGCCGAATCTGAGAGAGAGCTGTCAACCTACACAATTGTGTAGAAGCAAGGGTGAGTACCGAAAACCACAGGTACTCGCAAGTAACTCTAAACTAAGCAAAACTAGCAGCTACAAACAACTTCTTTCAATCCCAACCGAACCACCGAAACTTCAATCTAGCAGCAAACCAACCAACCTATACTAAACATATCATATTCAACAGGCAGAACCAACAGTATATTCTCATCAACCTCAGATCAACAAATAAGAGCAAGTAGATCAAATTCCACATAAGAAGGGTAAACCGATACAATCCACACATCACAGACAAAGATAAGGCAAATGCGATGCAAAATGCAATAATGATGTCATGTAGTCGTGATGCATGTCTGTCCTACGATACACATCTGTTGACGTAATCAGTCTGTGCTGAATACTCAAATCATAACCCATGGGGGCCACACATGGACCATCTATCATCGCCGGAACCAGATCCCATCGGCATCCAAATCGCTAGCCGGAGCTAGTCCATCTCATATATCTCTAGCCGGAGCTAGTCTCAACTGTGTCTCATATCCATCCATCCTCATATCAGTGTCTCAGAACTCATGCAACAGATAGTTCACACATGGGATGAATAATGAATATGCACATGTCATCAATCACAATCATATCACGATCACATCATAGTATTACATATCATCTGTCTCAATCACAACCATATCACGACCACATCATAGTATTACACATCACCTGTCTCAATCACAACCATATCACATATCACGACCACATCATAGTATTACACATCACCTGTCTCAATCACAACCATATCACGACCACATCATAGTATTACACATCATCTGTCTCAACATCAATGTATGTATCAATCATAGCCTACTCATGCTCTTCTATCCCCTTAATATCAGTTATCACATGACTTATTCAACAAATTCAAGTCACATATAACACATTTAGCTCGTTTTATTCCCCATCTTTCATTTACAACAATTTCAATCAACAAATAAAACCCATCCTCAATCCCCATTACTCCCCAACACAATTAGGAAAGTAGTCATGCGTAGTCTAAGAGTTTTACAAAGTTTGGAAGCCACTTGCTTTAAAACGAACTCCAAAAGTTACTTGACTTGAGCCTTTCCTTTCCGAGTATAATCCGAATCACGATAATCTATTCAAACAATTATTCACAATCACAATTCGAGTCCAATGACAACAAAATCAAGAAATTTAGGGAAAAGGGCAAAACGGTCCAAAAGTCTCATACCGAAAAATAATACCCAAATCTAAAAAATTTTGATGTAAAATGATCCTTAAAGTATTTGGAAGCTAATGGTGAAAGCCAATTTGAAAACGGAGTTGAAATCAATTCACAAACTCAATTTGAAGGAAAATCCACGTTCTTGAAGAAGCCTAAAATATTCGGATCCGAAACCCCGACTCGAAAATGAGATATCTCTTGAAAAACATCTTACCCATGCTTAGATAAGTTCAGATATGAAATTTCATCAAAAATGGAGTTAAGATCGACCTTGAAATTCTCAATTTATCAAACTTTAACTTTACCGGGAAAGTCCAAATTGTACGCAGTTAATATGATGAAAATAATCGATGAATCAATAATTTTATGTTAAAATCAATTTACCCATAACATAAGGATCGTAAATATACCTTTTTCATCAAAAAGGGAGTCCAAATCGATAAAACTCCAATTTTTCCCAAGAGGTTTACGGATAGGGAAAAAAAACCAGATAAAGAAATTATGAGAAAATGTCGAATTGAAGATTGAATACTAACCCTCATATTAATTCAAGAAGAAACCCGTAAGAATCACTCCATTCCGATCTCTAGAATTCCCGATATGCTCAAAATACCAAATGAACACAGTCTGAGATTTTTATAACAGTGCATGACTGTTATGCACCAGAAAAACAGCAGTTAATCTTTCACTAAAAAGACCGTAATTTCCTCATACGATAGTGAAATGACCCGATTCTTTTTTGTAAATGTCTTAAATAATGATACGGACCTGCTCGTTCAATTGGAGCTCAATTTCATGCTCGTTTGCCCAGTCAAATATAATTTCTACTCGGTAAACAATTATTTCTTATTTGCGATAAAATTCCAATCTCGGGTTAGCGAAAATGCACCAAAATTTGTAGATAAGTCCTATAATTCATGCTCAAAGTTTCAAAACCTTCGGAATAATTTTTGGACCTTTAAAACTAGTAATGAACCCTTTAGTTGCCACAATTTGCTGAAATAGTGTCAAAGCATCCAAGAAGCTTAAAAGCTCATTCAAAACTCATTTGGCACTTCCCGAACACAAACCAAATATGCTACTAGCTTGAAAAGGACATTTCGGACTAAATGAAATCGTCGGAATTTGAATTTGAGGTCTCCTTGACCCGGTATCCGATAAGGCGTCAAGAAACTAACTTTAGGCTCAAAAACTCGAAACGCACTCGGGGCCTCTAAAAATTCAACCAAGACTCATTCTAGACTTAGAATCACCCCTGAATCCAACAATGCCCTCGAAATTCCATTTCGAGCACCGAAACCTCGTTTGTTGACCAAAGTCAACTCTTGATCAAAATTTCACAATTATAGCAACTTAGGACCTCAAATCTTCGTTTTAACTCCAAATTCGACTCCATAAATTTTTATAGACCCGTTTCGACATTCTAAAACTGCTGAAATCGACGGAAATCCGATTCGAGTCTCGAAACTCCAAATGACTCGAAATAGCACTTTTAACCAAACTTTAACTCTTAAAAACTCAACTTTCCAAAAACTCAACTTTTCATCAATTTTCCTCCAAAGCAACTTCGAAAATACAACAATTAGGGCTCGGGGCAACTATCGGGAGGGGTAAAACGGTCATTTTATGAAAATTTCCAAAAATGACCTTTAGGGTCATTACATATTCTCTCTCAAATCAAAACAATTTCAAACATCTGAATAGGTAGAATTTTTAGTCGCCATTGTTGTCTTCTTCAATTTTATTTTATTTTTCAGTTTTTTTTTTCATGATACATATGGATCAGACTCCTTCATTAGTATTGGTGTTACTCAACTAAATTCTTGTAATACTAATTGTATATATGATTCTGATGATGAAAATTGGGCTAAAAACAAATCCAAACTTTTGCATGACACATTAGCAATGAAGAATTAGAGTAATGACAACTCGAAAAAGGAAGTTCCTTCTTCTCCAAAATCAAATGTAGCAAAAAAAATTCCAAAAAAGGGGAAGAAAAGCAGCACCTGTAATTTCCCGATCTTTACTATCCAAAGTATGTGTTTTCGTATCTTTTTTGACCTTTTGTGTTTGATATGGCATTTTAGTATGTTTATGTCGAAATAAATTGATACATTAGCAGTAAAGATACATTATTTTTCACTAAAATATTCACACAGTCTGTTGGATTTTAATTGATTTGTAATATGTTTATACATTAAAACCCCTAATTTTAGTTGTAGTTACATTATGGCATTTGGTGTGTTGAATAGATATAAATTGATACATTAAATAGTGAAGATACATTATTTTTTCATACAATGTTCTCATAGTCTGTTGAATATTACTTGATACATTAAAATCCTAATTTTAATTTAGTTTTGGAGTTGTGTTTGAAATGTATCAAAAAATAAAGTTCATTTTGAACTATTTTATGAAATGTATCTTATAGTTTGTAATTTAAATGTGTATCAAATACATTTTGTTACATGTGTATCAAATAAACAATGAAGATACATTGATATGAAAATTAGTTATGTTATTGTTTTTTCTGTATTTTTACTAATAGTTGGATGACTCTAAAAAAGTTGTCGGTAATGCTACCTACTTACCTCATTGACAATGGATTCTTTGAAAAAATAGATCGAACCCACTGGTCAGAACTTGATGAATATAAAGCCAAAGAAATTGGTACACTTTTAGAGCCACACCATCCTTTCAAGGTTGAATTTGTCCAAGACATTATGCAACAAAGAAGTGATAGCATGTAAGTATTATATATTCTTATTTTGAATCATATGTGTAAGTTATTTATATACTTTATATTCTTTCATTTTTTGTAGGGATTGTGGTGTATATGTAGCTACACTTGCGGAGTTTCTGAGCAACCTACTTGTTATAGCATCTGATTGTTTTCATTCAGATTATTTGCGCAATAGATACGCATCATTGTTGTGGAGATATGGCAGCGACAAGGCCGAGAGTGGATACGTTAGCGAGAATGATGATCCACGAAAGCCTAAGGGTCAAGTCACACCACCATCTGAAGAAGATTTGGTTCAAATAGATTAGTAATTAAGCACATTTGCACAAACAATGTTTTATGTTTTTTTGTTTTTAAGACAATGTCACTTAAGTTTTAGACTGTTTCTCTAAAAACTTATTCTTATTAAAGTATTTTGTAATTTCTTACATCTTGTGTTTTCAATATATTGCTTTAGATGCATTATGATCCACTAAATTTTTTGAAGTATAAATTTTTGTTTTACAAAGTTAATCTTCACACACATAACTAATTTACTTTAAGTTTGATATGATATAATGTATATGATACAAAATTATAGTGTATATGATACATGACTTATATTCACGTATATGATACATCAAATAAAATGTATATGGTACAAAACTATAATGTATATGATACATGACTTATATTCACGTATGAGATACATCTGATATAATGTATATGATACATTTTTTTATAACTATGTAACATTTCAACTCTTGAGACACTTAATGGTATAAAATATGTATCATAATTAATCAATTATGATATAGTTACACAAGAATTTTTAATTAAAAGTTGATACATTGCGAACTTCTTTATATTTAAAACAGTACCCAAATAATTATTTACGTGATATAACATTGACACACAAATCTTAATTATGTATCATAGTTAATCAATTATGATACAGTTACACAAGAATTTTTAATTAAAGGTTGATACATTCCAAACTTCTTTATATTTAAAACAACATCCAAATAATTATTTACGTGATATAACATTGGCACACAAATCTTAACGAATTATTAATTTGAACAACAACAATCATAATAAATAATGTATCAAAATAACTCAAGCAAAATTTACACTTTATTTAATGGAAATATAAAAGTGAAAAATATTAGAAGTGCAAATTATTCAAAACTCATAAGGATGGTTGAACATTAATGTTGTGACCATCTTGTCCACACCGTCCGCAACAATTTGTGTTTATTGTTATCTTCTCATTTGCGTTTTTTATTCTTCGTTTCCTTGGTCGTCTGACCATCCTTTTGTATCTAGGTGGCAACACAGTTTCATCTAAAACATAGTCTGGAACCAACCCATCCTCCTTATCTGGCATTGGAACCATTGAAACCTCATAGGTTTTTGTTAATACTTGCACGAAGCCTTCATACTCCATCCACATTGTCAGATTAAAAGTAGCTACATGTTTAACAGTGCAAGCATAATCATGCTATTGACAGCAGAGTACTGAGACAAATCCAAACTTAAGTACATTGAAGACATTCATGACCATCATTACATGATTTTTATGGAAATTAGAAATAGAAGCAGAAGTTCATAAACATTCAAAAAGACAACAAAAACAAATTGTTAAATTGAATGCACCTAGGTTTGCAATTCTTGGCAGCTTAGGCAAGAGACTCCTGCTCTTTGTTTTCTCTGATTAGCTATGCTCTCATTCTTCTGATTTTTGCTTCCTTCTCCATTCTCTCTTGCTTCTCATCCTGATGAAGAGCGATACAAATATGAATTTTGTCCATGGTTTGCCAGAAAGCGAAGGCTCCTACAGACATAGCAAAGAACGTCGCAACTATCACCATCTTCGCTAAGTTTTTGAGTCCTCTCAGCTTAGGGTACTACTACAATCTTGTCACTTCAGATTCAAATAGATTATCCAACGACAATTTCATTTGTAACCTTCATAAATCACTTCGCTCACCCAACCTCAACAAAATCGATATATTCATCTTCTACAACGATTTTTTGAGTTATTTGAATTTAGAACTTTTTCGGCAGTAATAGTTCCTCGATGGAGAAGCTGTGAATTTGAAATTTCAAATTTGTGAATCTGTTAGGTATTGGATGCATTGTTTACAACCTGTTAGGCGTGATTTGTGGGACTGGAATTAATTAATGAATTTTACGTTATTTTTTCCTTTTTAAGCGCAACAGCACCAGATTTGAATGTATCAAAAATTATGTATCCGGCCACCACTTATGTATTCGGATCCCTCTTATTTTAAGGGATTTCTGTAAAATGAAAACTAATAGGGATAATAAGATGTAATTTATATTCCACACTATGTGATTCTTATAATTTATACATTAATTAATTGATTAATTTTTAAGTCATCACGATATTGCGTCTTATTTGAATAAGGGTAAATCACTTAGATATGCTATATTGAGGAAATATTTACCATTTATGACTATAATTTCTTTTTAACTAAATCTATCAGTTTCATGGAATTAAAATTGTACAACTTCGGACCTATTTTCTTTCCTATTTATTCGTCTCTTTCTCTGCATATGATTTCTCCTTTTTTTTTTCTTCTTCTTCTTCTTCTTCAAAATTTTAATTCAAATAACTATCTTTAAATATTCATCTCTTCAAATCGATTTATACCCATGTTGCAGGATTTACACCGAAAATATCACGAGGAGAAGAATACAAAGAACCAAAAATTGTACAAAATCGTGTGTGCAAATTGAGATTTCAAATCTCTAAAATTGCAGCAGCAAGCCATTGATGACCATTAAAAAGCTTCAAGCTTTGAATTCATTATTTGGATTTTACGAAAGTGTGATGCGTTTGTATAAGTTGTTCTTCCATATTATTGAAAATAACATTTTGGAGTTTATAGGAGATTCATTAACTTTAGCATTGATTTTATGAGAAAATTCAAATTAAAACTTGAAGAAGACGAAGAGTTTGAAATTTTCTTGCAACTGTATTAAAGTTGAATTAGATCTATTTCATAATTGTATTAAAATTGAATTAAAATCATGAACAATATATTTATAATACATATTTCAAATATATCATCTTCTTATATAATTCAAAATAATTTATAAGATACATATAATGCATGTTTTATTCACGAATAATAATATATGTTCAATTCAGCTTATAGATCATTGTCTTGTCTTTCGTTAGTTACGTTTTCAATTCATTTTTAATTCAACTTTAATACTATGTAATACAATTTTAATTCAAATTTAATTCATTTTGAAGTTTTTTGATTTATTTGTTACTATTGGATACTTATTTAATTCATTATTGATATAACTTATAAGTTTAATTCAGTTTATAGATCATTATCATGCCTTTCGTTAGTTACGTTTTTCATTCATTCTTAATTCTCTCTTTTAATTCAACTTTAATACTATGTAATACAATTTTAATGCAAATTTAATTCATTTCGCAGTTTTTTTATTTATTTGGTACTATTGGATACTTCTTTAATTCATTATTGATACAAGTTTAATTAACTCTAGAGATCATTGTCTTGTCTTTCGTTAGTTACGTTTTCCATTCATTCTTAATTCTCTCTTCTTATTCAACTTTAATACTGTGTAATACAATTTTAATGCAAATTTAATTCATTTTGCAGTTTTTTGATTTATTTGTTACTATTGGATACTTGTTTAATTCATTATTGATACAAGTTTAATTTACTAAATAGGTCAATGTCTGGTCTTTCATTAGTTACATGTTTCTATTCATGCTTAATTCTCTCTTCTAACTCAACTTTAATATTTGTGTAATACACTTTTAAATACAAGTTTAATTCATTTTGCAATTAATTGGTTGATTTGTTACGATTGGATTACTTGTTTAATTCATTATTGATACAAGTTTTTTTCAATTTATATGCAGATCAAAGAATGCTCTTTTGTTTGCTACATTTTGCATTCATGTTTGATTCTCTTATAATAATTCAACTTTAATATGTTTGTAATACATTTTTAATTCAAGTTTAATTCATTTTGCAGTTTCTTATGTCTCTTTATTTGTTACAATTAAATTACTTGTCTAATTAATTATTGATACAAGTTTTATTCAGTCTAAAATCATTAACTACTCTACGAAAAAAAAGGAAAAAGAGCAACAAAAAAGAAAGGAAGGGAGAATGAATAACAGAAAGAAAAAAAAGAAAGAAAGAAAGAAAGAAAGAAAGGAAGGGAGAAAGAGCGAGACAGAGAAAAGAGAGAAATTAAAGAAGCTGTTATAAATGGTAATAATTAAAGAGTATGTTTAAAATAAGTAATTATTTTTTAAAAGGAATCCACTCAAGTAATTAATCCTTTGAAAAAAGTAGGAATGTCAACCCCCTTTTAGTTTCATTTCAAAATTATTTGCTATTGAACCCTTCATTCCTACATCTCAATTTGTAGGTGAAAGAATCATAAATTTGTGACAATTAAAAGGCCCAAAGAAAAAAAGGAAAAAGTATAAGGAAGTGGCCTGACCCGGCCCAAATCTTGAGCTCCACGCTTTCTTTTTCTTCTACACTCTCTCTGGTTTCTACCGGGATACCTATATATGGATGTTCTTTCTAAATTCAAAGCTATTTCGAGTTAGCTGCAAGTCCAAGAAATCAAAATCCCTAAAAGAGATTCAATTTTTGTGTCTATAGTAGAAGCAACGAAGAATCAAGTCGTCCTGTAATCGAAATGGTGAAGGTGCGTATGAACACGGCGGATGTTGCCGCAGAGGTCAAATGCTTGCGTCGCTTAATCGGGATGCGCTGTTCCAACGTTTATGATCTTTCCCCAAAGGTTCCCATTCTCAGCTCTTTTCTTTCTCATTTCTATGCAAACCGACCGCCATTGCTTTGGTTAATGTTTCTTGTTTGTGTTGGTATTGCAGACCTATGTGTTTAAGCTCATGAACAGTAGTGGAATTAGTGAATCAGGGGAGAGTGAGAAGGTTTTGTTGCTCATGGAAAGTGGCGTCCGCTTGCATACCACTGATTATCTTCGGTACCTATACACTTTTCTCCTTTACTATGGAAAGATGATTTTCAGTGCATTTATGAACATTTTTTATTATATCTACTTCAGTTTAAAAAATATAAAACTATGAAATTTGATTTTGTTGACTTTTTTTTTTTTTTTTGGTAAATGGAAATTTAATTCCCAAGGAAAGATGTTTACAAGTAAGGGCGAAAATCTCAACTATACTGCCTTGGTCTTGTACCAAGTAGTTTACTTCTCTACAACATCCTTCCTCTTCATCCTGTACATCAAATCTAAGGATAAAAGTTAAGCTCCATTAGCCTACCAACTAATCGATTCTTCTTGGAACATCTATACACCACTTCCTGTATTACTTGTCTTACAATGATTTGTGGATTGATCTCCTTTTTCTGAAAAATGCTCTGGTTCTTTCCTTCCATATGAGGTACACACTTCCTGCAAGAGTGGCCCTGTATACTTCATCTGGTGCTTTCCTTGAACTTTTGTATTCTTGTTCCCATTCCAATTCATGCTGTCAGCTTAGGGCTGATCTATTATACTCTTGCCTTTGTAATAGCTTCCTCCATACTGCAAATGAGTAATCACATTCAAATAAAATATGATTATGGACTCCTTCATTCTCATGCAAAGAGGCCATGCTACTTCTGACGCTAGAGTTTAGACCCCAAGATGCTAGTCTGTCTCTGGTGCTTAGTCTTCCGTGTTGCTGCAATATTCAATGTAAATAACCATTTAAGAGCTCCTTGATTATTGCACGTTTGCTTTCTCCGGGCAACCTTTGGGAAATCACCTCTAAATAGAGAATATAGTTTCCTGATGGACAACTGCTGTTCTGTTTGTATAAGTTGTTCAGTAATTTTCACCTCTTCCAAGTATCCTTGAGCTTTGATGACCTTTTTGACATATTCCAGATGGATCCTTGCTTATTGTAGTAGCAGTGTATCCAAGAAATCAGTTTAAGGCCAACCCTAAGACCAACTGTATCTTTTGAAGCTCCTGGGATCCCAATTCACATGTATCTCCAACGTTTCTACTTTAACTAAGCACTAGAGACAAATTAACTCATTGATCCTGCATTTTCAAAAGCAAAATGGCCCAAAAAGCGACAAGGTCCAAAGGGTTTGAAGCAAAAAGCAAGAAGTGAAGTGTACATTTGAAGCACACACACTAAAACACCAAATGATATGAAATTGCAATGAAAATAACTAATTTCAGTATCCAATATACAACAAATATCATATTTATCCAACCTCTCAATGTTGAGACTTGAGATTCAAAGAACCGACTGCTTCTTGTTGCGATATCTTTGCATGTCATTATTTCAAGCACACATTCCTTTAAAGCCCATGATATAAATCCCTCAATTTTCTGCATTTAGAATAATAACAGAAAGTCCAAGTCAGGATATAAGTCAATGAATAAATCAACTATGCCTCAATCAAGAATTTGTTGATATTTTTTAGTTTATTTGTGTTGTTCTTTAGAAAATACTAAATGCACTGAAAAGAAATGTAAGTACAAATATGAAAATATGATTTGGATTATTTCAGTGCATTTAGTATATCTTTTTTATATGTGAAATACTAAATACACTGAAACATACAAAGTAGAGTTAGATTTACATTAGGTCTGGATAGAGGAATATGTGTGAGACTTAGAGGGCTTATTGTTTTAGAGAACTCCTAATTTGCCAAGTCAATACTTACCCATATTGGAATTAAATGGTTCCGAATAGAACAGAATTAATATAGAGGATTTGTAGATCCGACTAGTTGGGGTTGAGGTGTAGTTGTTATTAATATACAAGTAGGAAATCCAAGTTAGGATATAAACAGTTTAGAAACATAAGATCTAATGTTTTAATGGTTGTCTTTCTGCTGTCAACCATACTTGATTCTTTATGGAAAGTGCATTACTTCTTTGTTGATCAATGACATATGCAATTGGATTCTATATGCTGAGTTTTTTTTTTTGAATTTTTTCATTTTCTGAAGTTCTCTTTTCCGATTTCCTTCTTTTTAGGGACAAAAGTAACACTCCATCTGGATTTACACTTAAATTGAGGAAGCATATAAGGACGAGAAGGCTTGAGGATGTGCGGCAACTTGGTTATGATAGGGTATACTGCATATGCTATTGTTCTATCAGTGCATTGGGTTTATTTTATTTTTGGGAATTTTCATTTGTTCTTTGTCTTTCAGTTAGTGGTTAATTTCATGATCTTTTATCTTATCCTTTCTTTATTCTTTTTGGGTTCAGATAATTCTCTTTCAGTTTGGACTAGGTTCCAATGCTCATTATGTGATATTAGAACTATATGCCCAAGGAAATATACTCCTTACGGATTCTGACTTCATGGTCATGACTCTCCTACGGTCTCACAGGTAAATTATTTGCTTTTTATTTTGCTAACTTGGTCTCGTTCATCTGAACATGTCTATGTAATGGATCATCATAAACTTCTATGCAGACAATGTATGTCTTCTGTTGCCATTTTTCTTCAAAATCCCCTTTCCATATGAAATTCTGCCAGAAGATGAACCCTATTGGATGGTTTAACTATTTTGATCAGTAATCAGTTCTGATTCTGTTTAACAAGCAAAAACTGTTTGATACTGCTATGCATGGTTTCATAAATGACACATTTTAGTTGTCCTCTTCTGGGATGTAAAAAGATGATATTTAGCCCTTTGGGCTACCAGGTATCTAGATTTTTTTTTCCTTTTCTTAAATGCTTCTTTAAGCTGCATCAACTTAAACTTTTAGTACAGATTATCAAGCCATAAACCTAGATGTTAGCAGTCTCTGGGTATCCTCATAATTTTGCAACTCAATTTGACATCATATAGGATTGTTGTGGGCATCAATTTTACAAAGCTTGCTTTTACATGTAACTCGCACCTATGCAGGGATGATGATAAAGGTCTTGCTATTATGTCTCGCCATCGATATCCAGTTGAAACATGCCGTGTCTTTAAACGGACAACTACTGAAAAGTTGCAGGCAGCTTTGATGTCTTCATCCCAGACTGATAAAATTGAACATGTGGAAGATAATGAACAGGGGAATGGTGGATCTGATGTTCCTCAACAAAAGCAGGTTAACCAAAAAAGCGTAAAAGCTACTAATTCTACTAAAAAAGGGAACGATGGTGCACGTGCAAAGTCACCAACACTTAAGGTGGTTCTTGGGGAGGCACTAGGCTATGGCCCAGCACTTTCTGAACACATTATTCTAGATGCTGGCTTGGTTCCAAATACAAAGATTGACACAGATTTTAAATTAGAAGGCAATACACTTCTCTCTCTGACAGAGGCTGTTAAGCAGTTTGAAGATTGGCTGGAGGACATTATACTGGGTGAGAAAGTTCCAGAAGGCTATATCTTAATGCAGCAAAAGGCTTTGTCTAAAAAGGATTCCAACATTAGTGATAGTGGATCTTCTGAGAAGGTTTCGCAGTTATCCTATATTTTGAGATTTTTTAACCCCTGTGAGGCTGTGATCATTTATTCTTCTTTTCTGGACCTATATAGTTTTAGAAGGGTGATTTATTTGAGACTTTCTATTCTGCAGATATATGATGAGTTCTGCCCGTTGTTGCTGAATCAGCTTAAGTGTCGGGATTTTATGAAGTTTGAGACATTTGATGCAGCATTGGATGAGTTCTATAGTAAGATTGAAAGTCAACGTTCTGAACAACAGCAAAAGTCCAAAGAAAGCACTGCAATGCAGAGACTTAATAAGATTCGCACTGATCAGGTCTGTGTCACATCTATTATATAATCATCATGAAGCATTTCTGTTGGTTGCTCTCAATTATTCTGGGAAGTATGCGTTTTAGCCTGTGAATACTTGCTTTCTTGAATTCCTCTGTGAAAATGCTGGTTAATCATGAGAATAAGTTCATGAGCTAGACTTGGTCTCAAATGGCAATAAAGGATTTGGGAGTAAGCATGCAGGTCACAATTTAACGAATGAATAAGTGGTACATACTTTAAATGGAAGAATTAAGTTGGATATGACAATACTTTTCTGAAGACAACGACAATGAAAACAACTACTCCTTAGTCAGCTTTAAATCCTCACTTCTTCATTTAAGCTCATTTTATATCATTACTGTACTAAATAAATAAAAGTAAAATATATGATTATATTGCACCCACCGTTTCAACTTGTTTGTTGATTTTGACTTGTACGGATTTTAAGAAAGTGAAAAAGACTTCTGAATCTTGTGGTTTCAAACTAAAAATGTGTGGACTGTACCAAACTGCCCTTTAATCTTGTGGTCATAAACATGCGATGTGAGGAAAGTTTTAACTAGAGAGTTGCCAAAAGAAAAAGAGACATTCTTTTTGAAACGGACTAAAAAGGAAAGTAAGACAAGCAAATTGCAACGGAGAAAGTATTATTTATGTATATATTTAACTTTTTTTAATCTTTGATAAAAAGTTAAATATATACATAATAATAATAATAAATAAATAAATAAATAATGCTATTAGAAGTTCTCTAACTAGTCTAAAAACCTGTTCTCAACTAGTAGCTATCATCTATATGGATCTTTTCTCCTCACTTGTGCCCTATCTTTAGTTAAGTCCGCATTGATACCAAAATTTGTAGGTCTTTTGAGACAATATCCTTCCATGTGATTTTAGATCTAATTCGTCACCCTTTAATACCTTCACCTTACCATAGTTTCACAGCTATGGACCGGTGCATCTGTAGATCAACAACGAACATGTTCAAACCACCTGAGCTTCACACATTTTATCCTCAACGCGTGCTGTGCTAGTTGCACCTTTTGGCGAATGTGGTCATTTTAAAGTTTGTCTAATGTGGTAGGACTTCACATCAATCTTATCATCTGCATCTCTGCAACACTATATGTGGACTTTAGCAGCCCAACATTCACTACCTTGTGAAGTTATAACAATGCTAAAAAAACTACTTTTCACTTTAGTTTGCCACCTTCCATGACATGACCCCTCAAAAGCACTTCTCCATTACAATCATCTAGTTTTGATCATGAGTTACATCTTCATCTATCATTCAATTCTCTTGAAATAACAAGTCTAGATATCTAATTGTTTGCAATTTGGCACCACAATATCATCAACACATACTAGTTTGGCACCACAAGACCTCATTTTCTATAGTGTTAGTTAGCTTGTCGCCTTGTCCATAATTAGGGTAAACAAGTAGGGACTCAATGGACTCAATGCCGATCCTTGGTGTAAACCCACTGTTATGGGAAACTCCTCCGTATCACCTACTTCTATTCGCACGACTCCTTACATGTCTTTTCTATCATTTGTATATTTAATGTGAATTCCTTTATTCTTAGTAACCCGCTAGGACCTTCTGTGGTACTCTATTATATGATTTCTCTTGCTCAATAAACACCATGTGTAGATCTTCCTTCTTTTCTTAATAGATTTCCTGCAATCTTGTTAACAAGAATATAGGCTTTGTTGTGGATCTACTAGGCATAAATCCAAAACGTTTCTCTTTTAACCTTGTCGTATTCCTAAGCCTACATCTATCACTCTTTCCTGGAGTTCCACCGTATGACTCACGAGTTCAATGCCATGTAGTTCACACAACTTTGAATATCTCCGTTGTTCTTGTAAATTGGAATCAGGGTACTCTTCCTCCACTCATTAGGCATCCTTCCACATCTTAGTATAACATTGAATAAGTTGGTGAGTCATTCTACTCTCACTCCGACCTCTCTAAGATACTTCCAAACCTATATAGGAATAGTAACATGACCAAAAGATTTTCTAATCCACATATTTTTCATGGCATGTTTTATCTCTGTTGGCCTAATTCTACGAGTGTAGCTAAAGTTTCACAGACGTATAGAGGTTTAGAATGATACTCTCTTGGTTAGAGCTGATTTTTTTTTTTGAATAAACCTACTTATTTCTTCCACTTAAAGTATGTACCAATGAAAGAAAAAACTAAATCTACACAGGGACTGGAGATGATTTTTAATAGATAATCCTGATGACAAATGAATTTCAAGGATTCCATAGTGTATATATATTGCGAAATGTCGGAAAAATCAGCATGTAATATACCTATAAAAAAGCAGCATGCATTTCTGGGAAGAGATATACTTAGTTATAGATGTTTGAGGGCAAGGTATATTAGCTCACTGTCTTTCTTGGAGGGTTTATAAAGGATCTTTAGTGTGAGGAATGGACCAATTTACTTTACTTCAGAATTCAGTCCATGGCTACATGGCAGGTTTAATGAGAAAAAGTGGGAGGAACTTTTTCTTTTGTCCTTTTTCTTAATTTTCTGGGATTTGTGAGTGCAGGCGATACGAAAGAATGTACGTCCCAAACAGACTTTCTTCTATAGCAGTTGTACTCTCTGGCCTTATGCTCAACAGCACAATGAAGAACTGAGTGGACTGAAAACAAATTCTCCCCCTCTCCTCCTTCTGCTGCTTCATATTTTTTAAGATTCTAAGATCAGCATAGTGGTTCCTTAGATAATATTCATTTATTTTCACCCACAATAAAATCAGTCTTTTATTTTCCTGAAAAAGGGATCTTCCTTTCTTCTAGTTCTTTTTTTATTTGACTTGGGAAGCAAGAAATACCCTAGTATTTCCTGTTTAAGTTTGTCGAATGACTCTTGCCTGGATAATCTCTTTTTATTATTTGGCTTGCTCCTTCGCATTTGTGATAGAGAATAACTGGGTCGGCCATTAATATAGAAAACTTAAGTTTCTTGCTCAAAAATAAAAATAATATAGAAAACTTAAGCAATAATCTGATGAATCAAATCTGCAACTAATACGAAGTAGTTCCTAAATGACACTGCTATAGCTTTGTTTGATTTAACTCTTTACCAGTGTCCAGTCACATCTCAGTGGACCTTGTACTACTATACATTTTGTGTTCAAAAGCTTCTCCGACATGATGCAGGAAAACCGTGTTGTAACATTAAAGCAAGAAGTTGAACATTGTATTAAGATGGCAGAGTTGATAGAATACAATTTGGAAGATGCTGATGCTGCCATCTTAGCAGTACGTGTAGCTCTTGCTAATGGAATGAGTTGGGAAGATTTGGCTCGAATGGTGAAAGAGGAGAAAAGATCTGGAAATCCAGTAGCTGGACTTATTGACAAGCTCCATCTTGAAAGGAACTGCATGACATTGCTCTTAAGCAACAATCTTGATGAAATGGATGATGATGAAAAGACCCAACCAGTGGACAAGGTATGTTGACCTGATATTCCTTTTTTTTCTAGAAGTTCTAATTAAGAACCCACATTTCTGTATGGAAAATTCTCGTACCTACCTCTATATATACTGTTTGTGCAGCATTGCTGTTGATTCAAGTCTTTTACTTAAGCTTATGATTGGTTTTGAAAGAAATGCAGCGATTTGAGCATGAATGATAGTGATTGTACCTCCATTGTTTTGCTCTCATTTGGTAGGTTGAAGTTGATCTGGCACTTTCAGCCCATGCAAATGCTCGGCGGTGGTATGAAATGAAGAAAAAACAAGAAAACAAGCAAGAGAAGACTGTAACTGCTCATGAAAAAGCATTCAAGGCTGCTGAGAGAAAGACACGTTTCCAGCTGTCTCAGGTAACCAATAATTCACATTTTGTGTTGTTTAGGCGTTCAGTAATTCTGTGTCTTCTTAGTGGTTGTTAGCTTGAGGAACTTTTTGTCTTGCCTTGAGCCTATACCTTGGGCATTAACCGGCACTCGAAACCCCATTGTTGATCCCAATGAACCCTTGACCCGGCTTGCTACTTTACTAAAAGCTATAACAATTGTGCGGAAGCTTTTAATGGATGAGCATGCAATAACTTAGGGAACGAATTCAATAACTTTTTTTTTTTTTTGATAAAAGTAACAGTAATTCAATAACTTTATTATTGCAAATCTGAAGATCTGTATAATATAAACATGATTGTAAAATAATGCTGAAACCTATAACTAAACTAATGCTTCTATGAAGCCTATAATTGTACTGAACTTAGGTTATTGGGGCAAGACCCCAGGCTACTTGAATACTCTACTAACAACATCTGATAATTACTAATACTCTAAGGGGTTGTTTGGTACAAAGATTAATAACGCAGGGATGAGTGACACAGAGATTAGTAATGCAGGTATTAGTAATACAATGTTTATTTTTATCAAGTATTTGGTTCATTGTTTTCCACCTCATCTTGTGTTTGGATTAAAACTCTATAAAAAACTTCTTTCCTATTATACCTTTGAATTATTATGTAATTGGGTCAATGTAGATAATTGCCGGACAATATTATTTCTTCTGACCTTCTAACTAGCTAATTTTGTTGTCATGTTTGCTATTTTTTCACTTGAATTATTTGAGGATAAATAATTGTCATCTTAATAAATTGACCAATCACAAAATGTCAATTTTCAATTTAAAAAAAGATAAACCATCTACTTTTAAAACCGAAAAGATGGTGAGCAATAGTAAAATTGAATAAACCATCTATATTTACACATAAAAATTGCAAGCTGTAGTTTTAATATGAAAACCACACACACATACACACATACACACACACACACACATATATATACACACACACACATTCAATTAAGATCACAAACGTCATGTGATGATATATTTGTCTTTTTAATTAGTAAATGTTAAACAACTCACATTTCAAATATTGTATTGATTTGTTTTGGATTTATTTAGTAACAAACAACTCTCTCTAAATAATTTGTAAGCTAATTTATTTAAATAAATTTACTAGTACAAATATAAAACATAAAATCAAGGATTGTATTGTAGTGTCTATAAATAGGGTCTCAATGTAATAATGTGGACACAACAACAATTCAATAATATTCTTTTCCTATATTTCTATTCCTATTCTAAATAGGATTGTATAAACCTATTCCTATTCTAATAGGATTGTATAAACCTATTCATGTTCTAACAACTTTCTACTCCGAAATCGAATTAACGAGCGGTTGGTGACGTTTGAAAGAAGACTCAAAGACCTTTAATTTGGTGGGTCTTCGGCCACAAGACTCTTCATATTCTAGGAAGAGTGGTTGTTTGAAGTTGAGCTTAGTAAGAACTTATGCGAAAACTCAACCGGTAAAGAAGTTTCCAACTCAATTTTACGGTTTGGGTTTCTTGTGGCAATAATTCATATCCAAATCACTTACCACACTAGAGAACTAACCTTAACACATGTACAATTGGAAATTACCGGGTTCAGGCCTATACGCATATGAAGAATGGTTTGGATCTTAGCTTAGAATTTGCAGGGTGTTACACTTTTGATAGTCCATCTATTGGGGCCTTTCTTGACATTGATGTTGGGGTTTTCCATTGGAGGTTATAGAAGATTTTTTATGTGATTTCTGATAATTATTTTGCATAGAATTCTTTGCCTTTTTTCTTGTGTGATACAATGTCGGGATAGTCTTTGTTTCATAATATGTTGCCTGTGTATCATCCATTGAAGTTGATAATGTTAAAATTAACAAAAAGTGAACTGTTAGCTCAGTGATTGGCCCCATAGTTATCTAAAAAGTATCTACTTGGTATATAAGCACTTTTTATTTACATGCACTGTAAAATTTATTACCACAAACATAACAAAATTCCCAACCAAAAACCACCGAGTAACAGCAACTAAAGCACCCAAATCCCCACCTCCTTCTAGGAGGGTTCAAGGAAGATTAGGACGCTAAACTAAGTACAAATATGCTCAATAAAGTGTGTACATTTCCAAGCCCGTTTTGACTCTCTAAGCATTTTTGGTATTTCTTTAATACTGAATTTAATATCCTGTACTATAGCACTCTTCTAAACAGTATGATTTCTGAATGTATATAACCACTTTGCTGTACACAAATATGCTTTTTTTTATATATGTAGTTTCTTTTATGGACTGCTGATGAGTATGTTACAGGAAAGTTAAGTGAATAAAGCCTCTTGTTACACTTGAACTTCTTTTTTGATGAAACATACCCATCTGAGGGCTGTTTATTTGTACTGTTGAGTGACACAACACTTCTCTTCTCCACTATAAATATGCAGGAAAAGACAGTTGCTGTGATTTCACATATGCGCAAAGTTCACTGGTTTGAGAAATTTAATTGGTTCATCAGTAGTGAGAATTATCTAGTCATAAGTGGACGTGATGCACAACAGAATGAGATGATAGTCAAGCGATACATGTCCAAGGGAGATTTGTAAGTTAATTATACTTAATTGGTTGTCAAGATGATTCATTCCCACATTAAGAACCACTTTTTTTTTTTTTTTTTTTGCTTGAATGTTTTTTTTTTTTAAACTGCCTCCAATGATCATTGATATGAAAGAGTTACATTTTGAAGTTTGGTATACCAAACTTAAATACAAGATCTTGGGGTAGAAATAGAGTTAGGTAAACTCTACAAGTTAACACCATAAAAGGGGGGGAGTCTAAGTTGGCTATTACTCTACTAACTTGACTCCTTGACAAAGAGGATTCAGGGGGGTTCGTAAATGAAATTAGAAGGTTTAACCTGTTGCATTTTGAAGGAAGGGAGCTCCCATCCATCTATGTTAATTAATTCCCTAACTTACCTCTGGAGATCAGAGAAAGAGTTGAAATCATGTATTGCATCAACACTATAACTCCTGGATGCTAATATATCAACAGGTTTGTTGGCTTCCCTAAAGCAATGACTGATGATAAATCCATGAGATTCAATTATTTGTTGTGCTTCTTGAATCAATTTATCCATTCTCCAAGGCGTTCTCCATTCTCCGTTTATGCATTTAACTAAGAGTAGGGAATCCGTTTCTCCCCAAACCCTATCATAACCTCTACTAACACACCATTTAAGACCATATAGTAGTGCACAAGCTTCAGCCATGTTGCTAGTACTTTTGCCTAGACCTAAAGAGTAAGCAAACATCATGTTGCCGTGGCCGTCTCTGATTAGCCCTCCTCCACCACAGCTTCCTTGAACTCAACTTCCATCATTGTTGAGCTTAATAAAATTTCTAGGTGGTTTGAGCCATTTGACTCTGATGGAAGTTCTTTGATTGATGTACGCTTCAAAGATTTGACAGAGGCTATTCCAGCTTTCCCCTATCTTTGCTTGACCAAAATTCTTCTGTGTAACCTGCAATAGAGTGTAAGTGATGTTAGTTTTGGTTCTGAAAAAAGAAGGCTTTACAACCTCAAATTTATTGCTACACCTAGTTCTCCAGAGTTCCCAACAAATGATTGGGGGTAGAGCTTTAGATATGAAAGCTGCAATGGGGTTTTTAGTCTTCAAATTCCACCAACTGAGTAATATCATCTTGAGAGTGTTATGCATATGTCCAGTTCCCAGCGACCCTGCAAAAAACTTCCAGATTCTTTTAGCTTGTAGGCCTAGACGAAAAAGGTGATCTACATTTTCAATATTTGTGTTTGTCATCAGAAATGCAACAATGACATCCAAGACTGATACTAATTCCAAACTTTTTAGTAACTCTTTCATCAGTTGGAAGTCTATCGTGGATTGCCCTCCAAGTCAAAAACGTCATCTTGAAAGGGATGTCCTTGTTCCATATGTTTTTAGCCATAATGTTGATCCCCCTTTTATGCCTAATGTTATTCCAGGCCGAGCTCGTGCTGAATTCCCCAGTAGATGTATCAGTCCAAATAGGATAGTCCTCTTTGTTGCTGTCCAAGTGGATACCCATACTGATCCTATTTTTATCTTCTGTGGAAAGTTGGTATTGCAAAGTATCCCAATGCCAAATTCCCTCTATTAAGACAGAGTTGAGATTGATATAACTATGGGAGTTGTCGTTAGGGTGTAGAAGATAAAGTGGTCCCAAGTTGGACCAGTTATCAAACCAAAATGACACATCCCCTTTTCCAACCCTCCAATAGATATTTTTTTCGGTGTTAAATTTAACCCCACAGAGAGATTTCCAGTATTGAGAGGTTCCTCTTGTCCATTGTACCTTCACAGGGTGTTGATTATTCCAGTACTTGGCTCTCATGAAGTCACTCCAAAGAGATTTAGAAGTTCTGAGCTTCCACCATTGTTTTGACTTCAAAGAATTACAAATATCTTCAATTCTTCTGAAATTGACGCCACCTTCCTCAAATGGATAGCACAAGTTATCCCAAGATATCCAGTGATACTTGTTTCCATGTCTTGTCCAGACCAAAAGAACCTAGCTAAGCATTTTTCAATAATTTTAAAAGTTCCCTTAGGAGGATCAACAACACTGAGAAGATGAGTAGGAAGAGCAAGCAAAACATGTCTAAAGAGGATGGCTCTGCCACCGGGAGAGAGGAGCTTAGAGTGCCATCCTCTAATTTTGCTAGTAACCTTTTTGACAATATCATTGTAATACTAAATCTTCTTTTTCCTAGTGATTAAGGGACAACCAAGATACTTGATGGGAAATTTATGGTAAACCATACCGGTGAGCCTTTTCATTCTAGTGATAGTGTTAAGACTAGCTTTGGATTTGAGGGAGAAACAACTCTTGTTTCTATTTATGAGTTGGCAGTGTTGTCCTTATGTTTCTTGAGAGTGTCTAGAATCATTTTGAGAAATCTCTTGTCCCCATTGCAAAAGATGATTGTGTCATCGGCAAATGTATGTAGAAACCTTTGTACCCAATCTTGGTTTGCAGACCTGTCAACATATGAGAAAGCAATTCAGCACTCAAAATAAAAAGAGAAGGGGATAGAGGGTCTCCTTGTCTTAGTCCTCTAGAGGACTTGAAGAAACCATATCTCCCTCCATTTATAATAATAGAATACCAGTTGTTTGACAAACAGTTGTAAATAATGTGGATCCAGTTCTCCGAGAAACCTATTTTCCTAAGAGCTAAACACAGAAAAGACCAAGAGACCCTATCATAATCTTTGGTCATGTCCAGTTTTATGACCATATTCCCTCCTCTATTGGGTTTGTTAATGTCACTAATGATCTCTTGAGCCGAAAGAATATTCTCTGAAATAGCCCTGCCTTTAACAAACCCAGTTTGATTCTTAGAAATAATTCTAGGTAAATATTAGCAAGTCTAGCATTGAGAATCTTAGAAATTATTATACTAGAGACATTGCACAAGCTAATAGGTCTTAAATCAGAGAAACTTTGAGGGTGATCAATCTTAGGAATAAAAACTAAACAAGTATGGGTAATTTTTTTTGGAAGGATATCACCTGAGAAGAAGGAAATAACAACTTTGTGGACATCAGAAGCTATTATGTTTCAAGCTGCTTGATAAAAGCGTCCACTAAGTCCATCTGGCCCCGGTGCACTATGTGGATCCAAGGAGAAAACACACTCTTTGACTTTTTGAAGGGTTGGCAGAGCACTCAGCGTCTCATTATCCTCATCAGTGATACACCTAGGTAAATAGTTGATAGTTTCAATATCTATAGAGACACTTTCACGGCTAAACAAGTTTTGGTAAAAGCTCGCTGCTCCTTCAGCAATTTGATCATTTCCTTCAAGACATTGATTCTGCTCATTCATAATTTTCTTTAAAGAGAGTCTCCTCCTCCTATCTTTGATAGTGCTGCGAAAGTAAGAAGTATTGGCATCTCCTTCCTCTAACCATTTGGCCCTGGCCTTTTGTCTTAGGATGGCGTCTTGAAGTTTCAAATATTTTGTGAACTCAGCTCTGCATCTAGAAAGTTCACATATGTTGACCTTAGTGTTGTTTATAACACTGTTTTCTTCCAGTACTTTCATTTGGGCTTCCAGTCTTTTTGGATCCTCATAGATGTCTCCATAGGTCTCTCTAGACCAGAGGCTAAGCATTTTACAAGTTTTTTGATCTTCTGATGTAAAATATACATAGGATTTCCCACTACTAGTTCTTCCCAACATCTCTGAATGGTACCAAGAAAGTTTTCATGTTCAGTCCAAACGTTGAGAAATTTGAAATATTTAATGCATTGGGGAGCAATGTTGTTCATGTTGACCAACAAAGGGGCATGATCTGAGCATGTCCTTGAGAGATGGGACACACTACGTGTTGTAATCATCAAACCAATTGGTATTATAAACTAATCTGTCAAGCCGTTTCCAAATAGTGTTAGGGGGATCCCTGTAGTCGCACCAAGTGCATTTAGCACCAGAGTATCCTGCATCTTGAAGCCCACTCACTCAGGCAGTCTAGGAAGTCCAAACTCTCTCCAAGGGTGAAAGGTCTTCCACCCATTTTTTCTTCAGCCGTGCAAATGACATTGAAGTCGGTGTCAGCAATAATTTTGAGATCCGCCCACAATTCTCTTCTAGTCTTCTGAACATTTAGCATAGACAATTGAGAGGAGAATGGATAGGCCATCCTTATGGAAATTTTTAATAAGAACATATTGATCTTTATCTTGTATAATGTCTACAATGATCTCGTGGTTCCAGTAAATCCATATCTTGTTGTTAATATTGAAGAAGCTATGATCCATCCTTAGTCTCCTTTTGAATTTCTCTAGTTTGCTACTATGCACTGGAGGTTCCTGGAGGCATATAAGAGGTAAGTGAAATTGTTGTTGAAAAAGAATGAGTCTTTCAATAGATCCACTGGACCCGATCCCTCTAATATTCCAAGAAAGGAAATTAAGCATTGGAAACAATAGGGGGTGGGTTATTTTGTTCTTGAGATTGCTCCGAGGTAGGTTGCTTCTCTAAGTTGTAAGTTCCTCCTGGATAGGTAATGCTCCTAGGAGATAAGTTATTGTGAAAAGTGATCTCTTCGGGTGGTTCAGTATACTCATCCAAAAGAGTTTTTCCATTTGTATGTTGTCTAGTTACCGCGTCATCTGATTTCGAGGATATTTTGTCCTCTTCAGTGTCCTCCATAATCATATCCATCCGGTCCTGCCTTGGCCTATTGTTATCCTCTGGTGGATCAGGATAAGGATCTGTTGGGACTCTTCATTTCTAACGACAAGGAACTTTTCTTCTTGGTAAGATACTCCCTTCTGTAGATTTAAAGCCGGCCAACTGATAGCAGTAGTTTCCTTACTCTTTTTTTGAGATAAGGGTAACTGTGTATTCACAAAAGATTCATCATCAAATGATGATGATCGTAGGTCACTTACAATCTCATCAGAGCATAACAAAACCTACTCCTAGGGAGATTACAAATTGCCTATGAAATCAACAAAAAGTTCTATATCTCCCCTCATATCTTGTTTACACCAAAAGTATAAAGACTAAGGCTATTCATCCTTATCTTCTCAATATTGTTGCTCTTGCCCTCAAAACATCTAGCATTCCTTTCTTTCCATAGAGTCCACCAAATGCAAGCTGGTATTAACTCCCACCAGTCTTCAGTGGAGTGTCTTCTTCCTATCTCCTTCCAGCTCTCTAGCATACCCTTGGTGGTCTGTGGAATTACCCAACATACACCAAGGATGCAAAAAAAAACATGTTCCATAGATTGGTAGCTACCTTGCCGTGGAGGAACATGTATTCATTGACTTCAACAAGTTGATCACACATAAAACATCTTGAACAAATTTGTCTTCCTTTTTTCTGGAGCACTTCATGTGTTAGACATGCCCTTCTACACACTAACCAAGCAAAACATGATACCTTTAGAGGTATTTTTATCTTCCAAATTAATTTCCAAGGCCAAATTTTGATTCTACTTTGACCAGCATTGTTACTCCAGTAGCAATACTTCACTGTGAACACTCCTTTCCTCTGTAATTTCCATTTAGGCTTGTCAGGTTCATTGGAGGTGCCTGGGAAGGTTTTTAGGATCTGAAATAGAGCAATGATTCTCCCTATTTCCCAATCATTGAGGGCTCTTCTAAACAAGAAATTCCATCCTTGAGGGCTCCACATCTGAGAAATTGTGTCCTTGTTCTGCTGGCTGAGTATGACCAAATCTGGAAATAAAGTTGCAAGGCACTCTTCTCCAATCCATAAGTCATTCCAGAATTCAATTTTCCTGTCATTTCCCACCTTAAGTGAGATGTTATCCTTGAACTGTGGCCATAGTCTTCTAATGGTCTTCCAAACACTACACCCAAAAGTTCCCAGAACGTCCTCAGTAGACCAATGACTCTGTAGTCCATACTTGGCAATGATGACTCTCTTCCATAGTGCTATCTCTTCAATGCAGAACCTCCATAACCATTTCTGTAGAAGGCAGGAGTTCTGGAGGCTTAGCTTTTTTATATCCAGTCCCCATGCTTCCTACTAAGAGTTACAATGTCGCACTTGACTAGCTTGTAACCTCTATTTTCTCTGTTACCATTCCAAAGAAAAGATCTTCTAAGTTTGTTGATCTTTTTCTCAATGCTTTTTGGAATAGGAAAAAGGCTCATCATGTAGGAAGGAACGGCATCTAAGACTGATTTGACTAGGTAATGACTCTATCTCCCTCCCAAAGAGAGGTAATGACTCTTCCACCTTGCAAGTTTCCTATCACCTCTCCAAAACATCATTCCACACTCCTATGTCCTTGTTTTGTGCACCCAAAGGCATGCCCAAATACTTTGTTGGCAGAGTAGCTATCTGGCAGCCAAGGTTGCTAGCTAGCTGTTCTATGTTGCTTACATGGTTTATTGGATAGGTGAAACTCTTTTGCCAATTTATATGGAGCCCAGAAACACCTTAAAAAATAGTGAGCATAGCTCTGATGTGTCTGATTTGTGTCACCTCAGGATCACAGAAAATCACAGAATCATCTGCATAAAGTAAATGAGCTTAAAACCAGTTATCCATCCATTGACATTTGCTCTCCTAATCATGTGGTTGAGGCCTTCCATGGCTAGAATGAAATGGAAAGGTGAGACTTGAGAGAGGGCCCCCCTGCCTCAACCCCCTTTGAGATTGAAAGAAACCTTCAGAGTTACCATTTATAATTAATGAGAATTTAACAGTGGATATGCAGAAGTATATCCAGTTAAGCCACTTACTCCCAAAACCCATGTCCTTCAGAATTTTTAACAGAAAAGACCAATTTACATGATTATAAGCCTTTTCTATATCCAGTTTACACAAGATACCAACCTTGAGTCCACCAATTCATTAGCAATAAGTGAGGCATCCATAATTTGCCTTCCTTTTAAGAAAGCCATTTGGTGTATATCAACCAATCTCCCCATTACTGTCTTCAACCTCTCTGTGATTAGTTTGGAGATAATCTTATAAACTCCCCCTATCAAGCTAATAGGTCTGAAGTCTTTTAATTCCTCTGCCCCAGCTTTTTTAGGAATCAATGCTATGAAGGTGGCATTAAAAGCATTTTCAAAGACTTCCTTTTGATGAAAATTGTGAATGGTCAACATCAAATCCTCCTTCAAAGTTCCCCACATGACTTGAAGAAACTCATTGTGAAGCCATTAGGGCCTGGAGCTTTATCTCCATCACACTGTTTTAAGCATCCCAAGACCTCTTCCTCAGTAAAAGGTCTTTGCATCCAAGTTTGTTCCTCCTGAGTTATAGTTGGACAGTCCAGGAAATCAAAACTAGGTCTCAGGTCTCCAATTTTCAGATTCAGTGTATTGCTTCCTATAGAATTCAATCATAATGTTTCTGATTTCTATAGGGTCTTCTACAATTTCTCCTTTGTCTATTAGCCTGTCAATGGTGTTATTCCTCCTGTGTGATGTTGCCATTCTTTGGAAGAACCTTGTATTATTGTCCCCTTGTTTCTTCCATAATACTCTGGATTTCTGTCTCCACCTTGATTCTTCATTTTTTGCGAGCTCTTCCAACTCCACTACTATGGTGGCTCTTACCATCATTTCATCTTCAGTCAAATCTCTTGTTCCCTGTAACTCATCAATCTCAGCCAGTTCTTCCAGCAGGCTGTTCTTCTTATTTGCTATCATCCCAAAGTTTGCTTTGCTCCAATTTTTGAGTTTTTCCTTGAGCATTTTTAGCTTAATATTGAGTCTATAGTCTGGGCAACCTTCCACCAAGAATTCATTCCACCATACTTGGATTAGTTTAGTGAAACCTTCCACTTTGATCCACCAGTTCCCGAACTTGAAATTTGACCTTTTCTTCTCCCAGTTTCCACACTCTAACATGACAGGGCAATGATCAGAGAGGACTCTAGGTAGTAGCTTTTGCTTTATGTTTTTGAATTTTTCTTCCCATTCCATAGAGAAAAGGAATCTGTCTAGCCTCGCTGCACTTGGGTGATTGAGGCCTCTGAACCACGTAAAATCTCCACCATGAAGCTGGGGGTCATGCAGTTCCATCTCATGTATCCATGTTGAGAAGTCAAACATAACGAAGGAAATTCTATTGCATCCTTTTCTTTCTTCCATAGTTCTGTTGGTGTTAAAATCTCCACATGTGACCCAAGGCCCATTACAAATGGTTCTAACAGCAACTAGTTCCTCCCAGCAATTTAACTTCTCATCCCTAGTATGGGGTGCATACACTCCAGTGAGGTACCATGTATAGAGGTTATGAGTTGAAACAAACTCATAAGTGATGAAATATTGACCAGCTTCAACTAACGTCCCAGTCCAGCTTCTACTGTCCCACATCATAAGGACCCGACATCATAAGGACCTCCCCACTGGTACCCACAACTTCCAGGTAACCACACCATCCATCGGCATGACCATAGTTGCTTGGCCATTACTTCAACCTCCTTGCTGAGCTTTGTTTCTTGAAAACAATAAACATCTGCCTTCCATTTTTGCATTAGACTCTTCACCATTATTCTCTTTGTTTGGTCGTTTAACCCCCTTACATTCCATGTCAATAGATTAACTTTCATTTAAAAGTGAAACACAAATTTCTCCCCCTGCTCCTTCTCCCTTCCACTTCTTCCCCTGCTCTTTGGAGTAGACACTGCCTTACCAGGCCCCTTGTTATCTAGCAATGGTTTTCTCTCATCAATCTTCATCAACAAAGCTATGGTTTCTTTTTCGAAACCTTCGAAAGCTACCCCATAAGTATTGCTCAACTCTAGGATATGGGAATTAACCCAATTTGATGCTTCCGTCTCGATGATTTCTTGAGAAAGAGGGATTTGCATATTGACTGGATCGGCGTCACATATCTGCTGAATCTGCAAATCCTGTTCTAGCACTTGCACATTGTTGTGGACATTTGTGGGCAAGACATATGTGCGACAGAGAGCCAAATAGCTTGATTTAATTATAACGCTAGTAGTTTATTATTATTCTAGAATAGGAAGAATTTAATTATATTGTTAGTAGTTGTCTTATTAGTTTAGAATAAGATTTATGTTTCCTAGTTCCATAAGACTTCCTATTACTGTAAGAAGACTCCTATTTAAAGGAGGATTTGACGAATAAGAAGTACGCAGACTTTAATCAGAAACAAGAGATAGGAGTTCTCTCTTCCATTGAACTCTAAGGTTTCAGCTTCCCTTTGATGAGCTGAATTCATATACAAAAATAGGTCGATCTAGGAATTCGAACAAAAGCAAGGGAAAATCAAAGGCAGTTGAATTTGATTTCCCTGTTCATCGTCCTGTGACTCGATTCTTCTCTAAGAATCCTAACACACATGTTCTCTTCCTTTTTTAGGGAGTTTAGCCTCATGAGGCTGTGTTTCGCGGTTTCCTGGATGTTGGAGACAATCCTTTCTTCCCCTTCTGCCCCATCGTATATTCTTCCTCTCCTTCATTTTCTTTCTCCCAATTCTTGAATGCTTGCAGGAACTGAGAAGCGAGGTCTTTAAGCTCTAATACCTATTTCTCCCTCCACATCCTTCTCACGTGAGGGCCTTGGAACTGCTGGGCTTTTTAAATTTCTCTGCTGGGCTTGGGTGGATTTGTGATTTATTGTGTTTTGGGCCTTGATTTGAAGGAGATAGAAACAAAGGCTGACCCGTAATTGACTTCAAATTTGAATTTGAAGTGGGCCCCGACCCCTTGTCTTTTCTTGTCCCCACACGTGATAAAAAACTGGCACCCCCCTCAACCCCTCTATTAACCTCTGGATAAATTTGCGAGAACTACTGATTAAAAGAGGCCAACTTGCCTTCTTCTCTGATAGTGAATCTGGCCGGCAGCTCTGTCCACAGCTGCATGGAAAAGAAGATTTCGGCATTCAAGATTTTCACCTCCTTCGGGATCCTCGAACCATCACCTTCAACCCTAATTCTTGCCCATTTAGGGTGATTTCTTAGCTGTGTCTCTTCCTCCGTTTCGACCCAACCCCCGCAGAAATCTCCGATGTCTTTGAAAGTCTTATGCAGTGTTTTGGACGGCGAGAGGCGACAAAAGGCAACAAGGGCCTGCCTCGCCACGTGGCGAGGTGCTCGCCTTTTTGAATTGAGGCGCCAATTAATACCAAAAATTAAAAATATTTAATTGCATATATAAATATCCAAAATCTCAATAGCAATAACATTATGGGTGTGTTTGGTATGAAGGAAAATGTTTTCTTGGAAAAGAAGTTGATTTTTGACTTATTTTCTCATGTTTGGTTGGTGAGTAGAAAATATTTTCCAAAAAAGATTTTTAGTGTTTGATTTATGAATGAAAAATGTTTTTGAAAAATTTCTTTTATTTTTACTAGAGTAGAAAATAATTGTTGAAATTAAAAATATTTTTTTAAAACAAACTTAATTTTTTTTGGGGGTGGGGGGTGGGGGGTGGGAGGGGGTCGAGGGTAGGGATGAAAATTTGAAATTTTGAAGTTAAAAATATTTTTTAAAAACAAACTTAAAATTTTTTTGGGGGGTGGGGGGGGGGCTGGTAGGGGATGGGTGGGGGGGTCAAGGGTAGGGGTGAAAAATTGAAATTTTAAAGTTAAAAATATTTTTTAAAAACAAACTTAAATTTTTTTTGGGGTGGGGGGCTGGTAGGGTTGGGTGGGTGGGGGGTCGAGGGTAGGGGTGAAAAAATGAAATTTTGAAGTCGAAAATATTTTGTAAAAACAAACTTAATTTTTTTTTTTTTTTGGGGAGGGGGGGGGGAGTTGGTAGGGGGGGGTGCGTGGGTGGGTGGGGGGTCGAGGGTAGGGGTGGAAAAATGAAATTTTGAAGTCGAAAATATTTTTTAAAAACAAATTTAAATTTTTTTTGGGGGTGGGGGGGGCTGGTAGGGGTGGGGTGGAGGGTCGAGGGTAGGGGTGGAAAAAATGAAATTTTGAAGTCGAAAATATTTTTTAAAAACAAACTTAAATTTTTTTTTTTGGGGGGGGGGGGGGGGGTCGAGGGTAGGGGTGAAAAAATGAAATTTTGAAGTCGAAAATATTTTTTAAAAACAAACTTAAATTTTTTTTGGGGAGTGGGGGGATGGTAGGGCGTGGGTGGGGCCTGGGTAGGGGGGTCGAGGGTAAGGGTGAAAAAATGAAATAATATTTATTACAAACTTAAATTTTTTTCTTTTTGAAGGAGGTGGGGGGCTGATAGGGGGATGGGGGGGGGGGGAGGGTAGGAAGTGGGGGTGTAAAAAAATTGAAATTAGAAATATCTTTTAAAAATAACTTTTAATATTTTTTTGGGAGGGGTGGTGGTACGGGTGAGGGTGGGGTAAAAATATTGAATTTAAGAACAAACTTTTTAATTTTTTTTTTTGGGGGGGGGGGGGGGGGGGCTGGTTTGAGGGTAGGGATCAAATAAATTGATTTTTTCAACAATTTTTTTTTTAATTAGAAGTTGGAAGAGAGTTTTGGAAAATGTTTTCCTTAAGTTTTGAAGGGAAGTCATTTTCCTTAAATTTGAGGAAAATGAGTTGATTTGGAAAACATTTTCCAAAACATTTAACCCAACCAAACATGAGAAAATTGGAAAACATTTTCCGGAAAATGTTTTCCTTCATACCAAACACACCCTATATTAGCAAATATTTCAATTCAAAAACTAAAAGTAGATACTACAAGTCTAGAACTTTAAAGACCCAATAATTCAAAAGACAATACTAGAACTCTAAAAGTCTATTCTTCTTCAAAACTATCCAACTCTTGAAGATCAACATCCTCTACATCATTATATTGATCCTCATCTTCTTCCTCCTCGTAGTCTTCATCAATTAGTGTCCGAGTCCTACTTGAAGTTGAACTTGTAGATGTAGTTTCTACTCCTTTGCCCTTGTCAAGTGCTCTTGATCTTGAAGAAAGTCCCCTAAGATGATAGATACTCTCATCAGCTCCAATTGCCGTAGCAACACTACCCCAAGTAAGATCATCATCCTCATATACTAGTTCATCTTCTTGATCTTCGGGGCATCCAACTAACCATTCATTTGAATCATCAATGTTATCCAAGCGAATTGGATCAATGAGATCACGAGCATCATAACGACGTTTCAATGTTCTATTGTACTTAATGTACACTAGATCATTGAGACGCGATAGTGCACGCCTATTCCTCTTTTTGGAATGAATCTGCGCATAAGTTATAGATATTAACTAATAGATATTGATAATAATATAATATGGAAATTAGGATATAATTTTTTTACTTACGTGTTCAAACACACTCCAATTTCGCTCGCATCCGGATGAGCTACAAGTTAGGCTTAATACTTTCATCGCAAACTTTTGCAAGTTTGGTGTTTCACTACCAAATAGTGACCACCATTCAACTATAATAAAATAAATTTAAAGGTTAATGAGTATAAATAAGTCAAATAATTTAAGAGCTAAATCAACTCACTTACCCAGTGACCTTGTGTCTCTAGCTCTTTTAGCCGGACCACAACCAAATAGTCCATCCGCCATTTTGTACCTAGGAAGCTCAGCGACTAGTAAATCTTGTATTGTTGTATCAGGGATCATCTTCTCAACACATGCATAATACTCAGTCCACAGACTCTGTAGTAAAGTTCCCTCTTCTTGAGCTTTATAATACAATCCTGGGTTCAAAACATGGCTTGCAGCATGCAAAGGCCGATGGAGTTGGTCTGACCACCTTGCATCAATAATTTCAAACACTTTCTCATATTGCTTCTTAATTCCACGAAAACCCCGTTCAATAGTTTCTTTGGCTCTATCCATTGCTTCATAAATATAGCCCATTGGTGGTTTTTTCTCCCCATCCACCAAACGAAGCACTTTTGTCAAAGGGCCACAAACTGTAAGTGCTCGAACAACATCATCCCAAAAGTGGGCAGAAATAATAAGACTGGCAACTTCTTTCCCCAAAGTTTCCTTTGCAAATTTACTTGAAGTCCTTTCGGTTGAGAGGACTAAAGTTCTCAAGTTTTTTCTTTGTATGTACATAGCTCTCAAAGTTAAGAAGGCCGTTGCAAATCTTGTCTTGACCGGTTTCACCAAATTTCTTTCCTTGGTGAATTTTCTCATCAAGTTTAACAACAATGGCCTTTGACTAATGTAAGAATGGATTCTGATGGTCTTCTTAAAAACTGTTCAAGTAAGATTATAGTAATTAGTAGCTAATAAGCATTAAATATTGACTATAAAGAAAGTTAGAGGATAGGAGAGTGATATTATCGGAAGCATATGGCTTAACCTTGAATATGTCACCAAACATCAAGTTGATGCAATGAGCGGCACATGGAGTCCAATAAATGTGTGGGTACGCACCCATCATCATGCTTCCCGCTTTAATATTCTCACTAGCATTATCAGTGACAATTTGTACAACATTTTCCGGTCCAATTCTTTCAATAGTGCTTTCAAACAACTTGTACATTTTGGTGGAGTCGGTAGATTCATTGCTAGCATCAATAGAACCAAGAAATACACTACCGATTGGAGAATTCACCAAAATATTGATGATCATTTTACCATTTCGTGCCGTCCATTTGTCCATCATAATGGAACATCCAAACTTTGTCCATTGCACTTTATGCTCATCAACAATTTTTTCCACTTTCTCCACCTCTTTTTTTAGGTGAGTAACTCTAACTTCATGGAATGTAGGAGGCTTCATTCCGGGGCCATGTTGTCCTACTGTTTCAATAAATTTATCAAATGATTTGTGATTGACACAATTAAAAGGGAGCCCCGCATCATACATCCATATTGCGAAAGCACTTACCGCACGCTCTCTTAGAATTTCTTTTGTTTCATCAATTCCTCCTCCTTTTTCAAAGCCTCCTTTTTGTGTTGATTTCTGCGGAAAATAGAGATTCATAGGGCCTTTCGTCACATTCCGCGCGGTGGATGATGCACCTCCACTAGAAGATATCTTTGGAGTGTTGGAGGGAGGCATCATTTCCGCATATTCATCCATATCATCAACATCATCAATATCAATATACTCTTCCGGCTGCCTCACTTGAAATTTGGGATTATTAGCGATTTTATTTTGCATATAAGCCTTTACTTCTTCTCTAATCGCCAACGGACAAGCTGTACATTGTTTAACATTCTTGAAACCACCCACTAAATGTTGCTTGTGTCGAGTTATTCCACCATTAAAAGTACTCCCACAAAAGTTACAATTAACCGAATCTTTCGTTGCTCCTTGAGTACCATAATTTCATCCAATGTCCCTCTTTTTGCTGGCATCCGCCATTGAATTCAGTCAATTCACTGTTTATGGACAAATGAATAAATAATTATAGAAGAATTAATTTTTTTTTAAAAAATTATAGGCAGTAGGAGTGAAATGTGAACAATAAAACAGAGGAAAAAAACAGAGGTAAAAAACAGAGCAGTGAAGGCAGCTGTATCTCAAAAAGAAAGAAGCAACAGAAACGATATGAAAAAAGCAGAGAAAAAGAAATCTGAACAAGAACTGAAGAAGAGAACTCAAGAAGAAGAAGAACTGAAAAGAAGAAGAAGAAAAAGAGGTCACCTGGCAGCAACTCCTGCGATGAAGGAGGAGAAGAGACGTGAGGCCGAGGGGAAGAGGAGCAGCAACTGTGCGATGAAGGAGGAGAAGAGACGCGAGGGGAAGAGGAGCAGCAACTCGATCGACTGAAGGTGGAGAAGAGATCGCAAGGAGAACGCGACTGAAAGTTTGAAAATAGAAAAAAAACCCTAATTTTGACTAATATTATTAAGTCAAATCTTTTTAAAAATTAAAAATCCAAAATGGCGCCGCCATTTACGTCGCCTTCTGGTTGCCTTAGGTCGCCTTTTTGATGTCGCCATGCCTCAGTGTAGAATGGCGAGAATGGCTCGCCTCGCCTCGCCATATCGCCTTTGGCGAATGGCGCTCGCCATTCATAACACTGGTCTTATGCGACCATAGATGTAGTGGGAGACCCACAATTCTGATCCATGTCGAAGAGGGTCCAATCTCTCTGTTTATGGCCGCTATTGTCGGCGACCACCAGTCCAGTTGAACCCTAGTGTTTTTCCACACCCAATCCCCTGTAATCACTTGCTCTGCCGTGTCTCTTGTCGCGAACTCGAACAAAAATTTTCCACCCCCCATCTCATAAGTATTCAAACCATGAGTCTCTCTCCAATTTTTATTGGTCCATCCCCTCACTTCCGATAGGGTAGGTACACTCATATCCCTTCATTATTCTTGAACAATCCTCCATTAGTAATGTTGATAGTTTCATTTTCGGGAAACATTTCAATTGGGATCATAACATTTTTGCGGAACTTCTTCCTTTTGTTGACCATAGCAGTGAGTTCTTCCTTGTTGACTTCCAATATGTTAGCAATTTCTTCATGAAGTTGTTCTTTGGTATCATCAATCTTTGCATTTGAAGAGTTACTGTTCCTTCGAACATTAAGTCTAACTCCTTGTTTCTCAGCTTTTTTTCCAGTTCTTTCTTTTGTCTTTTCCTCCAGGGCTTTATCCACTCTCGTGTACTTGAATGCCATATGCATGAGTTTATTTTGGCTCTGGCTATCCTTAGTACAAGCCAGTTCTCGTGTGGTGTCCATTTCATCAGATCCTTTATTAGCTGCACAAAGCTATTGAGGCTTTCGTTGTTGGCCGCGTGAGAGTTGATGTTATGGCTCCCTTTATCGTTGTTGGATTTGACTTGATGCCCTCCTTTATTTTTCCTTCTATCCACATTTTGCCATCCCTCGTCCTTGTCTTTCGTATTTGTCTCTACCTCTTTAGACAGTTGGTTTTTTCAGAGGTTTTGTAATCTTTGGCAGTAACCTCTTGATGACTAGGATTTCTTTGCCTTGGCTTACTTCTCTTGTTCTGTTGATTGCCTTGGATGCTCCCCTATCTCAGATCTTGTTCATTGTTCTCATTTTCTTTCTCATTTGTATTATCGAATCCTAGCTCGGGGTGGAGGATTCTACATTTTAGAGCTGTATGACCCTGAATCTTGCAGTGAGCACAGAAGGCGGGGATTGTCTCGTATTCGATTTTTTGATCAAATTTTTCAATCTCCCCTTTAGGATTTTTGATGACCACAGCAACTTCATGAACAAGAGGTTTCAGCAGATCAATTTTGACTTTCAATTTGGCCATGGTGGGTCTGGTTTTGGATTGAGTAGCTTTGTCCATAATAATGGGATTACCAATAGGACTAACAATTCTACAAAGTGCTGCCCATTCATAATAATGCCAGGGGAGGTTTGGAAGATTTATCCAAACAGGAGCTAAAGTATCTGCCTCGGGTTTAAATTTGGTCGACCACTTTTGGATTTTCATGCTATTCTCCTCGTCCAGGTTAATGAAGTTCTTAGAATATATGGTTTTGAAATCCTCTTCATTTTCCACATCTATGAACACATGTTTAAGATCTTTTACCCCTATTTTCACAGATCCTTTGAGAGGTACAATTTTCACAAATTCAGTCTTAATTTTTTCAATGGAAGGTCTGGTTTTGGCAAATTTACCTATAATAGTCCATTTGCAGGTGTTGGCCAGCAGCTCATTCTCCTCTTCAGTGAATACGATGACCGGTTTGCCCTTGTCGAACTCATAATTTCTATGGGGAAGACATATTTTTCCCCTTTTGTGAGCTGATGTTGTTAGTACTCCAGCGTAAGAGAATTGCTCGCTTTTATCTCTACCGCTAGGAGCGTTGGTGCCAGGAGTATTGCTAGTAGAAGCATGGAGGGAGTCTTGTGGAAATTGAGAGTTCGTTGTATTGGGGATTTGGGGTTGTTTGTGAAGAAAAGGATTGTGTTTGTTTGGATCGGGGGTGTCTGGGGGCTGTGTTATTGCTGGACCAAAGAGATCAATGGTGATGCTCATCTCAGCTTCTCCGCCAAGAGAATCCGGCGAGAAGTTACCGTTGGGATTTCACAGAATAGTCTAGAGAGAAGGCAGAGAAGAGAGTCAAAAGTGTAAATTTGAATTAAGAACCACTTAAGATGCTTTATGTAAATTTGAGAAGACAGTCAAAAGTGTGGTTAATCAAACATTCATTGGGAAATCGTATTGGGGCGGCTGCTACCTTTTTCTTTTAGATGTTGATGCACCGAAAAGTTATGTTCCTTCCATTTCAGTATATATGATGCTCTTTTCATTTCTGAGCCGTTCCAAAATGTTTTGCACCATTTTAAAATAATATTATTCTATATAACTTTCACAATCTTGAAGAACTTAAGATTTCTTTTTCTACTCAAATCTTAACCTACGGTCTGATGAAACTATCTTTTTAATCATTACTTCAATGTTTTCTCCATGTATAATAAACTAGTCAAATTAACATTTTAAAATCTGTTCCCCGTCAAGCACTGACATAAATATAGGGTGTATGGAGTTTAGAGATGTTACTTGCTGTGTTGTGTTATCCTCAAACTCAGTCATTGGAAAAGAGACATCAGTTTATGATGACCCAAAAAGGAAAGGATTACATTCCACTCTCTAGAATGGAGTAACTGAATTAACACTTTATCAAGTATAAGCAATTTAGAGTAATAGAATGTGGTAACTTTGCATTCTGTATCAGGATATAGTGATCCAAACTACCCTTCGGGATGGCCCAGTGGTTTGGGCTTGGGACTTCCATGTTGGAGGTCTCAAGTTCAAAACCCCTTGCTTGCGAAAGCAAGGGGTTTGCCTTTTGGATCGACTTCGTCGCACCGGGCTTGCCTAATGCGGGTTATCTCTCCTATGTGGTTTGGAAGCTATTGCATAGGAGCGGGGGTTTTACCCTGTGTGCACCAAAAGGGTAGCAGCTGCGGGCTTCCCTTGTCATAAAAAAATAAAAATATAGTGATCCAAACTTTTGGTGCTACAATACCTTTTATCCCCACCTATTCATTTACACTGACCAGACTTCTTTCTTATTCTTTTTTGAATTTAATAATAACTGCACGTGCACTGTTCCTAATTTATCAATTTCCAATTAATGTATGTCTAGTTTTTATATGACATTAGATACTAAAACTGTCTTGTGAATCTGGTTAAGTTTGTAGGGAATTTGTTCCTTTTTATGTGATTGTTGTATGAGAAATATTTTCCTTGAAATAGGTACATTCATGCAGATCTCCATGGAGCTTCCAGCACTGTGATCAAGAATCACAAACCTGAGATGCCAATACCTCCTCTCACATTGAACCAAGCGGGATGCTACACTGTAAGTTGTGCAGATTTCATATTATTGTATCTGCTGTAGGTGGGAAGCAACAACCTCACAAATACTTACTGAATTTGCAATGTAGGTTTGCCAAAGCCAGGCTTGGGACTCAAAGATAGTGACTAGCGCTTGGTGGGTTTATCCTCATCAGGTCAGTAAAACTGCTCCTACAGGTGAATATCTAACAGTCGGAAGTTTCATGATCCGTGGTAAAAAGAATTTTCTTCCACCACACCCTCTTGTTATGGGCTTTGGAATTTTATTTCGCATGGATGAAAGTTCTTTGGGGTTTCACTTGAATGAAAGGAGAGTTAGAGGTGAAGAGGAAGGATTAAATGATGCTGAACAAGGTGAGCCATCGAAAGCAATTCCTGATTCCGACTCGGAGGAGGAGTTGTCCATGGAAACACCTGTTGTAGATATGCAAGGCATGACAGATATGCCAAAGGATAGGTCAAATGTTCCGGGTGTTTCTTCTGAAGCTCAATCCAATATCGTCTTGAGCATCTCTGATGATCAAGCTAGCAATTCAGTCAACTCTTCTGTTGAAGTTAATTGCAATAATAATGATGGTACATCAGATTCTTTGGGGATAATGGCTACTTCTGGGGCATCACAGCTGGAGGATCTTATTGATAGAGCTCTCGAAATTGGATCTTCTACTGCATCTACTAAGAAGTATGGGGTCCCTTCTCCCTTAGGATCTGCAGGGCAGCATAATGATGAAGAAAAAAAAGTAACACAGAGAGAAAAGCCTTATATTACAAAAACTGAAAGAAGAAAGCTTAAGAAAGGCAGTGATAGCTCTGAGGGTGCACCCACTGTGCGAGGAAAGCAGTCAGAAGAAAATCAGAAGACTCAGAAGCAGTGTGAGGGAGATGTAAACAAAGCAAAGTCTGGTGGCGGGAAAGTCAGTCGTGGGCAAAAGGGTAAACTTAAGAAGATAAAAGAGAAATATGCAGATCAGGATGAGGAGGAGCGTCGTATTCGAATGGCGCTGCTGGCTGTGAGTATTATGAACAGTGTGTATTTTCATAATTGTTTCATTTTTAGTGGTTTGGTTTTCCTTCTTTTGTTCTGCTCGTCATTTTTATAGGCTTAAATGGTTTTAGTCTCTGGCTTCCTGCATTGTTGTCTTGAAAAGCTTTGTCTTGGAGTATCTTGGTACCTTGTAAAATAAAGAGTATCTTGTTTTACCGACTGACCTAAAGTTGTGGATATCATACAAGTGAGACACATACAGGTTGCATTGATATAAACATGTGCTTAATATCCGTCATTTTTTGGGTAGGGTGGGGGGTTATAGGGTTTGGAGTGAACTAAGAAAAAGTCAGACTTCAAAAGTAAAGATGCTCATTCTGATCCTGTTCTCTGGATCCACCTCATACAGTTCTTTGGGTCTTGTGAACTGAACAATCTGAATCAGGTATATAAAGAAATTCCTTTGTATGACGTGGGGGTGGCGGGGGCAATATAGATACCCTGCATCAAATAGTACTTTATGTGGCTTCTGAAGTTAATTTGATATAGTCTGGCCAATACTACTTCCTTGCCTCAAATTTCTTCTAAAAGACGATAGTGGAGGTGAATGTGGATTGAGCCCTGCATCAAGCGAGTATTGCTTTTTTTGCTCTCTAGGTATTCCATGATCATCACAGAGTTTATTATACACTCTATGATGTTTTACAAATGAGGATGCTTAAGTAATGCAAACAATAAATGCCTGGAAGAAAGTCGAGTTATTAACCTCAAACTTCCTTCTACAAATGTATGAACTAAAAAAGATAGATTGTCTGTCTGTCTGAAGTATTTTCCTCTTTATCTTTTTCTTCAAATCTGTTCAACAACACTTGATAGTTCATCAGTTCTTGGATTTTTTATTGGATCCACTTTGAAAAGTTACTGTGATGTAAGGCTGGGCACCGGAACGGGTTGTACCGGTACCATTCCGGTTCGTTCCGGTCCGGTAGTATTCGGGACGGGATGGGATACGTTGAACCGGTACACGGAACGGAACGGTACTATGATTTGGTACCGGTATACCGGTACCGGTTCATTCCGGTTCCGTTCCGGTCCGGTCCGGTCCCGGTAAATCATTTTTAATTAAAATAAAAAATAATATTTTTTTCATTATTTACTTTTATTAGCATTTATTTTTTGTTTATTTAATTTTTAAAAAATTACAAACTTAAGTTATTTAACTTACAAGTTATAAGTATAACTTAATAACTTATAAACTTCAAAAGATTCAAATCTTTAAAACTTATAACATAACTACATAAGCTCAAAAACTAAAAAAAAAACTTTATTAAACTTAACTTACAAACTTATATACTTAAAAATTAAAAAAAATATCTTTAAAATAAACTTAAGTAAAATTATTATAAATTTTAAAACTTAATTACTATAAACGAATATAACTTTAGAAAAATAAAAAAAACATTCGTATTTTCGTAATTCAAAATAACTCAAAAAAAATATTTTTTTTTTGAAATAGCTATATGTGCCGTCCCGTTTATCCCATCCCGTTCCGTTCCGGTCCGTCCCGGTATATAGTGGGACGGGACGGAACTGAGCCTCCATCCCGGTAGTTCCGGTCCGGTTCATCCCGGTACCGGTCAACAACCCGGTCAAACCGTCCCGTTCTGGTCCGGTACCGGTTCGTTCCGGTCCGGTGCCCAGCCTTACTGTGATGTTTGAAATTTATTTGATCTAGTCTGGTTAGTATGTGTTCCTCTCATCGAAGAGAGTTTGCTCTCTGGTTGGGACTGATTGATGCTATGCCCTGACACTGCCTCTTTTTCCTTTTCCAAAGGTCTTTCCTGTTACCTGTCCAGACTTTCTTCCTGGTGTCAGATCTATAAATCTTCTTCGAAGAAGTTTGTGACAGTATCATTTGTTAGCTTTTATTTTCTTATGTTTTCTAAAAAGCTTGGGTAATTTATTTTTTCTGTTTGCACAGCACAACTACAATCTACTTCCAGAAAAAATTCTCCAACATGACTATTTGTTCAAGTTCATCAATGGCCATTATCAATCCATGATTAGATGCTTTCATTCCCATTACACTGGTAGCTCTACTTAGGAGTCGCTGATCCTGTTATCATACTTGATACGCATATCATGCATTTGATGATCTATTGTTTTTCTTACTCTTCAAAAGAAAAGATGATCCATTATTTTCACTTTTGTGTTATTTCCTCTTATCATTTACCATAACTTTTTCTGGTCACGCTTGGGTTTCTATCAGAAGTGTATGAACTCACCAATGAGTACATATATGAACTTCTCCAAGATTTTTGCATTTTCATTATCCAGCAATGCTTGCATTAGTTACAGTTCCAATGAATTTGCAGTCTGCTGGAAAAGTAGAAAAGGCTGATCAAACAATCCAGAATGAAAAGGCTGATGCAGAGCCAGATAAGGGAGCAAAAGCAACTCCTGGTAAGTTCTATGGCTGCTTAAGTAGAGTAGCAAAATAAAAGCAGTGGTAAGTTGTATTGGCTTTCTGCAAAGATATATATATATATATATATATATATTTGGTTTCCCGCCCGGTGTCCGGAGCCCTCATTGGAGCCCCGACTAAATTCAGATCGCGCACTGCAGGGCCCATTCGAGTGGTTCTCCCAACAAGATTTTCTCCATACCTAGGGCTCGAACCTGAGACCCTGGTTAAGGGTGAATAGTCCCATCACTGCACCACCATTGCTACCGAGTGGGATCTTACACTCACTTGTTCTATATTTGACTGCAGTACGAAATTTTGACTTATGTTTGTGTTTGATTGCAGCAAAAATATTTATTTGCCTGTACTGTCTGTCTCTTGTCAAACACGTTTTGGGAATTGATAGAAGTTATTCAGTGACACATGGCATTAAATTCAGAAATCTGATTTCCCGCACAAAAAAGAGGGTGTTAGTTGTGCATCAAATGAAAGTAACTTTCATTGCTATTCACATCTGTTGTGAATTTTGGTGCATCTTAGAACAGATAATGCCAAAACTTCTTCCATAAATGAGAGTGGTTCAATTTCCCAATCTGTACCTTGCCTATTTGGAAGCACCTTGTAGATTGTATGCTCTTGGTTATTGATTGGGGGGGAAGCAGGTTGATAATAAGGGTGACTTGAAATAAATACACAGTAATGCAACATTTGTAGTGAGTGTTTTTTTTACTCTTGAGTTTGTGATTTTGTTTTGTTTATATGGTAGTACGGATTGAAGATGCTGCAAAAATATGTTACAAGTGTAAAAAGGCGGGTCATCTCTCTCGGGATTGTCAAGAAAATGCAGACGAGAGTCTGCAAAGTACATCGAATGGAGGGGATACCCATTCTTTAACCAATGTGGGTAATGCTGCTAATGACAGGGACAGGATAGTCATGGAGGAGGAGGATATCCACGAGATTGGTGAAGAAGAGAGAGAGAAATTAAATGATGTGGACTACTTGACTGGAAATCCATTGCCAAATGATATTCTATTATATGCCGTGCCCGTCTGTGGCCCTTATAATGCGGTACAGTCGTACAAATATCGTGTGAAATTGGTGCCAGGCACTGTTAAGAGAGGAAAAGGTACATCTTTCATGTTGTCACTGTTTTTGGAAAATATTTTTATTTTACTTGTGTCTGTTAAGGTGTTACACTGAAGTGATACTTTTGCTGCAGTATGCATAGGATTCTGGCTTATATTCTCATTTATATGCTGCTTCACTAGAACCATTTTTTAATTGCCTTGACTTTTATTTTCTTGACAATTTTTCTCCTTTGGCAGCGGCCAAGACAGCCATGAATTTGTTTAGTCACATGCCTGAGGCTACGAGCAGAGAGAAGGAATTGATGAAGGCATGCACAGATCCTGAGCTTGTTGCTGCAATTATGGGTAATGTCAAAATCACCTCTTCAGGCCTTACTCAGCTGAAGCAAAAACAAAAGAAAAGCAAGAAGTCTAGAAAAGCAGAAAGCTAGTCAAGGAAAAGCTCTCCATACAATGGCAATAGTGAGACACTGTTGGTATTTGTCCTTATTCGATGTAAGTAAGGATGAAGGTTTGATTTTCATCTAAATATATGGCTTCTTACCCCCCTCTCCCTTTACTAAATAACCACAAAAGAGGCGACATACCAAACTGATTTCTATGATGTTATTTGGCGTTTTTGTTGGACTCCGTCTCTCAAATTTTGTATGAAAATATGGTAAATGATTAGATCATTGAGCTTGTTTTGTCGCTAGTTGGCTCAAGCTTTGACTTGATTAATGAGTGGTAGCTTAAGTAAATTTGCATTAAGAAGGAGATCATTCTGCCTTAATGTAAAATATGAAAAGCTTTGATCAATCAGATTGCGGGCTCAAGTGGAATAACTGAAATGCTTCTATAATGAGATGAAATATTAATGTCAGGGTGGGGTTTTTCTGAGAACCCACCCACTAGTTGTATTATGGTTTGGATGATGATGTAAGTTGATTGTTACATCTCTTGCAACATATTAACTCCCTCATTCTAGTTAATTTTTGCTGCAAATTTGCTCATTCTTCAAGTCTGACATAAAATTACATATTCAACTATTACTCAAAAATTAATTAACTTTTCTAAGCAGGTCTTATGCATTCTTAAAAATCTTTCTTGATTTCTGTCTAGGGATGACAATAGGGTGGGATGGGAGCGGGGCGGATTTAGAACAATGTGGGGCGGTGCGAGTTTCAATCAATGTAGGTGGGGAGTGGGGTGGACCATTTTTTTTTTGTAAAATTTAGCGGGTGCGGGTGGAATTTCTGATTGAATTACGTTTTCACCTCTTTTCATGTTTCTTCGTTTGCTGCAAATGTTCTTTTCACTTCTTTTCTAGTTAGTTTTTTTTTTTTTTCACTTTTCAATTTATAAAAGCAAATCCCTGAGTTGCTACAAACAAAGTAGTTATTAAACTTTACAAATTATTTTGGTCCCAATCCTGTCATAAGAATACACTAATTTATGACATCAGCTCTATATCAATATTGAACCCATTTGTCATATGAGTGCTAAGTTTTATTAATAGAGAAACAATTTCATTGCAAGATATAATAAATAGTCATAGGTACGGACAAGAGTTTTCATGAATAAGTTGGAATGGAAATGAATAGATTTCTTTTTTTTTCTCAGATGTAAACGCTATTTTTCAATTTGGTAAAAAATTAAACTAGAAAGGAAACGGTATAACCTTATAAGTGTGGTGAAACAAATTCTAGAAAAGATTCTAATTTCAATCATAAAACACTCGTAAATCTTATAAAAAGTTGAACACCTTTTCTATTGTTTTTTTTTTTTTTTAAATATTATTTTTAACAAATTATGCGGGGGAGGCAGAGTGGGGAAGCTTGAAGTAAACAAATTATTCCTGGTTAAAATCTTTGTGGGTTTATGCGAATATGCTCCGCAGCCGCCTCACCCCGGTCTATTTGTCATTTCTCGGATCGAGACATGCCAACTAAGGGTGTTCAAGTAAAAATAAATAAAAAATAGCCAGATAAAAAATTGAATCAACTTGAAGAAAAAATCTGACACTTTTGGTTTGGTTTGCTATTGGTTTTAACTTTAATTACCGGCAAAATTAAACAACATATATATATATATATATAGAAAGAGAGAGAGAGAGAATCCCAAGTCTGCCTACGTGGCGCCCTTAGAATTTAGGAATTTAATTTTTTATTTTCTTCGTACTTTTATGTGTTCTATCCCTATTTTACTTTTACCTTTAAATCCGTGTAACACCTCAGAAATTGAAAAAGGAAAGGACTTCATGTTTTGGCTATTGGTTGTGTCTTATGAGATTAGTTTACGGTTCGTAGAAGCTCATACGGGCCATAGATGGTGCTCGTAGGAGGGAGGTTGAGTTAAGGAAAAATTTAAAGTTCTGAAGTTTGACCTACGAGTGAACATGACGGGTTGTCGCAAGGACTACGGGGCGTAGACGGGTTTCGTAGAGGGGTCTTAGACTAAGTGAAATATTGGACTGGAATTTGGGTTCTACATGTTGGCTCTTCGAGCCATAGAAATTTTGATGGGCCGTAGGAAGGTCTCGTGGGAAGTTGAGCAAATTTTGGGTTTTTGAGGTTAAATCTACAGATGATCAGTACGGGCCATATTAAGTTCTATGGACCGTAGGTCTAGTCCGAAGGTCATTGTACGTAGTAGTTAATTATTAAGGATAATTGAGTCTTTTCCTATGCATTTAATACTGATACTATGTCATTTTAACCTTTAATTCAAAACCTATAACTACCCTTCAACTCCTAAATTTACCCAAACCCTCTCATTCTCTCAAATCCCCAATTGCATCCACATTCATCCTCTCCAAATTTCCTTAAGTCTCAAGGAAGAAAACTAGGGTTCAAGTTTCAAGTCTCCTTTTTCCTCCATTGCTTTTGGGCATCATCAAGATATGTGGAATTTCACTATTGAAATTCATTCATCCAGTGGGTCCAAAGGATTCTTAGGTTTCCAATTCAATTTCACCTAAATTGCTTAGGGTTTCATGTGATCCACATGAGTCTTAATTGATGTTGATTTAATTGTTCAATTTCAATCTTCCTATGCATATATTGATTAAACTACATTATTTCTATAAATTTTGACTAAGAATTTACGAAGAAACCCATGAAGTTATGAATATGAATTATGATAGTTATGTATCTTTTTATGATAAAGATGTTTATGATCTAAAGTTGCTTTTGAGATAAACATCATCAAATTGTGAAAGGTTTTCTCACATACTTAGATAATCATTGATTGGTGAAAGGTTTTCTCACATACTTAGATAATCATGATTGGTGAAAGGATTTCTCACATATGCATGGATCATGGTTTACAAGAGTTACTCTTATAAGACTTTATGATTTGGATTGGTATTATGATTATTGCATTTTCTAATGTTATGTTTTGATAATTGACTTTCTCCATTTCGTTGGATTTAACTTAGCACCGAGAGAACTTTGAGGTGGAGGCTCAAGTAGGATAGTCTCTACTAACAACCTCTAGTTCCAAACTACGTGGCCCCGTAGATTGTCTTAAATGACCTAGCTAGTGGATCCACAAATAACATATGGATTAATGATATGGAGTCCTACCTTGACAAGTAGACTCTCCCTTCTCTGTGTGGGAGTTGCATCGGATTTCATGTTATAGCTCACATGGTCTATTGTCGTTAAAGCTAATATCCCATAAAATGAACTAAAGTTACTTCAAAGGTCTTATGAAGCTTTCATAATGATTTTTATGCATTGACCATGTGCATGACTTACAATTCTTCTTTCAAGGTTTTACTATATTTTAGTTTGGTCATGCATATCATGTTTCCTCTTATGTCCCCTTATGATTATATCTCATGTTTTATACATATCACTCATACCATTTCATGTACTAATGCGTACTTGTACCTACATTGTCTCATAATGTAAGGTCCGACACTTTCTCTTCTCACGCTTGTGGCTAGTTGATCGGTAAATCGTGAAGACTTGGTGAGTCCTCATATTTTGAGGACTGTTTTATTTTTACTACGCTTTTCCTATGTATTTAGTTTTCAGATGTTGTACGTGGTGTACGGGTTATGTCCTGACCACTTTTTTTGATGTATTAGATTGGCTTGTCAAGGCAATATGTAGACTCCCGCTCTTATGTCAAACTCTTTTATGATATGATACATTTTGCTTAATTTCTCATAATTTCTATAGTACTGTGTTGTATGTATGTCAAGAGCTTGTGTAGGGCCTATCAAAGTCTTATACATCATGTCATGTCTAGGGTGTACTTTGGATCGTGAAAAACTTGATATCAGAGCACAAGATTTTAGAAAAAATCCTAGGATATACGACAAGCCGCGTCGAGTAGAGTCTTGTTCATGAGTGTGAAGCACGCCACATTTATGAATAGGAGGCTACAAAACGTTTAGGAAACTTGACTTCATTCATTACTCTAAAGTCGTGTCATAGAGTCTTATCTCTATAAAGATCCTTCTCCTAAATCTTGTCCGATACTTTTCAGGATATGTCAAGGTTTTAGAAAAAGTCCTAGGATATCTGACAAGCCGCGTTGAGTAGAGTCTTGTTCATGAGTGAGAAGCACGACATATTTATGAATAAGAGGCAACAAAATGTTTAGAAAACTTCACTTCATTCATTACTCTAAAGTCGTGTCATGGAATCTATCTCTATAAAGATCCTTCTCCTAAATCTTGTCTGATGCTTTTCAGGATATGGCCCCTGAAGAGTTTATGTGAGAAAATGTACGGTGAGAATGTGGAGCCCGAGGTTCCTCAAGTTTTGAATGATCCTTTGGCCGAACAAGTGAATCATGTCGAGTTTTGAGCTGCTTTCCAAGTCTTGGCTCAAGCTATGACGACCCAAGAAAATAGAGAAGTCGATTCTCCCGTGAACCCAAATGTGGGTTCAATGACAATAAGGATAAGACTTCACTAGGATGAATCCTCCGAAATTTCACGGGTCGAAAGTTTATGAGGATCCTCACAAGTTTATTGATGAGGTGTACAAGATAGTAGATATTATGGGAGTGTTACCAGTGGAAAATGTGGAATTGGATGCTTATCAACTTAAGGGTGTTGCTCAAGTTTGGTTCAAACAATGGAGGGAACAAAGACTATTGATGCGGGTCCTCTTGATTGGGAGAAATTCAAAGGCGAGTTTCTTAACAATTTTTTTCACTTGAGATGAGGGAAGTAAAGGTTCTTGAGTTCATTAATCTTAGACAAGGAAATATGAATGTGAATGAATATGCTTTGAAGTTCACTCAATTGGCTAAGTATGCTCCGACTATGGTTGTCATCTCTAGGGCGAGGAAAAACTAGCTGCTACTGGCTAAATAATGAATAATAGGCCACCAAATTGAGTAACTTATACTTTGCATGCGCATGTACCAAATAATACACAAAGTGAAAATTGACTAACCTATGAAAAATTATTCAATATTGAGAAACCAATTATATCAAAGTACAAATATTATAATCGAAAATATGTAAAAGATAAAATTCATTAAAGAGTAAGGATTTTACAATCTTTCAAGTTCTTAGTATATGTGACAATACCAAATGTCTAATATTCAGATATTAGAAAATGATCATTCATAATCTTAATGAGGTCATAGATTACTTCACAAAGCGCGGGTAAATTATCTAGTTAGTAAATATACAAAAATTGGTAAATAAAATGTACATTTAACTTTTGAAGGGTATATTTGTAATCCAAGTTTCAACTATAAAACCTTCCATTTTTAACACTAAATGATCAATAAAATTAAAAAAACATACTCCCTCCGTTTTAAAAAGAATGATTTTACTTTTCTTTTTTAAGTTTTTTTTTAAAAAAAATGACCCCCCCCTCCCCCCACCCTCCCTTTGTTTTAGCAATACTTTAATTTCATTTTTCCACTTGACATGTTTAAGCCCACAAAATTGAAGGAAATTTTTTGAACATTTGGCTTAACTTTAATTTAGGACCACAAGAGTAAAAAATCTTTTTATTTTTTTGAACTCCATACAAAGTCAAACTAGACCACTCTTTTTTAAATGGAGGGAATATTACATTTTGAAATACATACTTCGTTAACTCTTAGGTAAATTAAAGTTACAAACACCTCATTTTTCTATGCTTGACTATTAATGTTTAATTTTGTGCATATTTATATGCCCAATTACTACAATTTATCTGCATGTACCTTACGTTTTGAGGGCATTCTTGATGCTAGTTGATATATTTTTGATAAGTATTGCGATGATTGCACACTAACCTATACAATTAGCCATATGCAGGATTACTATATACTTACATTATTCTTTTTAACAAAAAAACATCCCCATATATATAAAACTTAACAACTTTCATCTTTATATTAAAATTTGTCCAACAATTAACGAAATTCTCACAAAAACATATGCAGGTAAGAGAGAGAAAGTAAAACCTTTTTCTCCCAGGCACAGTCATCGAGGTAATGACCTGGGTCTTCTCTGGAACTTCCTTCCCGAAGGATCACCGGAATCAACCCCTCTTTCTTCTCTTCTTCCTCCCTCTCATTTCCCTTTCTATAGAGACCCATTTCTTATATTTTTTTTTATGGAAAACACTATTTATTTGCTGTGGGCTTCAAGTCTTATGATCTTGCAAGACTCTCATGGACTGCTGGGGATTGGTATGACTGGACTGAGAGAAACATAAACTCTTTACCAGGAAAACTATGATGTGGATAGTCCAAAGACTGAAGGAAGCCTCCTTGTCTAAAGAAGCTCAGTGAGAAGATGGAAAATAAGAGAATGTTTCTCTAAAACCTTTTGCGCAAGAAATTTCAACAAGTATGGTAGATCCATCATTATTATCAACTTAAAAGGCAAGAGGAGATCGATGTTGATTATCCCAGAGCTAACACTCAACTCAGGATGGACCTTTGTAGCAGAATAGGTGGATATGTTCATAAAATCCCAAAAGAATGAGCTACCCACAATGGAGCATAGGTTGACTGATATACCATGAGTTTACAGTATTTTTAATACATTTCACTTAAGAGTTGTGTGTGTCTATGGCCATTTTGTATTAGAATTAATGTTTTTGTGTTATATTTGTAGGAAATAGGCTTGGACGAGGTTGAGAGAGACAACAACTGAATTTCTGTAGAAGGAGTCACCTACGGAGGTGACCTATGGACCGTAGGTCCAGTCACGCTCCGTAGGTTAGTGGCGTAGATGGAGCATCAATGAAGTCTTGACCAAGTGTGGAACCACGGTGGCCATTGACAGACTGTAGGTCGACCTACGAGCCTTCCAGCATGTCCGTCATTTGTTTCAGAAAGTCTGAGTTCCAGTACATGATTAAAAGTTCTAAGTGTGGAGCCACGAGAGGGGACCCACAGATCGTAGGTCAACCTATGGTCCGTTCTGGAGGTCTGTCGTTTGCATCAAAAAGTTGAAGGTTCCAACCTCTGTGGAAAAGTTCTAAGTCCTGAGCTACGGAAAGGACCTACGGACCGTAGGTCGATCTACGGTCCGTAGGTCAGTCTCGTCGATTGAAGCCGCGTCCAGTAGTTTATTTCCTTATTTCGTTTCCTTTTTGTTTGGGATTATGTTTTCTATAAATAGGGTATGTAAACCTTGTTTTTGGGGGTTAGCCACTATTGTTTAACTTTAGTTCTTGGTGTGTTCTTGGGAATTAATTTGCAAACATTAGCAATTTGATTTCTTAATTTTGGTTTATAAAGATTTTTGCTTTGAATTACAATTGGAGATTTCGGGTTTCTTCTACTCATTATGTAAGTTCATGAGTTCTTCTTCTAAGAATATGAATTGTATTCTTGCTAGCATGGGTAACTAAATCCACAACTAGGGTTGTGGGAACCATGAACGATTAACAAAGTCTGAATAGTAACTACGTAATTCTTGAATAGTGTTATTGCATGCATTGATAATTCTTTCGTTTAGAAGTCTTTTTAACAGTGGCCAACGTTAGAACTCGCCTTGTTGCTACTTGTCGGACCAATGAGGTAGTTAATAAGAAAAGAATTATCAACATAGATTTAGTGTGATACTACCTAATAGTATAATGTCAATTAGTGTGAGGGTGAAAACTAAGCCATACATTGATGTGATGTCTAATATGAGGTAAATGTAAGGGTTAGTAAATTATACACACGTAGCCGGACCAAGGTGTGGGGTGAAATTCTCTATTTGCCGGACCAAGGACTTAGGGATACATAACTTACCACTTTGCATGTGATACATTAGGAAAGGATTACTATTACTACGATTACCGCGTTATGAGCTTATGGGGAACACATACACCCTAGTTTCTTTCTCTCATTAATAACAACTAAAGTTCGAATCTTGCTCACTTGCTTTCTAAACAACGATCAGTTATTTGTTACACAAACCCCCCCGCCTTTACTTACTTGTCTCAAAAATAACTTGACTGAACGAATATAATAGTGAGTTAAGTTTAAGTCTAAACCATATTTCTTGTGGGATCGACCCCAACCTACAAGTTGGGTTCTTTACTTGATAACAATCACTTATACTTCTTTAGGGTGGTGTATTTTGAGAGTATAAAATTTTGGCGCCGCTGCCGGAATCAATCTCGATTGGTGACTTCTGACGTGGTCACTGCCCCCAGTCTGATGATGGGGATACAACGATCGGTTCACCGACTGGTTCTACTTTCGGCTCTGAGTCCGCTACTGGCTCCGGCTCTGAGTCCGCTATTGGCTTCGGCTCTGAGTCCGTTTCTGGCTCTAGTTCACATGGGAGGACTACCTCGCCTGATGAGGCTACTAGTGCGGGGGACATTCCCGTACCACCTAACACCAAACCTGCTGCAGTTGCTGATGAGCCAAACTGGTGGTGTGTAAGTGGTCAATGGCAAATATACAGGGATGCCCGGATGATAAATGAGAAAGAGAGGATGGCTCGATTGATTACCGAGGAGCGCCGGGCTCTCACAGGCAGTCTTCATACTATGCCTGACATCCATGAACTATTCTAGAGGCATCGGTGTGAGTGGATGGCTCGTAGACCAGAGACTTACAACAAAGAGATAGTGAAGGAGTTCTATGCTTCCTGCGCAGCCACCCTCTGAGGTTCCATTGACAGACGGGCCAAGCCCGCAGCCCAGCCTCCACTCAGGGCTACACTAGTTCGTGGGTTCTCTGTTGATATATTGGAGGCTACTATACGCTGATTCCTCTACGGCCCAGGCCACACTCTAGCAATCAATACGATCGAGTTTGATTATCGATGAGACATCGTGAGGAGCGGGGCATTCTAGAGGAATGTAGAGGAGAGGGAGAATTTATTACGATGGTTGGCCCGTCACCTGGCTACAGACGGAGAGCACGCCGAGTGGGTTAGCACCCTGAGTGTAGGCATTAGGAATGCCACTTTGACTTTTGTGGACAAAATTTTCTGGCTATTGGTGCGAAACAGGGTGTCTCCTACGCAGGAAGACAATGTTCTTACGTGGGATCGCTCAGTCATGGTGGCAGCCCTAGTTGCTGGGTTTGAGATGGATTTTACCCACATGATTATTGCGGAGATTCACGAGAAGGCCTTCAAGGCCACCACCACCTACCCCTTCCTATGCCTCATTTTTCAGCTGTGCAGGGATTTTGGAGTGTCGGTTTGGCATTGTGATAAATTGATTCAGGCGACCAAGACCCTATATATAAGCCTGATTCGAGATGAGGCCAATGTGGCTGCACCGCGCAGAGAGTCGCAGGTTGAGGTGCCACCACTGGGAGCAGACTTAGTTGCAGATGTGGAGCAGATGGAGGGTGAGGATCCTGCCCCTATTGAGAAAGCCCCGGCTTCCCATTCTCCGGTCACCAGTCAGGCCCCTAGCGCCTCCAGAGCCACTCACTCTTCAGGGTTTGTTGCCGTGCCCTTAGCTCGAGTCCAAAAGCTCAAGACACAGATGGTTACCCTGTTGCAGCTTATGTGACCATGGATGCAACATGCTATATCAAAGTTCGAGGCTAGGATGGAGCAGCGTACGACGCACATGATGGATCAGAAGGTCCATGCCGTTAATAAGCTCCTGGATGCTTTTGATTTAAGACCTTGAGAGGCCGGCCCCGACGAATGATGTGGCCACCCTCCGGAAGGAGGTAGAGAGCCTCAGTTCTGATATTACTGGACTTTTTGTTCCTCCATAGACTGAGCTCGAGTCCGCCCCTACGGCACCTGTTGATAATACGATAGTGGATGCACTATTCGGAGATGAGATGCTGCTGCCTGTTTCTTTTCGCCATGCTGGGAAGCTCCCCGCTCTAGTCGGACTTCTGATGACACTGAGGCTGGGACAATTCGCAAGAGGGAGTGCTAAAATATTGAGGCAGCCCAAATGGCATCCATAGTTGATGAGGAGACGCGCTAACAACGAGCTAGAGAGGTAGGAGCTGGTGCCTCTAGAAGTATGAGCACTACTGATGGTGCGACGAGGGTTGATGTGCGCACTACTGATGGTGCAGTGAGAGTTGATGGCAACACTACTGAGGGTACTGGGACAGTTGATGCGGGCACTACTGAGGGTGACTTGATTGTTGATCCATTGGGCTCCGGGAAACTTGTCCCACCCGCTTGTTGATAGGTCTTCGGCGCTACGCGCCACAGGTTTGCTTCACCCGATCCTTTATTCTTTACTTTTTGTGCATTGGGGATAATTGCACTCTATTTTGTCGGGGGTGGGGTAAATGGATTGTGAGTGATAGGGTGAAGTCTGAGTAACCCAACTCATAATCCTCTCTTGGGGTTTTCTTGCATGTGTTCTTTTCCCCCAAAAGATTGTTTTAATTTCTGTTAAATCGGCATGTGTTAGGATTGTATGTGTAGAAGCATGAGAAAGAATGAAGCATGATGGCATAAGTATGAATAAAAATTGATACCCGTCCTGTCCAAAAGTTGTGATATGTACTAAAATATGTAGGCTAGAATGAGTTGAATGTGTTGGCTCTGAGTATGACATGATAAAGAACCAATTTGATCTCATGACTTAAGCTAAAAACTTGAATTGGGTAATTTGATAATCTGATAATAAAACAAGGTGCCAAGAGTGTCTGAGGATAGTTGAATGTTCAGACAGTTTTGTGCCAATCTAGAACTTTCTCCATTGGTCCTACTAGGATAATCTAGGCTAGAAGTTGGGAAGTGATCATAGGCCATTGTTCAAATTAGTCCACTTAAGCCTAAAATGATCTAACCAAATAGTAGCATTATTCCCTTTTGATCCAAATATTTGAGCCTAAAATCGACCATTTCTTTTGATTCACCTAACTCACCTTCCCTTAAAACAATGGTCTTGACCCCAGTCCCTCCTTGGATATGTGCACCTTGACTTAGGCCAAAAGCCTAAGTTGAGGGTGGCTAAGCCAAAAGTTACCTGGATCTTGGCCCTGGTCCAACATCGGACATTGTGAACCTCAACTAATGCAAAATGCATAAGTTGAGGGTGGCTATGAAAGAGGAAACCAAATGGAAAAAAGGGTATGAAAATAGTTTAGTGTTGAAAAGAGAAAAAGAAAGAAAGTGCGAAAAAGGCAAAAGAATGTGATAAGTGAAAGTGTGAAAATAAATAAAGAAAAATACAGTGAAATAAAAAGAAGAAAGAGAAAAAGAAAAGATAAACAAGTATCACAAAGTCAAATGTCCCATCCTGGGTTGAAAAGAGAAGGGAAGGAAAATGGGATGAAAAGTTACCAAAAGTAGGTCAAGGAAGAGGTAAAAAGCCAATGTAATGTCAAGGAGGGAAAAAAGTCACAAAAAGGTACCCAAATGTACCACACCTGACCCCGACCCTATATTACAAGCTAAGAAAGTCCTATTGTGATCCTAACAACTAGTTAGGAGAGTCTAAGGAGTGAAAATAAGGGCAAACCTATGGTATTGAGCACTAACTGTACTTGAAGTCACTTTTGAGCGTGAGTGTTGAATGAATCCTAAAACTCTAAAATTCATATCTTCTGTGTGAAAAAAGATTTAGTTTGAAGTGAGGGCACTAGTTACATTGTCAGAAAGTTGGTACCTTTGTGATTGTGAAAAAAGTGTATGTTGTGAGTCTATTGTTCGATCTTTGTCCTATTTTGATCCGCATGAGTTAGCTTGTAGAGTCTAAGAGAAAGCATTTGCACTAGAAAAGGGAGTTGGGATAGAAAGCCATGTGATTGCTTGAGCTTGAAAGTATGCTTCTACACAAGTGTCGTCTAGAGTCTTAGCGTGTCGCTTGAGGACAACAACGAATTTACGTTGAGGGTGTTGATATACAGTGAGTTTAAGGTATTTTTAATACATTTCACTTAAGAGTTGTGTGTGTCTAGGGCCATTTTGTATTAGAATTAATGTTTTTGTGTTATATTTGTAGGAAATAGGCTTGGACGAGGTTGAGAGAGACATCAACTGAATTTCTGCAGAAGGAGTCACCTACGGAGGTGACCTATGGACCGTAGGTCCAGTCACGCTCCGTAGGTTGGTGGCGTAGATGGAGCATCAGAGAAGTCTTGACCAAGTGTGGAACCATAGTGGCCATTGACGGACCGTAGGTCGACCTACGGGCAGTCCTGCATGTCCGTCATTTGTTTGAAAGTCTGAGTTCCAGTACATGATTAAAAGTTCTAAGTGTGGAGCCACGAGAGGGGACCCACGGATCGTAGGTCAACCTATGGTCCGTTCTGCAGGTCTGTCATTTGCATCAGAAAGTTGAAGGTTCCAACCTCTGTGGAAAAGTTCATACCGTAGGTCGATCCATGGTCCGTAGGTCAGTCTCGTCGATTGAAGCTGCGTCCAACAGTTTATTTCCTTATTTAGTTTCCTTTTTGTTTGGGATTATGTTTTCTATAAATAGGGTATGTAAGCCTCATTTTTAGGGGTTAGCCACTATTGTTTAAATTTAGTTCTTGTTGCGTTCTTGGAAATTAATTTGCAAATATTAGCAGTTTGATTTCCTAATTTCGATTTATAAAGATTCTTGCTTTGGATTTCAATTGGAGATTTCAGGTTTCTTCTACTCATTACATAAGTTCATGAATTCTTCTTCTAAAAATATGAATTGTGTTCTTGCTAGCATGGGTAACTAAATCCACAACTAGGGTTGTGGGAACCATGAGAAATTAACAAAGTATGAATAGTAACTAAGTAATTCTTAAATAGTGTAATTGCATGCATTGATAATTCTTTTGTTTAGAAGTCTTTTTAACGGTGGCCAACGTTAGAACTCGCCTTGTTGTTGCTTGCCGGACCAAGGAGGTAGTTAATAAGAAAAGAATTTTCAACATAGATTTAGTGTGATACTATCTAGTAGTCTAATGTCAATTGGTGCGAGGGTGAAAACTAAGCCATACATTGATGTGATGTCTAATATGAGGTAAAGGTAAGAGTTAGTAAATTATACACACGTAGCCGGACCAAGGTGTGGGGTGAAATTCCATATTTGCCGGACCAAGGACTTAGGGATACATAACTTACCACTTTGCATGTGATACATTAGGAAAGAATTACTATTACTACGATTACCGCGTTATGAGCTTATGGGGAACACATACACCCTAGTTTCTTTCTCTCATTAATAACAACTAAAGTTTGAATCTTGCTCACTTGCTTTCAAAACAACGATCAGTTATTTGTTACACAAACCCCCACCCCTATTTACTTAATTGTCTCGGAAATAACTTGACTAAACAGATATAATAGTGAGTTAAGTTTAAGTCTAATTCATATTCCTCGTGGGATCGACCCCAACCTACAAGTTGAGTTCTTTACTTGATAACAATCGCTTATACTTCTTTAGGGAGGTGTAATTTGAGCGTATCATTGACTAACAAAAATATTCCTTATTCTGAAGCTCTTAGGAGCAGTAAATGGTCCAGCAGGGATAAAAGTTTCATAAATGCAGATCCCATAAATACAGACTCTATGTTGAAGAAGTCTGGCGGTGGAATAAATGATGTAGATGTGGCCAGTATGTTTACGAAAGAGGGGCGTAAAATATGCATTAATGATGACTCATTCCTGCAGAATGAAGTATTGAAAAGAAGTTTGGTGGGGAAATTCGAGAACAAAGTAAATGTACCCCTTACTCTTGCAGAGATGAGAAGGTGGTCCAGTAACACTTGGAAACAGTCTCACGGTCTAAACATCTACGAGATGGGCAGTGAAATGTTCCTTTTCGAGTTTGCCTCCAGGAACGTGGCAGAGCAGGTAACTGGTGCTGGAAAAATTTCCCCCTTAGATTACAGTGGTGGAACCCGGTGATAGGGGTTGTCGAGGATAAGGACAAACCAAATACAACTTTGGTGAGAATTTGTGGACTTCCCTTTCACCTCTGGTCCCAAAAAGTCTTCAGAGCTATTGGAGAAACATGTGGGGGATGGGTTGAGACTGAAGAGGAAACATAACTTAGGAATCATCTTAAATGGGCGAGGATAAAAGTTTGTGGGGATGGAAGAGATATTCCTAAGGAAGTGACGGTGGTAAACAACAGAATCTTATTTTCTATCCAAATTTGGGCTGATTCTCTGGTGAGAGTGGTGGTTGAAACTCCCAGTTGCTCTAATCTGGATATCCAGAGGTCCATCGGGAAAAAACCAAAGGAGTTGGGGTAACATATTTCAAATAGCTTTGCATCAGGATCAAGGCCACGTGACAATGAAACCACACATGGAGAGACAAGGGGCTCCACTCCTTTAAGAGGAACTTGGGCTTGTGCTTCTAAATGTATTCACAACTGTAGGAGCCAAAACAATTCTGCTAAAGGGAAAGACCCAGTGGTTATCCCTGAACTTTCAACTAAATCATTAAAGGCAAGTAAGGATCATGTAGGTACTTCTAATGAGAAAGAAACATCATACGATGATCTAGGGAGAAGCTCCAAAGGTCTGATGGAGATCAAAGCTTTAGCATCTAAGTTTCTAGAGGCATGAAGGGATTGGGAGTTGGAGGACAAAGAAGCAACGACTACAAGTATGAATAAAGAAAATGTGATAGCTGAAATTCCTCCTATGCAAACAAGGGTGAATGCACAGACCATCGAAATCATAGATAAGGCTGATCATTCAGAGAACAGAGGCAATTATGGAGGGCGTCACAGTTGAAAATAATAGAGAACAACATGCAATTACAACAGGTGCACGATGCCGAACCAGTGGCCACTTTAACGGTGGGGGGGTAAAGAGAATCAGAAACAAAGGCCTCTAATTGGGTTGCCTCCCATATTTTGGAGTTGAGCAACACATATGGGGTGGCTTTTGAGGGGTTCGAAAAAGAAACTTTAGACTTGCTTATGAGGATATATGAGTGGAAGGTTGTTATGGATAAGAATGAACAAGGGAAAGTTGTTACAACGCAAAGAAGCAAAGGAATCGGGAAAAAACAAGCTAAAGAAACTCCAATCTAGCCTTAATGAAGAAGTGGATGGAGTCAAAAATAGGGGGAGAGCCTTGAGTTTTAATCTTTGAATGAATATAAATCTTATTACCTGGAAGTAAGGGGACTTAAGAACAATTCCAACAAGAATCTTGTTAAGAGTTCATTACAAAAGTGGAAAGCAGATGGTTATTGCTTTCAAGAAACTAAAATAAACAAAGATGTAAAGGATGTTGCTAGAATGCTTTGACCAAGCAGGTGGATGAGATGTGGATTTATTAAAGCTGAAGGAAACATGGGGGAATTCTGATCATGTGGGACAACAGGGTCTGGAATGGAATTTTGGTTGAAATAGGACACTACTCAATCACCCTAAAATTAGAGTCTGCTCAAAACTTTTTCTCATGGTTTCTCACTGGAGTTTATGCTCCGCACAGTAGAAGCGAGAAACTTGAATGCTGGGAGGAACTGGCAGCAATTAAGGAGCTATGTTGGGGACTATGGATTGGCTGCGGTGATTTCAATACTGTTAGATACATGGGTGAAAGAAGGGGTTGCACCAGAATCACAAATGTAATGTCAGATTTCTCTAGACGGATTGAAAACATGGAACTCCATGATCCCCCTTTGAATGGAAGAAAGTTCACATGGTTTAGGGGAGTAAATAATAGGAGTGCTGCTAGGCCGGATAGATTCTTGTACTCTATGGAGTAGGAGGAGACCTTCAGAAATATCAAAGAAAGAACTCTTCCCAGAGTTGTTTCCGACTATAGCCCTATCATACTTGAATGTGGAAACTGGGAGAAGAAGAAATCTGGTTTCAAATTTGAAAATTGGTGGCTTAAGGTGGAAGGGTTCAACGACCTGGTTAGAGGATGGTGGAATGACATAATGGTCGAAGGTTGTCCAGATTTCAAGCTTTGTGCTAAACTAGAAGTATTGAAACAGAAGCTCAAAATCTGGAGTAAATTCGTTCTTGGGGAGCATACTAACAGAGGAAACACATTATTGCAAGAGCTGGCAGAGCTTGACTTAGCTCAAGATAATAGGGTCTTGACTGAAGACGAAATGGTAGTGAAAGCCACAATTCTTGTGGAACTGGAGGTGCTGGCTAAAAATGAAGAGTCAACTTGGAGGCAGAAATCTAGAATTCTGTGGCTGAAAAATGGGGATAATAACACCAGATTTTTTCAGAGAATGACTTTTGCACATAGGAGATACAACACCATTAATAGGCTTGTGTCTTATGGGGTGGAAATTAAAGAACTAGGAGAGGTCAAAATGATTATGATTGAATTCTATAACAAGCTTTACACAAAATCAGAACCCTAGAGACCATCCATTGAAATGATAGACTGTCCCAATATCACCCAAGAGGCACAAGATTGGCTGCAAAGACCTTTTTCAGAACTAGAAGTGCTCTAAGTTGTAAAGCAGTGTAATGGCGATAACCCGGACCTGATGGCTTCACTATGCAATTCTTTAAAGAGTGTTGGGGATTTGTAAATGAGGACTTAATGCATACCATTCAGAACTTCCATCACAAGGAAGTTTTCGAGAAGTCATTAAATGCCACTTTCATAGCACTCATACCAAAGAAGGCAAGAGTAGAAGAGCTCAGAGATTTTAGGCCAATTAGTCTAATAGGAGGAGTCTACAAGATTATCTCCAAGCTTATCACTGAAAGGTTAAAAGCTGTCATGGGAAAGCTAGTGGATGAACATCAAATGGATTTTATGAAGGATAGACAAATCATGGACGCAACTCTACTAGCCAATGAGTTGGTGGATTCTAGGATGAGACAGAAGACCTCGATAATTTTTTGCAAGTTAGACATTGAGAAGGCTTATCACCATGTTAATTGGTCTTTCATTCTCAAAGTCTTTAAAGATATGGGTTTTGGTACCAAATGGATAAATTGGATCAATTATTGTATATCCACTGTGAAGTTCTCCCTCATCATAAATGGTAGTAATGAAGGGTTTTTTCGGTCACAAAGGGGCTTGAGACAGGGAGATCCCATGTCTCCTTTTCTTTTTATTTTAGCCATGGAGGGTTTAAATCACATGATCAGAATGGCAAAGAGCAATGGATGGATTAAGGGTTTTTGCTTCACCTAACAGGGGTAGTGCTGCTATGGAAGTCACTTACCTATTATATGCTAATGACTAACTAGTTTTTGGTGATGCAGATATATCCCAGATCAGACACCTTAGAGCTATCCTAACTATTTTTGAAGGCATTTCTGGATTGAATGTTAATTGGAATAAAAGCTTTATTCATCCAGTCAATCAAGTGGACAACTTGCAACTGCTAGCAGATACTCTTGGATGCCAGATGGCTCCCCTTCCAACCAAATATCTTGGTTTACCTTTGGGAGCCAAAAACAAAGAGATTGAGGTATATAATGAAGTCTTGGAGAGAAGTGGAAAAAAATTATCAAGGTGGAAAAGCCAATATCTATCTTTTGGAGGTAGGTTGACACTCAGCAAATCTGTAATAGATGCCCTCCCTATTTATATGATGAGCTTGTTCCCAATTCCCAAGAGTATAGAGAAGAAGATTAACAGGTTAATGAGATCCTTCTTGTGGCAAGGCAGTAAGGGAAAAAAGGGTACAATCTGGTTAAATCGGATACCCTCACACTCAGCAAGAATCGGGGGGGGGGGAGTTTGGGATCAAAAACCTTAATATCCAGAATGAGTCCTTAATGCAGAAGTGACTCTGGAGATTCTACACAGATGATAGAGCTCTATGGAGAATATTTATCGCTGAGAAATATGGTTTACTAAACCAATGGTCTACTGAAGAGGTTTTGGGAACTTTTGGTTGTTGTGTCTGGAATTCCATCAGAAGGTTGTGGCCACAATTCTATACTAACATCTCCTTTAAAATGGGTGATGGAGTAAGAATAGATTTTTGGAATGAACCCTGGCTAGGGGAAAACAATTTGATAACTCTATTTCCTCAGCTATATGTCTTAAGTTCACAAAAAAATGCTTTAGTGTCACAAGTTTAGAGTCCCCAAGGATGGAATTTGGTTTTCAGGCGAGCTATGAATGACTGAGAAGTTTCAGAGATTGCAAGATTCCTTCAATTGTTGAGTACGTTTCCTAGGATACTTAATGGAACTGATAAACCTATTTGGTTGCTTCACAAAAAAAAAAGGTTTTTACAGTTAAATCTTGCTACTGGAAGAAGAATAACAATCAATCCACAGCGGGCTTCTGGCCTTGGAAGCAAATTTAGAAGGTCACAAGCCCTCAGAAAGTCTCTTGTTTCGTATGGATGACAATTAAAAGAGCATGTCTAACTCATGAAGTCCTACAAGGAAAAAGAATGCAAATTTGTTCAAGATGTTTTATGTGTGATCAAGACGCGAAGAGCAACTTCCATCTGTTCCTTCATTGTAAAGCAGCCACAAAGTTGTGGGACATGTTCCTCAGTATTCTTGGGGTCAGTTGGGTGATGCCAAAGTCCACTATGGAGCTGCTTAGCATTTGGAAAGGTATTGGTAGTAGAGGGTCAAAGGAAAACTGGTGGATGGCCATTCCAGCATGTATCTAGTGGACACTATGGAAGGAACAGAATACCAGATGTTTTGAAGGCAAGAGTAGCAACATTCAGAAGATAAAGAGTCAGAGTTTTAGTTTATTGTATTTTGGTGTAAAAAAGAATTGGGGGATATAGTAGCACTAGTTGACTTTATAGGTAACTTGTAAAGTTCTTCTACTTTTGCAGTCCTTTTCGAGGATTTTCCATACTTTTGGTGGGTGTAAGATTCTTCCTCTTCATTTCTTGGATGATGAGTTTTTTGTTAATACAAAGTTACCCTTGTCTCAAAAAATACATATGCAGTTCACACTACTACCAACAAAAGTTTTTCTTCATAATTTCATTATTATTGGAAAAACTCCCCCCCCCCCCCCAAAAAAAAAAAATAATTAAATTTTCTGAGATCTTTGCTTGCTAGAAAGAAATAAAGTTACGACGGTGTGAACTTGCAAGAGTCATGATCTAATTTTTTTCTCCTTTACTAACTAATGAAGTTGGAGCGTAATTTCACCACTATCTTCACTAAATGCATAGTTAAAATGTAATTAGATCAATAAATTTTTGAGGCAATATGATAGTTGAGGTGATCAAGATTTTGATTTTCATATCCGACACTTCATTTTTCGTTCTCCATTATTAAAAGTAAAAGTCTCAAGTTGACACCACTTCTTGGAGATTCAATGAGAAAAAAACATTTCAACTAGTAATTCTTTGATATTAAATCAAATGAAGAATAAATGAAAACAAAATTGCTACTAAAAAAGATCTGCATATTATTGCCAAAAAAATCATAGTAATATAGCAATAGGGAAAATTAGCTAACTAGTCAAAATTATTAACATAATTATTAAAAACAACTATATTTTAAAATAATTATTAAAAATGTCAAAATGTCAATATTTTAACAAATAAAGTGTATCCTAATATAATTCATTTATCTTCCTTTTATTTCTCAAATTGGGCCCATGAAAAAATAAAAGACTCCATTACCCACTTTTCACTCTCTAAATTTTTTACCCAAATTCTATCATTTCTCTTTCTTAAGATTTCTTTCATTATTCTATATCCTCAAGTAACTTAAACCTTGCCTTTTCAAAATCAAAATCCTCCATTTTTCTAAGAAATCTTAGAAATTATTCAAAAGATTTTCAACCTTTGTCGAAGTATTGAGATACAAAAGTATTTTGTATGTCTTGTATGTTGGATCTGGATCTGGAAGAGTTACGAGGTGAAGAAGTGCCAATATTAGGATAAATCGTTCAAAAGTATTGAATTGGATCTGAAAGAAGTGTCGGGTGAAGAAGTGTCATTTTCGAATGTCAATATTTGGGAAGTTTATGAAATTGTTGAATATCAAAGTGATGAAAAATAACTTTATGACATGTTGCATTTTGTATCTAAACTATCAAATTGCATTCTTTACTGTTTTTATTGTCTGTTGCATTTTGAATTCATTACAAAATTCATGTGGTATCTTGCTAAAATTTGAGTTTTTTAGGTGTAACTTGTATTTATTTTGTAGGTGGTATTCATTTCAAATTATGTATATGTTTAATTTTGTATTATATTATAGGACAATAGATAAATAGTTTTACAGAATTTTGTATGCTATTCTAAATTAGGCTTCCTACAATTTTTTTATTTTTATTTTTTGTATTCATTCTAACTATATGCCAACAAGTTTAGTATTTTTTTGTGCTCACTTTGTATTTCAATATCATTTTGTATTTCAATCTCACTTTGTATGCCAACAAATTTTGATTTTTCTTTTTTATTTTGTATTAATTCTAAATGTATGCCAACAAGTTTTAGATTTTTTGTGCTCACTTGTATTTCAATATCATTTTGTATTTCAATCTCACTTTGTATGCCAACAATTTTGTACTTCTTTTTATTTTGTATTAATTCTAAATGTATGCTAACAAGTTTTAGATTTTTTGTGCTCACTTTGTATTTCAATCTCACTTTGTATGCCAACAAATTTTGTATTTCTTTTTTTATTATTATTTTGTATTCATTCTAAAATCTTCTTCACTGCCAGCAAAAAATCTTAAATCAATCGACTTCAATTCGACATGAATTGAGTATTTTTAATGGAGTGTTAAAAAAATAATATTGGAAATTTGAGGAATAAGGGAGAGAGAAGCCATGTCAATTGTGGAACCAAACACGTATAATAAGAAAGAGATTTTTCAAAATTTAATCCCAAAAGTAAAATATGAAAAGAGCGTAAGAGTAGTGAAAAAAAAAACTAGGCCTAGTTAAAGTTAAACCAAAATTATGATTAGTAATTATGGTAACTTTGTTGGATTAAATTTAAAAATTGCCTTATTTGAAATCCTTTTGATATCTTTCATCCTAAATAGCAGTAGATGTCTTAATATTTGTTTAAGGTTTGGCTGAGTTTGGAACGATCAATGGCATATACATAATTAAGTTATGGTAGAACAGTAAATTCTCTAAGGATAAATTCTTTTTTAAAAATATTCTCTCCCCTAAATTTCTCCATTCTGTTTTTAACAATTGTATTCTTTTAATAAAAATAAATAATAAAAACATAAATCAGATACATAACAAACTAAAATTTTGACATTTTTAATAAATATTGAAAGTGTGGCTAAGAGATCCTTTTAAATGCTAAAATATTGACATTTTGAAAATTTTCCCATAAAAATATGAGCTCATTTTACCAACACTAGTCAAAGCTGATTTAAGGAGTCTTGTTGAGATTAGAAAGCATTAAATATGTTTTTGTGTCGACTAGATTAGTTTTTTTGACAAATTTTAATAATTGGATGGAAGTTAAGTTTTAAATACTTGAGGGAGGGAATTTTTTTGTTAAGAAAGATAATTTAAGAATGTAGTTTAAGCTAGAGTATAGTTTAAGAATGTTTTTGGCCAAAACTATACATTTTACTCTAGTTAGTTTAAGAGTATCAAGACGATTCATGATATCGGAAACATCGTAACAAAGAACCAAAGCATGCTTTGACAGTTACTGATGTTAGCGCTGCTTCACTCTTGGCAAAAAACTGCAAGTCAAGTAGTTGAGGATCATATGGTAAAATACAATAGAATGATTGCGGGTGCAATTCATAGTTCCTAAACCTACAAACAATGTTTATTTATACAACTTGTGCAACAAATGGGTCAAAAAGAAAGGATTTGATTTAGAATTCATAAATCATCAGCCGGCGGAATCTCACTCAAGTCCAGTCCATCCTCGGGTAGTTCAGAGGTCAGCGGACCTAAAATCCCGTCAGAGTTGAGGGTCAATCCACTCTGAGAAGTTACAAAAGAAAGGGGTTACAGAAGTCAGTACTCTCAATCACATGCAAGTATTTCAACGCAAAGAAAATGACGATAACTTTAACTCTCACTTTAAGCACATCAGAATACAAGTTAATTTATATGATACTTTTGTGTTTAGAGATGTTCTATAACATTTGACTTCATTTCACTAGTATTATGTTTCAAGGATAGAGGTGATACTTACCGAAATTTGTAAGGAGAAAGTACCACCAATCAGCAATCTCTAAATTAAACCACATTTGGTTAGCTGAACAAAGGGAGACGATTAAGCCAAAACACTAGAACCTAAGAAGTTGAACTTAAGTATTTGTGTTCCTTCGTTTCTTTGTTCTCCTATGCCCACTTCCTTCTCTCTTCTCACCCAATTCTCATTTCCTGATGTGGAAAGAAAGGAAGAGAGAATTCAGTAGCTTCTTTAACTTCTGCCTTCCAGTAATTGTCTTCAAATCTTCTTTCACTCTCGGGGCTAGTACGATCCTCAACTTTGCTGCTTCTTTTCTCTTTCCTTCTCTCTTTGTTTTTTTTTTGACAAGGGAAATCCGCAGCCTCTATCCTTTGGGTACACACAGGGTAAAACTCTCACTCCTATGCAATAGCTCGCAAACCACATAAGAGAGGTAACACCCACTAGGCAAGCCCGGTGCGAAGAGCTCGACCCAGAAGGCAAACCCCTTGCTTTTGCTGGCAAGAGGTTTTGAACTTGAGACCTCCAACATTGAAGTCCTAAGCCCAAACCACTGGTCCACCCCGAAGGGTCAAACGTTCACCAACCAATCTTTGTCTTCATCCTCTTCTCTCCCTTCTCCATATTTTTAAAGCATGTTTCAACTAATCTCTATATCCTCTAGCCAATGAGAACAAGACACCTTCTTCTTCCCCATATCCTGTTCTTTCTACTTTCAGAGGTTATATATATTCACATAAACATAGAAAGAACTTAATTGGCAGAGTTCTATTACAACATAGCTTCAACAGTTGATGTAAAGTTACTTATGTCCTTTGCTATTGGAATTTAAATACTTCGTATGTTACAAAATCTCTTGTATTGGGTTTCACTAAGCAAGTAATAACCCGGAAAAAGAAGACATGTTCAAAGAAGAGGCTGTGGTAACCACAATATAGATTTGGTGTAGCCAAACTGTGTCCTGTTCTATTCCCGCCCATTTTACCCCACTTAAAGTGGTGATGATAGTCGAATTGCCTGGTCTTGCCCTAAAAGTGTCCTGTTGTGACCTCTCCATGATATACAAAATATTGACATGCTTCATATAAGATTAAAGGGAGAAAGCTTTCAAATCATAATATTTTCAATTTTTGTTATGCCTAAATATGAAGCAGTTATCACATTAGTAATTAAAATACCTCAGGCTGGAACCTCAGCATATCTGCACGGGCCATGGCTTCAGCTTGGGCAATTCTCTGCCTGAATGTCTGGGCCATCTCTTCAGCCTATAAAAACCAAATTGCAAGTTTTAATTCACAATTAAAATATTAAATTTACTTTATCGAATATTGAAATAAACTTTTATTTGGAAAGGCCATTCCAAATAATCCTGTACTTTTGACAAAAAAAAAAAGAAGAAGAAGAAAATGGATGGAGCAAGAAGCCACTGGCAACAGTACATATTAAATTAACCCTGTATTTTTGACAAAAAGGAAAGCCCTATACTTCTTAAAGCATTTTCAGAACATGTCTGGAATTTTGACGAAAATGCAAACTGAATCATTTTGATAGAGTGGAATGAGATGATTTAACTTTTGGTATTTCGAAAGAATAAATTATTTTCACTAAGAAAGATTAATTGAAACAGAAAAAGAGACAAGAGGCAAAGAAATACTGAAGAATATCCAGGTGCACAGCATAACCATAGTAGACAAAAGAAACTATTTTGGCATCATGAGAACCGAACTCAAGAAAACATTGGCATAATGTACAACTATGAATTGGTGATGTAGTTATAAATACAGACTAACAAATAACACTTGGAAATACTTACCTTCTCAAAGACAAGCTTTGGATTGCGAATCATGTCACCAGGTGTAGGCTCTAGCTTCTTTGTAGAAAGGCTCACTCGACCTCTCTCACGGTCATGGCTCAATATCATGACCTACAACGAGATTGAGCAGATAATTACATTTTCGTCAAAAGTGGACAGATAATTCATAGCTTAAGAAATTTCTATACACACCTTGAGTGTGTCACCAGGCTGGAGGACTGTTGCAATATCTGAGACACGATCATGACTAATCTGGCTCACATGAAGAAGGCCATTGATCCCACCAATGTCAATGAAGGCACCATATGGTTTCAAGCTCTGAACAGTTCCAAGAACAACTGAGCCTATGCCCAATTGTGCCTGACTATCAGCCATGGCCTTACGATTGCTGAGAACAAGTCTGGATTGCTCTTCATCAACCTCAACAAACTTCAGAGGAAGCTCCTTTTCCAAAAGCTCCTCCGCAGTTGATTTCTGAAACATCAAAAAATTGTTTTTGGGATATGGCACACTGAAAGAGAGATCTTGAGATGAGTTTCAAATAATCATAGTAATTTTTTGTTGGAAACACAGAAAGACAAAGCTCCAACCCACCAAATTATATAAACATAGTTTGATTTTGAATCAAGATGTAAATTCATAGGTGAAAAAGCTGAGTTGATAATGGATAGCAAAATAGAGCCTATGGTGTATACAACTATACTCTATTGTGTCTTATTTTAAAATATAATCGCGACATCCTCAAGGGTCCATGGCGCAAGGTTCGAAACTCGTTGGATGATGGATTTGCTCCTCTACCCTTCTCTACTTAAATACTAGAGTTTTGCTGGGGTTTGCACTTAAAAGGCCTATATTCTATTGCCTTTTGACTTACAAATCACCAAGATATCCCTCAGATTAGTACTATTGCAAACCATTTTGAATTTTTATGGTTACTAAGGCATAGATACAATATCCTCTTTTTGTCACCTTCCTTATGCTTAACATGTTTCTCCTAGGCCTCATAATGCCACTTCAGTTGATCTTTTAATTTAGAATTCAGATACTTGTTATAGCTAATCTTTTTTTATGATATATTTGTTAGTACAATTAATTGTTTGTTAGAGCCAGTTTACATTTCTTTAACTTCAATTCATTGATCCAACATTCTTCAGGGCAGATCCCATATCATTGCAGAAAAGAAATCTTTTTCTGCCACATGAAAGCTGTCTCACTTTTAACCAAAAAGCCAAAAACCAAAAACATTTGTACTTTAACTATTGTAAAGGGATAGAGTAATCGTGTAGAATATTCCAGATGTTTGTTTATTACTTAGGAGATTAATTATTTTTAATAGGATCTTGTAAAACACTACCTTATTAGGATTAGGATAACCATTCTTATAAAATGAGCCATTCTGAATTGAGTTTCAATCTGCGAAACAAGTAGGTTTCTTTCCTCCCATTTCTTCTCTTTTACAATATGAATATGTTTGATCTGGATGACAGAAGATGTACACGAATAGGTTATACTTCATGTGATGAATATACAACTAACCGTTGATATCTGGGAGAATGGAACAAAACCACGAAGGCCCTCCACCAGAGCGACCACTCCACCTTTATTTGCACCAACCACCTGCGAAACCATCCACAGAAATAGAAATGAATGAATGTGCTATTCAAAGATGAGAGCAAAAGGATATGGCTAATAAATAAATAAGATCGAAAATCATGACATGAAGAGGTGTACCATCAAACACATACCTTGCCTTTGATGACAACATCTTCAGCTTGAAGCTGCCTGCATCTCTCCCATGCAAGGTCATACTGAATTGATCGCAAACTCAAAACCAAACTATCATCAGCTTCATTTTCTCCAACTACCACAAACTCCTCACGCAAACCAGGAAATATTCCGGCTTCCTCTACATGTCTGATGGTGTGAAGTGAAGCTTCTCGTAAAGGCAAGTATGCAGATGATTTTGCAGTAATGTCAACTAGAGCTCCATTTGCATCTACAGAAAAAACAGTTCCTTTGACCTAAACAGACAATCAAAATAGTAACTTTAAGCTCAAAAATCCAATAATAAACAGTAACAGTCAATCACAGATTTCAATTGTATACAATATGAGTTAAAAAAACAGCACTCAATTAACAGCAACTGTAGTTGAGCAAAAAAGAAGCAAAAATGAGAGCTAACCTTAGTACCAACTTCGGAGTCAAAATCATATTTTTCAAGGGCAGAATGAAAATCATCAACAGTAAAGGCAACACCTTCCATAGGTGTAGTGCGGCATCTCTCATAGGCATCCTCAAACATCTCTTTAAGTTTTAGTCTTTCTCTTGTTTGTGCATTTGCAACCACTGCTGCAGCTTGTACTACAATTCTTGGCTTCTGCTTACTCTGATGATGATAATTACTGGGATTCACAAGCCTTGTTGTCGAAATTGGTGGGCACTTCAACCCAACGAATTGCTGTGTTAGACAAGCCATTTTTCGCTCTCACTAGATGAATACTTCGTTGAGTTACACACCATGCCTTCTTTGCCCAGTAGATAGATAAGATAAAGGAAGACAAACAAAAACAGAGGTCCCACTTAATTTTCTTAGCTGGGCTTCTCAACACTTGGGCTTCTTAGGTAAGGGAGTAGGTAAGGTTTTTATTTTTTGGAAAACTACGTAATTGCACGACTTAAATTTCTATTATTTGAATTAATTACAAAAATTCCCTATTTCCTTCTCTCTCTTGACATCCGGATACATCACTTCACCTCTATCAATACATTATAACTTTGTCTGTGTACAATGTATTTGGTACAAATGTTATTGTTGATACATAACCACAATTACTTCAAACCTAAATCAGTATGAATCTGATTTATAGTTATGTATCTCATACATAACTTACATATCTCATACATAACTTATGTATCATTTGCTATGTATCAAACGAAGAAATAATATATACGAGAGTTTTGAAAAATCCAAGACTATTGTAATTTGGAAGCTTTCATATGGGATGTAATTAGTGCCCAAATTGTTGGGGATTCTGTACTTCATATTATTTTTTTTGGTCAAAAGGGTTCTTATATATATATATATATATATATATATATATATAAACATTCGTTATGTTCAACTCTCCCCCATTTGTAACCCCTTCATTGGCCATTGCACCAACCACTCTATTCTCATATCTGAACACATGAGGTCTCCCTTGGATCTTTAAGTATCTACACTCAACAATCAGATTATTATAAAGCAAGTGGTCATGTGCGATTATACGTATAATATCAATCGATTCAATATTGATCTCAAAGGGAGTTAACTTATGTTCTACTTCAATGAGTCGTAGGAAGTTTGACGGGTCGTAGGAGTGACTCGTAAAGTTGATTTAGAGATGTGATTTAAGACCTTAGGTGTAAAGACTGGTTTGATAGGTTGTAGTTGGTTTCACGGGCAGTAGGAAGCACCGTAGAAAGGATCCAGACTTGATGAGATTTTAGACTTGAACTGGGGTTCTAAGGAATAGATCTACGGACGGTAGAGGGAATGACAGACCCTAGAAAGGTCTTGTGGGAAGTTGAGGAAATTTTGGGTTTCTGAAGTTGATTCTATGGTTGACCAGTACGGGCCGTAGAAAGTTCTACGGAGCGTAGGTCCAACCCGTAGGTCACTCTAGTAGTTACTTCTTAAGGATAATTGAGTCTTTTCCTATGCATATTATACCTATACAATGTCGTTTTGTGTCACGACCCGAGACTACCCCCTAGACGTGACACGACGTACTTGACCCCAAAAGGGTCTCGTACAAGCCTCTTATCATTCATAACATTCGATATAAGGAAAATGGTACAGAATTAAAACTTATTTAAATCCATACAATCAAAACTTTATTTAAAACATCGAAAGTCTATTGTCTCACATGACCATCTAAACACAATATTCGAAACATAAGTAGGGTCACAACCCTTTACAATCGAAAAGTCTAACAATAGTCTATTACATGAAAAGAAAATGAAACATCTAAACACTTGTCCTCGATCTATGAGGACATACCACTTAGTCTTGGAGAATAAAAAACCCAAGCTTTAACTAGAGAGAAAGCTACTCACTTGCTGGAACCTACACTTGTAGTAAACATAAAAGAATATGGGTTAGCACAATTAACTACTAAGTATGATAGCCGTGCAAAAACATGCTTAAAAAGGATATTTTATTTGAAAGTCATGCTTTTATGCCAATTTGAGAAAACTTCATGTACGTAAGTATAAGAGGCATAATATACAAACATAACCATCATACAAGTCATTGCTTCACATTGGTGACATAGTCAACATATAATCCAGTACCTTCACATTAAACCTTCACCTCAAGTAACCCTCATGCTATACCTTGTACAATGTATGGATAGCGTCCCATACCACCATCCACACTAAAGTACCACCTTAAGGTCACCAAAAGTGAACTTACCATTCATCCTTTTCACCTTCACACAATACTCATACATAAGAGACATAAGCATTTCATAAGACATGACAAGGAAGTAACTCATAGTACAATCCAAGTAAAGCATGCATCATTACATTAGACACTTAAGTCAACATTCTTCATTAGCTTCATTTAGAGGACTTTCATTCATTAGTCATGAAGACATTAGAGAACTCACTATAGCCCTCTTGAAGCCTACTCGTGCAATGCATGGATGGCATCCTATACTACCACCCACACTTCATAGAACTTCTCAAGAAACCATAGTGCACATCTCACATGATGGGAATATGCATTAACCGACATAGACCATGAGAGCTAAATCATGGAATCTGGTGTCATATAACCCTACACCGAAGGAAGGTGTTCTACTAGCCTAGGGTAGAACTAGTAAACATCCTATGTAGGCACATAATTTTGGGATAAGAAAGATGTTCATTGGACTCTAACCTAACATTGGGAGAGTCACCATCTTACCATATCCACTCGGTGCTTAGCCTCCATTCCCATAGAGTAGTTCATTCACATTACATTGTTGTACTTGAGAGGGCCATCAAAATTAGGCCTACCGACCCAAGGTACATTACACATGAAATGGCAACCAACATTAGGTCTACTAATTCAAGGTACATTAAGGATAGCTCATTGACTTTCCAAGAAAGGGCCACCAACATTAGGTCTACCACTTCAAGGTTCACCATTTAACACAAGAAAGGGCCACCAACATTAGGTCTACTGCTTCAAGGTTTATCACCACATTAGTTTCTAAACTCATTATGAAGGGCCACCAACACTAGGTCTACCGGTTCATTTCATAGCCTAGAATACTTCATCATTCATTTAGGAAAGGGCTACCTACATTAGGTCTACCGATTCATTTATACATTCATTCATAGACTCCTCTTGAAAGGGCTACCACCATTAGGTCTACCGATTCATGTTCATTAAGTCAAGATACATTCATTTCACAAGAAGAGGATGCCTAAGCCTACCCATTCAAGATACAACATTACATTATAGAAACCCTTCACATTCTATCATCACCATTCATGAGTGCATAATTTAGAATCACCTTTCAATAATAGCACAGTTACATTCTAAACATGATCACATTACTTTCATTAAGATCACACACATATACTTTACATCATGACCATACCTATATCCTTCATATATAGAGGTAAAAATAAGTTATCCATCAATTCAATACCACAATATACATAGTAAGTAAACACCTCCACCTTTCGAGTGGATCAATAGATCAAGCACAATTCTACTTCAACATGTAATTTGATCATAACTTTCCCTTCAAGGGTCATGAACCAACATCAACCCATAAATCAAAGATACTACAATGGATAAGGAAATCGACATGATTCAATCACTAATTCAATATAAACATCAACAATTCAACATACTTGCATAATCAATCAATTCCCAATCACAATTCACAACTTAAGAATTTGGAGGAAAACATGGGTTCTTGGAAGAAATCATCTTAATTCATCTTTAAATCCACAATTCATTTATAATTCAATGCAATAAATCCTTTGGAAAGCGTTTAGAATCGAACCCATGCATAGATTGAAAACTAGGATTTTTGGGTAAACATTGAGATTTGAAATCACCTTTGAGATTGGCTCCTTGAAAGAAAACAAGTAAATGATGAAGACTACCATACCTTTAATGGAAGAAATCCATGAAAATCCCTTGAAAAACTTGAAGTCTTGACCTTGGAAGCTTGAATCCTTCACCTCCAATGGAGGTTTCTAGAGAGAACTTTTGAGAAGAGAGGCGGGTTCTATTTTGTGATTTTGAATAATGAGTTGAAAAATAGAGTTTAATAGTTTTAATACTCTTAAAATACCATAATTAACCTAAAATAACCGTCCATGAACTAAATTTACTAAAGGAGGAGTTTACCAAACCACCTTTGCCTTGGCCGAACCAAGACAACAAATAGGTGGGGACTCACGACTCCAAACCACAGACCATGGTCTGGGTCATGCCCCATCCTGGTCAAGCGTGGTTCGTGGCTGGGGCTTGGTTTTGGGGGCCATGACCTACAGAGGCCATCCACGAGGCGCGGATGGACCTACGGGGCATGGTCCCCTTTCGTAGGTCACTAAGTTTTTGGCAACACAAGTTCTTTAGGGTCTTGGGGGTTAGGCTAAGGGTCCTCCTCAAGGACCCCTAGGGTGGTCCTTGGGGAGTCGTACCTTGATGTTTAACCCCTAAACACCTCAACCTAAGCTTGGGACAACATTTTACCACCTCAAACCTCACATCAACTCAAAGACACAATAGCTGGGCTCTAGTTTTCACCTATTCATTTTACGGGTCGTTACATTTTGACGCTAACTTGAAGACCTATAACTACCTTTCAACTCCTAAATCTACTCAAACTCTCTCATTCTCTCAAATCCTCAAATCCCATCCACATTCATCCTTTCCAAATTTTCTCAAGCTCAAGGAAGAACACCTAGGGTTTCAAGCTTTAAGTCTCCTTTTTCTCCATTGCTTTTGGGATTTGTTTATCAAGGTATATGGAAGTTCACCAATGGATTTCGTTCATCCATTTAGTCCTAAAATATTTCCATGTTTTCAATTCAATTTCACCTTAATGGCTTAGGGTTTCATGTGATCTCCATGGGTATTACTTGATGTTGATATACTTGTTCAACTTCAATATTCCTATGCATGTTTTGATTACACTACATGAATTCCACTTGATTTCTGTAAGACTTCACGTATTATTCATAATTTTGAGTATGAATTAAAGAAGAAATCCCATAAAGTTATGAATATGAATTATGAAATTTATGTATCTTTTTTTTGAGAAAGATGGTCATGATCTAAGGTTTCTTTTAAGATAAGCATCATTTAATTCTGAAAGATTTTCTCACATACTTACCAAATCATGATTCGTGAAAGGATTTCTCACATATTCATGAATCATGGTTTAAATGAGCTACTCTATGATGCCTTAAGATTGGATTGGTAGTTTAAATGGTACCTTTCCAAGTATGATAATATGATTATTACTAATTCATTTGGGATTTAACTTAGCACCTAGAGGACATTGAGATGGAGGCCTTCCCGTTAGTACATGTCGGATCTCTAGAATCAGTCTCTTTGTCCCTAACTACGTGCCCCCGTAGGATTTGTGTTAGAACGACATAGCTAATGGATCCACCTAGGTTAGAAGTTTATGGTCCTTACCTTGGCATGTAGGACATCCCTTTTCGGTGTGAGAGCAAGATACCGAATTTTACGTTATAGCTTACAAGGTCTATGCCGGTTAATGGTAAACATCCCAAAAATAAATCTAGTTACTTCAAAGGTTTCATGAAGCTTTCATTATGTTTTTAAGATGCATTGACCATGTTTATAACTTATGCCACTTTAAAGGTTTTTAATATGGTTTAGCTTGGTTATGCATATCATTTTCTAACGTTCTCATATGCTCATGTTTCATGTTTTTATGCATATCCTCATACTTAGTACATTTAATATACTAATGAATACTTGTGCCTACATTGTTTAATAATATAGGATCGGGCCCTTCTCTTACTTTTAATCGTGTCTAGTTGCTTGATCGTCATTGAAGACTTGGTGAGTCCTCATGTTACGAGGATCGTGTCACCTATACTATGATTTATATCAATAGTTTTTCGGATGATTGTATATGGTGTATTGGTTACATCCCAACAATTTTTTGGTGTATTAGATTGGCTTGTCAAGACTATGATTAAAATTTCACTTTTGTATCAAACTCTTCTATGATATGAGACTTTATACTAAAATTCTATGTTCGACTATTATTTTGTGTTGTATGTATGTCAAGTGGCTTGTGTAGGGCCTCTAGGGATCCTATACATCATGTAATGTCAGGGTGCACTTTGGGTCATGACAAACTGTAACACCCAAAAAATTTGTAAGTTAAGACTCGAACAATTCTTCATTTACTTGTAGGGTCATATCAGGTGATTCTTAAGTTGTCAATATTTGTAAAGGTAAATTCTTTAGTATGAGAATGATTTTGGATATCAATTAAGGTCACTAAAAACTCCTAGCACAAAGTTGAGTTGAAAGTTTCCTTACCGATTATGTTTTGATGTAAGAGTTTACTTGGGTCAACTTTAAATGACCATATCTTTTAGAATATAAAGAGTTACATGGCCCATAAGCTATCAAATAAAAGATATTTGAAACTTCTTTCTAACTCCACTAATTTCACAACAATCCAAGTTTTGAGTAACAAGTTATGACCATTTTAGTAACTTGATAAACTGTTGTGACGAATTAGCCAATGGGAAAACATGAAAAAGGGTTTTTTTTGTCCTTTTACCTCTAAGAAAACCCTAAACGAATTTCTTGACTAATTAGAGACCCAAAAAATCAGATTTTCATCTCTTAATCCGTTATTCTCTTCTCTCTCAAACCCTAAGGCAAAACCCTAAGGAAAAATCAAAGTAGAAGCCATTAGAGATTCTTTCAATCTTTTTCAAGATTCTTCTTCAAGGTAAGTCTTTCTCCAAGAATTTCATACTTTCCAACTCAACTTTCTCTATCCAATTATGAATCACTAATGAAAATCATAATTCTTGGCCATAGAGTTTCAAGAAACTAATTCAAGAAATCTTAAGAAAGGTTTTCTTGATTTTTCTCCTTCAAGCTATAGTTTCAAGGCTTCTATCAAGTTCTTCTTCAAGATTCTTCAAGACCCTTGTTCTTCCAGGTATATAAGACTATTATAGTGTTGAACTAGTTCTTCCTCATGCCCTGCATCTACTTTCAAATTAGTAAAAGAGTAATCTAGGATTCTATCCCTAGATTAGAGTATTCTTTAGATAAGTTGATTTGAGTTCTTGAGTTCCTGTTTCTTTTTAAAATTTTATTCATAATTATTGAATTTCTATATGTTATGCATTAAATTTTTTGAGTTGATTCAGTCATGTCTATATTTCTGCATGAACCCTATGAATTGAGTATTTTTGAGAGAAGAAATATCGTTGAGTTATGAGTTTCAGGTTCTTGAGTTCTTGAGTTCTTGAGTCTTGAGTCTTGAGTACTGAGTTTCCTTATTTATATTAAGATACATGAGTTGAGTCGTTCATATTCATAATTCCACATGAACCCTATGGTTTGAGTTACAAATTTTGAAAAGCTTTTTAAAGCCAACACTTGAGTTCTTAAACTAAGTTTTGAGAAAAGAAGTTTCTAAAACATGATTAGAATGACAATCGAGTATGCTATCAATGTATGAGCAGTATGGTATCTAGATATACCCCAATGTTTATGAAGTATGACTTCCCGAGTCATCAATGATCATATTAAAATATGATTTTGATATGTTTTTGAGAAAGATTTTTCAAGTATGAATTGAGTAAAAGTATAACAGGACTATGTATTCCTAGAGGTATCAATTTTTACATTGGTAAAATAGAAACTGAGATTTCTAAATGAGTTATGAGTTCAAAGGATATTTCAAGAGCAGTTACCTCTTTTAAGAGGGTAGTTTGAGAAATTATCTCAAACTAGAGGAAGAGTTATGTTTTTAAACATATGAGCATGAGTATATATTATTGAGAGTAGTATTGAGCACCGATATGGGGGCGAGTTCAGACAACTCAAAGTCCTCATAAACCATGTATGCCAACATGGGTAAAGGGTCATACATTTTAGATGATTCCTTATTGCTTTTTAAGAATAGCTTAGTGGATGCACTTAGTTGAGGTGTTCTATACCCCGACAAGGTATATGACAGTTCTGTCAGTATGGGAGAGACGCTGTATCATCACGTACCTTATAGTATTGGTTGTCGGTTAGAGAATCTCCCAATAGAGTTACAATGTATTTTTATATATCACTTATTATGTTGAGTTCAGATATCAAAAAGTATTTTGTAAAGCTTTAAATGAATTAAATATTTTATTTCTTTACATTCAGCTTGAGTACATTATTATCTATTCCAATCCTTTCTTTTAGTTATTTGTTATTTAGCTATATTACATACTCGTACATTCAATGTACTGATGTCATTCGATCTGCATCTTTTAATCATGCAGATATAGGTTATTAGGATCCCCAACAAGAGTCTATTGAGATCACTTCATCTGCTCGTCTGCTTATGAGTGAGACCTCCTTGCTTCTGGAGGGTTCCAGTTTTATAAGTTGTTACTAGTAGTTCTCTTGAGGAGTCGCGGGTCTTGTACCAACACTCATCCTTGCATACATTAGAGGCTTTATATATAGAAAGTTTTGGAGAGTTTCAATTTCAAATGTTTTATTTAAAACTTATGTTTCATACTCAGTACTCAGCGAAGTTTTGAGATTTAGTAAACTGTTTTTAAATGTTTCTTTCAATTTGATGCTTATGTATGCTTGAGTTAGTCTTCCACTTGTAGTCAGCCAGGATGAGGGTTCGCTTGGGACCAACAATGGTTCTTGAGTGCCGGCCACGTCCAGGGTGTAGGCTCGGGTCGTGACAAACTTAGTATCATAGCACAAAGTTGAAGTGTCCTAGGGTGTCTATGAAGCCGTGTCAAGTAGGATCTTATTTATGGTTGTGAGGGACCCACTTCTGTAAATGATAGACTACGAACATTTAATAAAAATTTCCTTTCTTTCATACTCAAAATCGTGCAATAGAACTATGTCATAAGGAACTCATTAAAACTCGTGCGTTTCTCAGATCCATTCGACTACCCCTCATACTCAAGGTGGTTGAAAAGTAAAGTCAGATCTTTATCAATGAGTAACTCTTAGCAAAAATCTTGAGAAAGTCATGAGACTGTAGAGGGGCTTGAGAGAAGTGCGTGAGTGGGTTAAGTGTTGAGCTTCGAAAGAATGCACTTTTAGTCATATGAATCGTGCATTTGAGCTTAAAGCGAAGAGTATTCCCAGACTCTTTTTCTCTGAACCTTGTTTCAGTTGAGAGCCCTATTAGGAAGTGTGTTTTAGAGCTTGGGTAGTAATTGCACCTTAAAAGATAGTATGAGTTATGAGATTATAAGTACTAGTAGTAAAAGTGCCCAGAGTTAGAAGAATGAATGAAGAGGTTTAGTAATCTAAGAAAGAGAGATAGTGATGAGACAAATTATGTTGTTGTAGTCATGTTGCCAGTAAGTTATTAATGAGGAGTTTTCCCTTATTAGTAGACTAAGAAGTGATGAGTTTGTGTAAATTTCATGATAGGAGGTAGAGTAAGAGTTAATAGTTAGGATGAGTTAGAGTATACTTTAACTAGAAAGGAGGTTATGATGATGTGCCATTCTGTTAGTAACGACCAAGTGTAGGTGTTGAATACAAGAGTAAAGTATTCATGGGGTAATAGGTCTAAGCTATACTTATGAATTTTAAGAGAGAGCCCATAATATTCAAAGTATTATAGAACTAATTAGGCAATGATGTATAGTGAATGAGTAAATAGTACTTAAGTTGTGAAGTTGAATGTAATGGTAATTTGTAAGTACGAAGATTGAGAGATAAAGATTAAGAACTTGTCATGAAGTTTTAGTGGGCGAGTGTTTCTTAATTTTTATCTAGTAGTTGTAAGTTAGTATAGTAAGCGAGCAATCATATTGATATCCGGGTTTAGTAATAAACTTTAAACTTGAATTTAAGATGAGTATCGGGATAAAAAGAATGGAAACATGAGGGTGATGATGTTATTCTTGAGATTAGATTTGGTAGACTTGACATAGAGTAAGTGAGGAATTAAGAGGTTAGTTACAATGAATGTGAGTGGTAAAAGTGTGGTATTATTACTTTTAGATAAGGATAGTGATCAAGGTGGCTAAGTCATAAGAGTAACAAGAACATTTAGAGGTGTATCAGTATTGTGCGTAATCAGACGAGGTTCCAATTAAGTTAATGATTTTCCATGTGTGCCTAGATAGTATAATTGAGCTATCAATGTGGAATAGGATGAAGTAAGTATTATTTTTCCCTTAAAGAGTTAGATGAAACGGTGTTATAAGACAATGAGAAGAGGTTAATAAAAGCATCTTAGAAAGAGGTTTTAGAAGGAGTCTTAGTACCTGCTTATGGAAAGTTTCGTAGCCATGAGATAAGCCTTTCCCAAGTATTAGAGTAAAGAGAAATAGACCAGTTTAGAGATAATGGAATAGATCCATAACTTTCAAGTGTTAGCTACCTAAGGGGGAGATGATAAGTTGAGAAGTCAAGTCAAGTGTTGAGAATAAGATAATGATGTCTTCGGAAAGAGTTAAGGAGGTACATCAATCCATTCATACTCTAATGTATTCCTCAAAGTTCAGTCATTACAACATCATGATGATGTTTCTTATATCAGAATTGTGTTCATGACCTATGCTCATACACTTAAGAGAGATTCACCTCTATTCTTAGTTTTCAAAATGAGGGACAAAGAATTTAGCCCATTAATCTCAAGCTTAATCCATAAAGTTATGGATATCAGCCTCATGATATGAACCAATTCATATAAGCATTCAAGTCTCATAATATGTTCAGTCTCACAAATTCATGATTTATTCTCAATCGCTAACAACATAATGTTATGCCATGCATATTATTTTATCATATATCTCGAATGAATCGTGCTTATGATCTTTTGCCCTAAAGCTCTCTCAGTGACCCCTTTTAGTTGAGGGTGGTGTTGTTGATAGTAGTTGTGTGAAGGATAGAAAAAATGATTGATATTTCCTATTGTGATAGTGATGGTTTGTTTATTCCATCTAAGGTTACAAATTTGAAGGAAGAAGGAGATAAGGTTTTACGATGAGTAATAAGTCATATTCCTGGTAATACTGCATGAAAGTTAAGTTGGTAGAAGTGAAGAGAGAATGAGGAATTCTTATAAGGGTTAGTTAGTAGGGAAGTTTAAAAGTAAAAGAGATAGTAAGAGTAACTTTTTTCCCTTCCATGCTCAATTTGACCATCATTTGAGGACGAATGATCCCAAGGGGGAGATATTGTAACACCCCAAAAATTTCTAAGTTAAGACCCGAACCATTCTTCATTTACTTGTAGGGTCATATCGGGCGATTCTTAAATTTCCCATATTTGTAATGGTAAGTTCTTTAGTATGGGAATGATTTTGGATATCAATTAAGGTCACTAAAAACTCCTAGCACAAAGTTGAGTTGAAAGTTTCCTTACCGATTAAGTTTTGATGTAAGAGTTTACTTAAGTCAACTTTAAAAGACTATATCTCTTTGAATATAAAGAGTTACATGGCCCATAAACGATAACATTAAAGATATTTGAATCTTCTTTCCAACGCCACCAATTTCGCAACAATCCAAGTTTTGAGTAAAAAGTTATGACCATTTTAGTAACCTGATACATTATAGTGACAAATTTGCCGACAGAAAAACATTAAAAAGTGTTATTTTTGTTTTTTTACCTCTAAAAAAACCCTAAACAAATTTCTTGACTAATTAGAGACCCAAAACAATCAGATTTTCATCTCTTAATCTATCATTCTCTTCTCTCTCAAACCCTAAGACAAAACCCTAAGGAAATATCAAAGTAGAAGCCATTCATGATTCTTTGAATCTTTTTCAAGATTCTACTTCAAGGTAAGTCTTTCTCTAAGAATTTCATTCTTTCCAAATCAAATTTCTCTATATAATTATGAATCACTAATGAAAATCATAATTCTTGGCCATAGAGTTTCAAGAAACTAATTCAAGAAATCTCTGGAAAGGTTTTCTTGATTTTTCTTCTTCAAGCTAGAGTTTCAAGGCTACTTCAAGATTCTTCAAGAGCCTTTTTCTTCCAGGTAAGTAAGTCTATCATAGTGTTGGACTAGTTCGTCCTCATGCCCTACATCTATTTTCAAATTAGTAAAAGAGTAATCTAGGATTCTATCCCTAGATTTGAGTATTCTTGAGATAAGTTGATATGAGTTCTTGAGTTCCTGTTTATTTTTGAAATTCTATTTGTAATCTATATATTATGCATTAAAATTCTTCAGTATATACTTCAGCATGAACCCTATGAATTGAGTACTTTTGAGAGGAGAAATATCATTGAGTTATGAGTACTGAGTTTCCTTATTGCTATTAAGATACCTGAGTTGATTCGTTCATGTCCATAATTCCACATGAACCCTATGATTTGAGTTGTAAATTTTGAAAAACTTTTTAAAGGCAACACTTGAGTCCTTAAACATATGAGGTGTTTGATAAATTATCTCAAACCAGAGGAGGAGTTATGCTTTTAAACATATGAGCATGAGTATATATTATTAGGAATAGTATTGAGCACCGATATGGGGACGATTTCAGACAACTTAAAGTCCTCATAAACCATGTATGCCTGAAATGACCCAAAATGTTCTTAAAAATGTGCTTCGGAAGTTACCGGAAACTTGTTTAGCTATATCAAAAAAATCCGTTTCGTTTTTCGAAAATCCGACTTCATATTCTTGTTTAGGGGGTCAAATTGAGTGGGAAATGGGTCTAACCCAAATTTTAGAGCAACCGTATCAAAATCCGAAATTTTCAAGTGAAGCCTTTTTCGAGGGTCTACTTTGGAGGGTCATATCTCCTAGCACAAAAATAATTGGGTGGCCCATAACATATTCATGGAAATCCCTTGGAGTTAGCTACCTAACGCACTTCGTTTCACCTCATTCAGAGTTCGGACGAAGAAGTTATGCCCATTTTCGTAAAATCTGTCCGGCAGAAAATGCAATTTCCAGTGAACGTTTTTACTGTTCACCCGCCTCATTTTTTTTCTAAGTGTTGGACCATTTTTCCAAAGGGCATATGTTATTTCCTATATACCATTAGTTCAATTCCCATCTCTAAAACATTTCCCAAAACACCTCTCCCATACTTAGACACATTTTCTCTCAAGTTCTCTCAAGAACCCTAATCCAAAACCTTCCTCAAGATTGAAGAGACTCTTGCTCCAAGTTCCAAGCTTCCATTGAAGACACTCTCAAGACCTTCATAAGAACTCAAGGTATATGGTGTTGAACTCATGGGTCCTTCCACCCATAGTGCCTAGACTCTATTCTACTCACTAATTCATGATTTAAGTTAAGATTCATAAATTAGTCTTGTTCTTTGTAATAATTTCTTGCACATTGAATTTTAAACATGAAAAGTGATTGTTTTGAGCATGTTGTGACTCTAGAACTTGAATCTAAATTTGGAATGGATGTGGAGATTTACATGTGATATTGTGGGTGTTAAAAGGTGTTGTTGTAGGTTGTTCACTGGTTTGGCTGCATAATTACTACCCTATTTTCCATGCTCTTTGATTCCATTACATGCCTTCAAGGTGTTTGACAAAATGTCCAACTATGGAGAATTGATGAATCGATGCTTTAAAGCTTGAGTTATGAGATGTATGGCAATCCAGAGATGTATTGATGACAAACTAAGCTTGTGTATATGTTCATTCCATACGTGAGATTGCATTAGAGCCTAATGGAAATTTCCTATATAAAGTGTTGCATGACCATGCCCGGTCCGGGGGAAAAGGACCGGACAACCATGTGAGAGGTTTATATCTCACCACCTAGGATGCTTGGGGTGTGACCAACATCAACCATGTGAGAGGTTTATATCTCACCACCTAGGATGCTTGGGGTGTGACCAACATCAACCATGTGAGGGGTTTATACCTTGCCACCAGGGTGTCCGGGTGTGAACGACATCCCCCATCCTAAGTTGGGGTTATAGATTGGTTGGATCATGCATACACATATGATATCTACTATTAGTATAGATTTACTTAAACATGTTTTGACTTCACTTTGATCATGCATCCTCATATTGTTATTCATAATGCCTATGAAACTATTTCTTGTATTTCGATTGTGTCCTTGTCTATTGTTGTGTTGCACCCCGCATACTTAGTACATTCCAAGTACTAACGCATATTTTGCCTACATGATGTCACCATGTAGGGACCGGAGCTACTCTTGATCCTTCTCTCCATTCACGTGGCTAGTATGGTGCTTATCCGAGTTTGTTGGTGTGTCCTCAATGATTCGAGGGCTATGTTACGTTTCCTACTCCTATGTTTTGAGACTTTAGCTTGCAATTGTATTTTGACTATGAGGGGAGCCGGTAGTATGTCATGGCCCCCGTCCTATCTATGTATGTAGAGGTGTGCGTTGGACAAGTATTTTGTAAATGAGCTTGACTTTTGTTCTATGATGTCATTTTGAAATGGTTTGCCCTTAGTCCCTATTTCCCGTTAATTAATGTTGATTGTACTTCCGCGACCGATGAAGTGTGATGACAAGTTTGAGAGGCTTGTTTGGGGTTCCTTCGGGTTCCTCATTCGCCATGTCACGTCTAGGCCCTAGGCTTGGGTCGTGACAAACTTGGTATCAGAGCACTAGGTTGTTAAATCCTCGGAGTCCAACACACCGCGTTGAGTAGAGTCCTAATCATGATTGTGAAGCGCGCCACGACTATGAATGAGAGGCTACAAACGTTTTAGGAAAGGTTTCCCTTCTTCATGTTCTATGTCGTGCTTAGAGTGCGATAAGGTGATTCCTCCCTAACGCTTGTTCTTTGGATTGCTAGATTATCATGCCAAACAGGAGGGGAAGACGGGCCCGATCACCGGAAGAGCCACCCACCAATGGTGAGCTCCGTGATGCACTCACCATGCTTGCACAAGTGGTAGCTAACCAAGTGCAACAAGGAGCCCAAGCTCCTCGAACTACCACCCCGGGGGAAAGGGTGAGAGATTTCATGAGGATGAACCCTCCGGTCTTCCATGGTTCAAAGGTGGATGAGGACCCGCAAGAGTTCATCGATGAGGTATGCAAAATCTTGACCATTATGGATGTTGGTGCTTGTGAGAAGGCGGAATTGGCGGCCTACCAACTTAAGGGGGTTGCTCAAATTTGGTTTGATCAATGGAAGAGTGAGAAAGGTAATGGATATGTGGTGTTGTGGGAGGAGTTTAAACTTGCTTTCCTTAATAGGTTCTTCCCTCTTGAGCTTAGGGAGGCAAAGTTGGTGGAGTTCATGAACTTGAAGCAATGAGCTATGAGTGTGAGGGAGTATGCCCTCAAATTTGTCCAACTCTCCAAGTATGCACCTCACTTGGTGGCCGACTCTAGGTCGAGGATGAACAAATTTGTGATGGGTGTATCCGACTTGGTTAGCGAGGAGTGTCGGTCCGCTATGCTCATTGGAGATATGGATTTGTCTCGGTTGATGACTTATGCCGAGCAAATGGAGGAGGAGAAATTGAGGAAGAGAAGGGGGCACGAGGCCAAGAGGGCCCGATTGGAGAATAGGTTCCCTAAGGGTGCTAGATTTCATCAAGGCCGAGGAAACCCTCATGTCAATCGGGGATTTGCTATCAATGTTCCTAGACCTCAAGGGGGAGGTGAAGTGGGTTCTATGGATGTATGCCCTAAGTGTGGGAGGAAGCATGGTGGTCCTTGCATGAAGGGTTCAGGTGCTTGCTTTGAATGTGGAGAAATGGGTCATAAGAGGTTTGAATGTCCTAAGATCCGCAACAAGGTCCGAAGTGCTAACACTACTCCTTTGGGTAGAGGTGCTTCTCAAAGTGGTGCCCCAAGGGACAATCGATTTTATGCTTTGCATGGTAGACAAGGTGTTAATGAGACTCCAGATGTGGTGACCGGTATGTTGCAAATCTTTGATCTTGATGTTTATACTTTGATTGATCCGGGTGACACCCTTTCCTTTGTTACCCCCTTAGTTGCTAGAAAATTTCATGTCGAGTCGAAATTGTTGCATGAGTCATATGAAGTATCCACTACCATTGGTGTCTCTATTGTTGCTAGAAAAGTGTATAGAAATTGTCCGGTTTGCATATTAAATAAGTTGTTGCCTTGTGATCTTGTTGAGTTGAACATGGTGGATTTTGATGTTATTCTTGGGATGGATTGGTTGCATGCATATTATGCTTCTATTGATTGTAGGACTCGTAAAGTCAAGTTCCGATTTCCTAATGAACCCGTCCTTGAGTGAGAGAGCTGGGATGTTGTGGTGAAGGGGAAATTCATTTCTTGCATTAAAGCCCATAGGTTGATTTCCAAAGGGTGCTTGTACCATATTGTGAGAGTCAATGATGTGGAGTCTAAAGTCCCTCCTATTGAGTCTATTCCGGTTGTTAATGAGTTTCTAGATGTCTTCCCAGAAGACCTTTCCGGTGTCCCTCCTGAAAGGGAGATAGATCTTGGTATAGACCTCCTTCCCGATACTCAACCTATTTCTATCCCCCCTTACCGTATGGCCCCGGCGGAGTTGAAAGAGTTGAAAGAGCAATTAAAAGATTTGTTAGAGAAGGGGTTTATTAGACCTAGTCATTCTCCCTGGGGTGCTCCGGTTTTGTTTGTGAGGAAGAAAGATGGGTCTCTTAGAATGTGTATTGATTATCGACAACTTAATAGGGTCACCGTCAAGAATAGGTATCCTCTTCCAAGGATTGACGATTTATTTGACCAATTGCATGGGGCTAGTCACTTCTCTAAGATTGATCTTCAGTCAGGGTATCATCAAGTGAAGGTGAGGGAGTGTGATATTCTCAAGACGGCCTTTCGTACTAGGTATAGGCACTATGAGTTTGTGGTGATGTCTTTCGGGTTGACTAATGCTCCGGCTCTCTTTATGGATTTGATGAATAGGGTTTTCAAACCCTACCTTGATTCTTTTGTGGTGGTGTTTATAGATGACATCTTGATCTATTCTCGGGGTGAGGAAGAGCACAAGGGTCACTTGAGGGTTGTACTCCAAAGATTGAGGGAAGAGAAGTTGTACGCTAAATATGAAAAGTGTGAGTTTTTGTTGAAGGAAGTTGCTTTCCTAGGCCATGTGGTGTCGGGGGATGGTATTAAGGTGGATCCTAAAAAGACCGATGTTATTAGGAATTGGCCTAGACCTTTGACCCCGTCGGATATAAGGAGTTTCTTGGGTTTAGCGAGTTATTATAGGAGATTTGTGGAAGGGTTTTCTTCTCTTGCTTCTCCTATGACTAAGTTGACTCAAAAGAAGGCTAAATTTGTGTGGTCGGATGAGTGTGAGGAAAGCTTCCAAACTTTGAAAGAAAGGCTTGTGTCTGCTCCTATTTTGTCACTTCCGGATGGGTTAGAAGGTTTTGTTGTTTATTGTGATGCTTCCCGCATTGGTTTGGGTTGATGCAAAGTGGTAAGGTTATAGCCTATGCTTCTAGGCAACTTAAGGTTCATGAAAAAATTACCCAACCCATGATCTTGAATTGGCCGCCGTGGTTTTTGCTTTAAAGATTTGGCGTCATTATTTGTATGGGGTGCATGTTGATATCTTCACCGACCATAAGAATCTCCAATATGTGTTCACGCAAAAAGATCTTAACTTGAGACAAAGGAGGTGGTTAGAATTCATTAAGGATTATGATATGAGTGTTCACTATCATTCGGGGAAAGCTAATGTGGTGGCGGATGCATTGAGTAGAGTGTCCATGGGTAGCTTGGCTCATGTGGAGGAAGGTAGTAAAGAGTTGGCTAAGGAGGTCCATCGGTTGGCCAAATTGGGAGTTAGGTTAGAAGGGGTGGATAGTGGAGGAATAGTTGTTGTTGATGGTTCAAGGTCTTCCTTGGTTGATGAGGTGATAGTCAAGCAAGATCTTGATCCTTCTTTGGTAGAATTAAAGGCTTCGGTGAGTAGTGGTAAGGTGGAGGTTTTCTCCCAAGGGGGAGATGGTGCCCTTAGGTACCAAGGTAGATTATTTGTTCCTTGTGTGGATGGTGTGAGGGAAAGAATCCTTGATGAGGCTCATAATTCTTTTTATTCTCTTCATCCGGGGTAAAAAAAGATGTATAGAGACTTGAGGGATGTGTATTGGTGGGGCGGTATGAAGAAGGACATTGCAAAATTTGTTTCGGGTTGCCATAGTTGTCAACAAGTCAAGGCCGAACATCAAAGGCCGGGTGGCCTAACTCAAGACATTGAGATACCTACTTGGAAGTGGGAAGAAATCAACATGGATTTGTAGTGGGCTTACCCACGGCTAGAAGAGGCTTTGATTCGGTTTGGGTGGTGGTTGATCGGATGACAAAGTCGGCTCATTTCCTACCGGTTAAAACTACTTACGGGGCTGAAGAGTATGCCAAGTTGTACATTCATGAATTGGTAAGGTTGCATGGGATTCCTTTGTCTATCATCTCGGATCGTGGTGCCCAATTCACTTCTCACTTTTGGAGGTCATTCCAAAGGGGTCTTGGTACAAAGGTAAAGCTTAGCACGGCCTTCCACCCTCAAACGAATGGCCAAGCCGAAAGAAATTTGCATACAACAATAGTTATCATTCTAGTATCGGTATGACTCCTTTTGAGGCACTTTATGGTAGACGGTGTAGGTCACCGGTTGGGTGGTTTGAAGTTGGAGAGGTGGCCTTGTTGGGTCCGGATCTGGTCATGGATGCTCTTGAGAAGGTAAGGATGATTAGGGAGAGGTTGAAAACAGCCCAAAGTCGTCAAAAGTCTTATGCCGATGTGAGGAGACGGGATCTTGAATTCAAAGTGGGTGATTGGGTTTATTTGAAAGTTTCTCCAATGAAAGGTGTGGTTCATTTTGGTAAGAAGGGGAAATTAAGTCCTAGGTATGTCGGTCCTTATGAGATAATAAGAAGGGTTGGTAAAGTAGCCTATGAGTTGGGGTTGCCCAAGGAGATGAAATTAGTTCATCCGGTATTCCATGTATCGATGTTGAGGAAATGTGTTGGTGATCCTAACGCTATTGTACCTCTTGAGGTTGTGGATGTTGTAGAAGATAATTTGACGTATGAAGAAGTCCCGGTTCAGATCTTAGATAGACAAGTTAAAAGGTTGAGGAACAAAGAAGTGGTGTCCGTTAAGGTGCTTTGGAGAAATCAACAAGTGGAGAGTGCTACTTGGGAGGCCGAAGCGGACATGCAAAGACGTTATCCTTATCTATTCAACTCCACTCAAGCCTAAGGTATTAAATCAAGTCCTTTGTACTCCATTGAGTCTTACATTTCACCCCCTGAATCATTAATGTGCATATATGTTTAAATTGATGAGTTATGGATGCTTTACACTAAGTTTTGAAATCTTGAAGTGATGTTTAAATAAAATTTTTACATTCATGTTGGGGCTGATATGTTCTTACTAAGTCTTGCCTTGTACGTCTCTTCCACATTCGGGGACGAATGTTCCCAAGGGGGAGATATTGAAATGACCCAAAAGGTTCTTAGTGCTTCGGAAGTTACCGGAAACTTGTTTTGCTATATCAAAAAAATCCATTTAGTTTTTCGAAAATCCGACTTCATATTCTTGTTTAGGAGGTCAAATTGAGTGGGAAATGGGTCTAACCCAAATTTTAGAGCAACCGTATCAAAATCCGAAATTTCCAAGTGAAGCCTTTTTCGAGGGTCTACTTTGGAGGGTCATATCTCCTAGCACAAAAATAATTGGGTGGCCCATAACATATTCATGGAAAGCCCTTGGAGTTAGCTACCTAACGCACTTCGTTTCACCTCATTCGGAGTTCAGACGAAGAAGTTATGCCCATTTTCGTAAAATCTGTCCGGCAGGAAATGCAATTTCCAGTGAGCGCTTTTACTGTTCACCCGCCTCATTTTTTTTTCTAAGTGTTGGACCATTTTTCCAAAGGGCATATGTTATTTCCTATATACCATTAGTTCAATTCCCATCTCTAAAACATTTCTCAAAACACCTCTCCCATACTTAGACACATTTTCTCTCAAGTTCTCTCAAGAACCCTAATCCAAAACCTTCCTCAAGATTGAAGAGACTCTTGCTCCAAGTTCCAAGCTTCCACTGAAGACACTCTCAAGACCTTCATAAGAACTCAAGGTATGTGGTGTTGAACTCATGGGTCCTTCCACCCATAGTGCCTAGACTCTATTCTACTCACTAATTCATGGTTTAAGTTAAAATTCATAAATTAGTCTTGTTCTTTGTAATAATTTCCTGCACATTGAATTTTAAACATGAAAAGTGATTGTTTTGAGCATGTTGTGACTCTAGAACTTGAATCTAAATTTGGAATGGATGTGGAGATTTTCATGTGGTATTGTGGGTGTTAAAAGGTGTTGTTGTAGGTTGTTCACTGGTTTGGCTGCATAATTACTACCCTATTTTCCATGCTCTTTGATTCCATTACATGCCTTCAAGGTGTTTGACAAAATGTCCAACTATGGAGAATTGATGAATCGATGCTTTAAAACTTGAGTTATGAGATGTATGGCAATCCAGAGATGTGTTGATGACAAACTAAGCTTGTGTATATGTTCATTCCATACGTGAGATTGCATTAGAGCCTAATGGGAATTTCCTATATAAAGTGTTGCATGACCATGTCCGGTCCGGGGGAAAAGAACCGGACAACCATGTGAGAGGTTTATATCTCACCACCTAGGATGCTTGGGGTGTGACCAACATCAACCATGTGAGAGGTTTATATCTCACCACCTAGGATGCTTGGGGTGTGACCAACATCAACCATGTGAGGGGTTTATACCTTGCCACCAGGGTGTCCGGGTGTGAACGACATCCCCCATCCTAAGTTGGGGTTATAGATTGGTTGGATCATGCATACACATATGATATCTATTATTAGTATAGATTTACTTAAACATGTTTTGACTTCACTTTGATCATGCATCCTCATATTGTTATTCATAATGCCTATGAAACTATTTCTTGTATTTCGATTGTGTCCTTGTCTATTATTGTGTTGCACCCCGCATACTTTGTACATTCCAAGTACTAACGCATATTTTGCCTACATGATGTCACCATGTAGGGACCGGAGCTACTCTTGATCCTTCTCTCCATTCACGTGGCTAGTATGGTGCTTATCCGAGTTTGTTGGTGAGTCCTCAATGATTCGAGGGCTATGTTACGTTTCCTACTCCTATGTTTTGAGACTTTAGCTTGCAATTGTATTTTGACTATGAGGGGAGCCGGTAGTATGTCATGGCCCCCGTCCTATCTATGTATGTAGAGGTGTGCGTTGGACAAGTATTTTGTAAATGAGCTTGACTCTTGTTCTATGATGTCATTTTGAAATGGTTTGCCCTTAGTCCCTATTTCCCGTTAGTTAATGTTGATTGTACTTCCGCGACCGATGAAGTGTGATGACAGGTTTGAGAGGTTTGTTTGGGGTTCCTTTGGGTTCCTTATTCGCCATGTCACGTCTAGGCCCTAGGCTTGGGTCGTGACAATGCCAACATGGGTAAAATGTCATACTTTTTAGATGATTTCTTATTGATTTTTAATCATAACTTAGTGGATCCACTTAGTTGAGGTGTTCTATACCCCGTCAAGGTAAAAAACAGTTTTAGCAGCATGGGCGATTCGATGTATCATCACAAAGCTTATAATGATGGTTTTCGGATAGAGAATCTCCAATAGAGTTAAAGTGTATTTTTATATATCACTTATTATGTCGAGTTAAGATATCAGAAAGTATTTTATAAAGCTTTAAATGATTTGACTATTTTATTTCTTTACATTCAGCTTGAGTACACTGTTATCTATTGCAATCCTTTCTTTAAGTTATTTGTTATTCAACTATTTTACACACTCGTACATTCAATGTACTGATGTTATTCGACCTGCATATTTTAATTATATAGATAAGAGTTATTAGGATCCTCAACAATAGTCTATTGAGATCATTTCATCTGCTCGTCTGCTTATGAGTGAGACCTTGCTTCTGGAGGGCTCCAATTTTATGAGTTGTTACAAGTAGTTCTCTTGATGAGTCGTAGGTCTTGTCCCAACAGTCATCCTTGTATACATTAGAGGCTTCATAGTTAGACAATTTTGGAGAGTCTTTCAGTTTCAGATGCTTTTATTTAAAACTTATGTTTCATACTTCGTATATCCAACGAAGTTTTGAGATTCAGTAAACTGTTTTTAAATGTTTATTTCAATTTTATTTTTATGTATTCTTGTGTTAGTCTTCCGGTTGTAGTCAGCCAGGATGAGGGTTCACTTGGAATCCAATAATGATTCTTGAGTGCTGGCCACGTCCAGGGTGTAGGCTCAAGTCGTGACACAAACTTGGTATTCAGTGCACAAGGTTTTAGAAAAGATCGTAGGATGTCTGGCAAGCCACATCGTGTAGAGTCTTGATCATGAGTGTGAAGCGTGCCACATTTATGAATATGAGGCTACAAAGCGTTTAGGAAACTTCACTTCTTTCACTACTGTAAAGTCGTGTCATAGAGTTCATCTCTATAAAAGCCCTTCTCCTAACTCTTATCCGATGCCTCTTAGGATATGGCCCCTCGAAGAGCTTATGTGAGAAGAATATGGGTGAGAATGTGGAGCCCGAGGTTCCTTAAGTTTTGGTTTATCCTTTGGCCGAGCAAGTGACTCATGCCGAGTTCCAAGCCACTTTCTGATAACGCTCAAAATACTCTCTTAAACAAATCCAAAGAGTAAGTGGTCGTAGTAAATAAAAATACCCAACTAAGAGTCGGGGTTGAATCCCACAGAGAATGATACAAGGCAAGGGATTCTACCAAGAAATTTGGAATGTAAATTAATTCATTGTAGCAATAAGAATAATTGGGTGGATGATTCTACCAAATTCACGAAAAGGGTTTGGTTGTCATTAGTTACAATTAAACTAAGATTTCATAAACTCAAATAAATAACAAGTAATCTAGGGGAGCGCGGATTGGAATTCAATATCACATAGGGGTAATTGTGTTGCTCTATAGTGATGAACATTCTTGGATAGGCTGCGTCATCTTCAATGACACTAATCTTTTTTCGATCTCATAGCATCAATTCATAAAATCTTATTTCGGTCTCATCTATGTGCATAAATAAAAAACCCAATACCTTACACTATTCTCTCTTTCGATGCAAAAAGAGGGAAAATATATCCGACCCATAATTTCTATATTCAAGCAAATTACAGACATCAAACCTAAATTACAAGTATCAAACTACTTACCCACTCCAATCAATCTCTTTCGAGCATCAATCGGAGATCGGAAGTAGGAATTGAGTTTGAAACCTTAACCCATAAGTTAAAATCAGGCTAAGTAGCCCAAATCAATGTATGAACAACAACAAAATAGAGCATACACAATACCAACTACATTAAATCAACACCCAACCCATAATTACATCCCTAAACTTTAAGGTTTCAACCACACATCACAAAGTGTATGGAAATTATACCTTGCATGAAAGCAACCATGGGTAACATGAAATTAAACAATTACAAGTAATACCCACTTTGATTTCAACTTCATTTTTTCAATTTCATGAGGCAATGTTGAAAAACCCCAAAACTAAAAGTGCTTTCCACAAATTAAAAATGTCTTTCTCTAAATGATTTAGAACTGTTTCATATTTTTCAAACCCTTTTTTCTCTCTCCTTTAGGCTATTTATAATTTCCCAAAATTTGGCCCAAAACTCATTGCGTGACCCTTTCAGTGACGTTAGTCGGTCTTGCCGAGCATATTTAATAAATTGCCAATTGCTCTTTAACTTGCTTTTCTCTTGCTTTAGGCTTCAGGTTTTTGAACCTCAGTCGGCAAGCTCGTTTGAGTCTTCATTTCAAATTTGGCAGATTGCCGAGTACCACATTTGTTCACCTTTAATTTTTCTCCAAGTACTGGCACCTTCGGTGATGGTCAACAAGTTTTACTTTTGCATTCAGCGTGTCGCCATTCCTCTTTAAGTTCGCCGACGTACCTCAATTGATTTAATTGTTGAGAAATGTTGATTTAGGCGAGGTCATGCCACTTAGGCGATCCACCCTTCGTGTTAGGTGATCAACAATGTGGAGTTTACACTTCTTTTCATATTTTTGGCCCTTCTTACAAACATTAATCCCTGCCTTGTCCCTTAGCCCTCATAGCTGCAAATTACCAAAATATCATTAGAAAAGGACATAACTAGGCATTGAGGACACTAAATGTTGAACTAAATAGGTCTCAAATGAGTATAAATATACCACTCATCAACCCCCCAACTTAAATTTTTTATTTGTCCTCAAGTAAATCAGGAACATAATTCGTTCAACAAGGGTGTCTACAATAGTTCTAAATGAGAGCTAACATGCAAGTGCCATTACAAGACTACTCTCAATAACATGCTACACTCAATCATGACCATAAAGTTTCAAATGATGACTAGCCGGTATCAAACCAAGCTCAAGATCACTATAACTTCTTTTCTAATGCTAGTCCATGATTCAATAAATGCTTTCAAGTGCACTCACATCAAGAACAATTCCATGCTCTCACAAAGCAAGTCAATAAAGAAGTAACAAATCAATACAACTCTCACTCTCCCAAAAGAGAAATAGATGCAAGCTTTATCCCATAGGTTTGCACATATTTTCCAATCATTACACAACCTAGTTAATGCAAGATATCAAGGGTGTTTTAGGCTTGTAATGGGGCTGAGGGTTAAGGTATGGCAAAGTTGGCTCAGTAACTTCACTTTTTCAAATTATTGTTGTAATCATCTTCACCTCTTCTCAAGTTCTTTTCATTTTTTTTTCATTTGAGAACTCAAACTTTGACTTGTTAATCATTTTATTGGAAACCCCTTTTTATTTCACCAAGCTCTCTTTGTCATTACAATTTCTTAAATGTTGTTCATCACAATCTTTTATTATTATTATAAGGAGGAGTTCCTTTTTTCTTATAACACACTTCAAAGTTGAGTTTCATCTCTTCTTTCTTTTTATTTCAGCTGGCTTTCATTCCTCCTTCTTTCCACACCCTCAACTTAGGCTTTTGGCCTAAGTTGGATATTCAAACAAATCAATGCTTCAAAAAGGATTTTAGGTGAGAAGTTAGGGGTAATTTGGTTCAAGAGGTTTCAATATGATTGTCAAAAAATAGTTTAGGCTCAAATGGTGCCAAAATGGATGCACACCCTCACAAGGTAGTCATAAGAGGATATGGAAATTTGGGTTCCATCTCAGAATTTCTTTCTAAGATCATTCCTTACACTTACCAAGGAAAGACAATTTGAACTAACAAGACAAATTTTAGGATTCCACAAGCATGCTTCCAAGTGAAACCTCACCAATCATGGCACTTCAAATAAAATCATTTAGCACAACCTGAAAAGATCAAAAGCTTACATGCGATGTTTATTTCACGGCTCACATCAAAATGCAGCTAGTCAACATAAGATTCAAAAAGATCACTCAAAATTATTACCACGTCGATTTCTTCCTTGCAACACAAACGCAAAACACCATGCTCATTATGAGTACTCTTCAAGACATTGATATTGAAGACAATCGATCCTCAAATTTTTATCAATGAAAACTCATGCATTTCATGATTTCCAAAATCATGGGGTTTGAGAGAAAGAGAAAAAATGAGATAAAACAATCAAAATACTATAATAGAAACAGAACAAAATACTACAATCATCCAAAAATTGAAAGTAACAAAATACAATAAAAAAGGGGAATATTTGTACAAGTGCCATAACCCAACAAAACTAGTAAAAGCAGTGTCCTCAATGTGAAATAAGTAAAAGAGTATGTGAGGAGAGGTAAAAAGTCCCCTTGACAATCTATGTTATGGAGTGATCTCATTAGAAATCTCGGAAGGAGTGGAATCATCTTGGGCATCAGTGCGCGTCAATATGATCACTAGAGGTAGCAGTGTAGGCTCAATCGAGGCATCAGTTCCCGACATATAACTAAGAGGAATGGTGGAGTCTAAAGGGACTCTACTGATGCCAACTGTGGAGGTATCCTCAAAAGATGTCTCCCATGTTGCATGGACCATCGTCTCCACAATGTCCTGTAACTTAGTCAGTGTCAATGCAACCTTGTATTCAGCCTCTTCTCTCCAAAATTCCTCCTCATTAGTGTCCTCGGCCAAATCATTATCATCCCTATCATCCTCTCTCGCATCACCAATATCAACAATCTCCACCTCGCCCTCACTTGGCTGAACAACCACTCTCTAATAAAGCTCACCACTAGGCATGACCAGGGGCACAAACATAGGCGCATCTGGTATGGGAAACTTGCTCCACAATATTGATATATCCACAGATCTCAGCTGGTCTACATCAGCCTTTAGAGTATCTATCTGGCCCCTTATCAAAAATAGCACGATCGAACTACCCTCAACCTTCTCTCGGGCCTCTGGCCTAGTGCTGAGATTATCCAACCTCACACCATATGACTCAATCGAGGCCTCACACTGAGTCAATCTAACCCTCAATGGAGTTAACACAACATATAGCCCTATTAATTATCTTGGGCAAGTTCGTTTCAACCCTCGCACCCTCACATCCAAAGACTAGGAAATATTGCCAATTTAATAAATCATGGCCTGGTGAAGGGGGACGGGAGATATGAGAGGGGGCAGATTCAACAGTAGCTGTAAAAGTAGAAGGTATAGAGGAAGGATGTGGTATATCTGATTTCTTTATAAAAAGGCGAATATAGTGACATCAACAACAAGTGTGACAGGATCAACCACGGGCATAATGCCTGGTGGTGGTGACTTTTTCCAAGCCGCATTATCCCGTAGATAATCAGCCTCAATCCTCTGTATGTAATATGAGGAGGTTGGGGTGATCCTAACATCTGTCTTCCCCCAAAAGGGAAATCCATCATCTTCACACAATGTGATCAATATCGGGAATGGAAGAGACGTCTACACCTGCTTAGCACTCAACTGCATCTCCTCAACAATAAGCCCACCAACGCTAATCTTTGTCTTATTCATAATGCTCCTACCTAGTATGAGTTTTGGATGCCGAAGGATGGGCTCATTCTGGGATGGCATAATGTTGTTTATGATGAACCCAAACCAGTATCTAGAGGCTACATTCATATCTTATTTCTCAATCTTCTCTCCCTCAACAATCCATGGTGAGGAGATGTCAAAAATGATAGGGGCCAACTAACCCTTCAGGTTACCAAAGCTTTTGTTCAATCTGAGCCTAAGAAAAGCATTACTTGTACCCTTTGTACCTAATAGTGCATTGATTTTTCCTACATGGCATTGCACCATCTTCCCACAGATCTTGAATTCTTCTGAGGGCTTCCACAGTGTGCCCTTTCTCTTCTTTGGTAGTGCCTCTGTGTAGGCTTCTTAGAACTCCCGTACCCATGTTGGAACATAGGGAGGTCGAGGTCTCGTGAGCCTCTCAAACCCATGAAATTTGATCATGTCCCATATGATCGGGTATTTACTGACCACCCCATTTGCGGAGAGTCTTCTGTCCTCATAGATTGTTCATTCTCCTGCAACCTTGAGCCTATTTAGGAGTCTTAGAACTATGATTGGGACAAATCTAGAAATGGGTGCCTGATCCTGGAAAGGCTGCACCAACTTTGATCGTATGTTAGTTCTTTTCCTAACAACTCCTTTTCTTGGTTTCTTATTTTCATGTATCGAAAAGCGTGGAGTTTTTCATTGTTGAGAAGGCTCATCTAAAACTATCCCCTTATGCCTTTTTGGAGGAGGAGGAGGAGAGAAGTCTGTCTGACTCAGTATTAGAAGTCACCACCTAATTTCCCTTAGTTTTTTCCATAACCTTCAAAGCACAATAATTCAAACATAGATGTGGTGAGGGTTAATTGTAATCAAAATAAAAAAACAAAACACAATTCAAAATGTTCTGAGGCTCTTCTACTATGAAGGATGTCTGCCTAACAGGTTGGGCAAGCTCAGGTGAGCTCAGTGAAGTTGAAAGTACATAATTTCAAAGAACTCAGGCACAATGGGTGGAGTCAACTCCAACTCGATGGTTTGCCATATTCGTTTCGGCGGGCTAAGACAATTTCGTCGAAAGTGACAATGCAAAATCAAAGGAAATAGGCATAAAGGACGATGTCCAATCCCACTTGGCGATGCACCGAGTGGGTCTCAACAGACTAAGACAAGTACACCGACTGGAAAAGTACCCCTACAACACATTCAAGCAAGAAAGGTGAGCTTGGTCTTACTCAGAAATTTTCCTAGAGCCCTTGGGGGCTAAGACAAGCCCCCCGAACATGCAATGCTCAGCCCAATGCCTATTTTCATGAAACAAACTACAATACGCATTAATACCTAATTCTTCTTTACTTTACAATCTACCCACATGCATTTTTTACCCTCGGGTAGTCGGTCTTCCCATAATTATCACAAATTATTACTCCAATTGATGATCAACCCATAAAAAAATCGTAACTCCATTCATCATTGTGCAAGATCATAAAATTTGAGCAACATTGGGCTAATCAGACTTCACCCACATCAAATTTAACCAAGACAAAGTACATATCAGGAATCAATTTTAACAATTTAGGCACAAATTCAAATATCTAACTTTTGGGCACACTTCAATACAATATTTTTATCACTACCCAATGAAATCAACCAACAGTATACTTTAAATGGCCTGTATCCCATATCTAAGAACACAATTTTAAGCACACAATGAGATATGAATCGAACACCAACCTCAAGTAGACACAACGTACACGAAAAGTGGGAATGTACGGTTGGGTTGCAAAGCAAGGAATCGAAATGCACTCTAAGTACTCAAAAACACACCCATGAGGCATTCTCACACTAAAATACGGTATTGAAAGCTTAAGGAAGAAAAAGAGTTCAAAGATAGTAAAGGGTTTCTTTTTGAAAATGAAAAGACCCTTGGCCTTTTTATGTTAGGCACGTTCGGCGGTTTGCGACTAACGTCACTGAATGCATTCGGTGAATCGTTGAAGGAGCTAAAGCTCATCGAAGAGGCCTGAATGGATACCAAACCTGAAGGTTGATTCGACGAACTTGATGGAGTCTGCATAGTGTACTTTGGTGGATCTCTCTTAAGAGCTCAGATCAGCAAACTTGACGGTACACTTTTTCACCTTTTCCTGCTCAAAAGGCGGACAAGATTGAGTCCGCATAATGCCTTCGGTGGATCGCTGATATGGTTTTGGCGTCATCTAAATTTCCTTAGTAAAACTTTGAATTCATTTCAACCTGAACTCATAACACACATTATTGAAGCAATAAAACAGAAGTAAAAAACTTGGGTTGCCTACTAAGAAGCAACTTGTTTAATGTTGTGGCATGACATAGTTCTCAATTCCTCAACAATTATTTTTGGGGTTCAGTATGGTATCACTAGGAAATATTCCCTTTTACCTTGGATTGAGATGGGGGGGGGGGAGATTTGTCACATTTGAGTTTCCAGCTGTTTGATAGACACCGAAGGAGAGGTCACCGTTTGAGATAAGGTGAAAAAATCATTTTAATTCTTTTAATACCTTGTCAGACCCTTCAACCTTATTGAAGGTCCTTGTGAGCATTTCCTTGGTTCTATTTCCTTCCAAACCAGCTGGTTCTTTTGGTCGTAGACGATCATAGGGAGGAATATACCTATATTTTTCAGCCTCCTAGTCTGTCCAATTTCCATTTCTCCAATCTTTCCAACCACTATCTCTTTCCTCGTTCCAACCTTGGTTCCCACCTCGTGTTGGTATTTTGGGTGAGAACCCTTTATTTGGTTTCCCAAATATTATACTTCCTCATTGTATAATCCTCAAACTTCGCATCCTCCGGGTACTGCCCACTAGTTGTTCCAACCGCATTAACTGATTTCAATCCACTTCCCATGATATGTTTAGATAACAAATTGAGTTGGGTCATCATTTTGGCCATGTTTTCATCTTCTCATGTTCCTTCTCAATTTTTTCTTTGCTCATGCTCTGTTGTAAAGTAGACACTTGGTCTTCTCTAGTATGCCATGCTCGGTTAACCTTGGTTAGGTTATCTAAAAATAATATTGCCACTTCATACGGTTATCACATTAATCCACCTTGGGCAAGTTGATTAGCCACACCTTTATTGACTGAATCAAGGCTTCAATAGAAGTATTGCAGCAACAAATGGTCCGGAACACCATGTGTTGGACATTGCAAGAGTAATCTCCGAAACCGCAACCATGCCTGATGTAAAGGTTCACCTCCAATTCTTTTAAAATTTTGGATTTGGTTTCTTAGTTTAACAATCTTCAAAGGGGGGGGGGGAATCTCTTCAAGAAGGCTTTAGTTAACTCCTCCAAAGAAGTGATTAAATCATTTGACAACTCCATCATCTACCTAGTAGCTTAACCCATCAAAGACAACATGAATAACCTCAACCTTATGGACACTTGTGAGAGGTTTTTGAACACAAACGGCCCATACACATACATGGAATTCCAGAGGTGTTCGTGGGGGTCTTCATGAGTTAAATCCCCTACCATTCCTCTTAGTTGTAGCAATTGTAGCATTGTTCCGGTTACATGAAAAATTGCCTTTCCAACTGTGAGAGGTAACAGAATGGTTCCCATTGTTTGAATGACGTTTATGTGCATGTCATTTAAATCACCCATGTTGTCATTTTGAACATAGTGAGTATCACTATCACTACCTTGGTCACTCATGCTTTAGATTTCCAAATCAACAATCTACTACAACTAAACAAATTTACAAACTAATTTCTCAAATGGAATTCTTAACCATCATTCCCTAGCAGCGGCACCATTTTTGATAATTCTCAAACTACTCTAAAAAATAAATCCAAAGAGTAACCGGTCGTAATCAATAAAAATACCCAACTAAGAGTCGAGGTCGAATAACACAGGAAATGAATTCTACCAAGAAATTTGGAAACTAAATCAATTCATTTATATAAATAAGAATAATTGGGTGGATAATTCCACCAAATTTATGAAAAGGGTTCAGTTGTCAATAGTCACAATTAAACTAAGATTTCAGAAATTCAAATAATGAACATGTAATAAGAGGTGCGGGGATTGGAATTCAATGTTACATAGGGATAATTATGCGCTCTATAGTGATGAATATTCATGGATAAGATGGGTCATCTTCAATGGCAATAATCTTCTTTCGATCTCATAGCATTAGTTCATAGAATCTCCTTTCGGTATCATCTCTGTGCATAACTAAACAACCCTGTACCTTACACTATTCTCTCTTTTGATACAGAAATAGGGAAATACATACTACCCATAATCTCTATTTTGAAGAAAATTACATACATCAAACGTAAAATGCAAGTATCGAACTAATTACCCATAGTCCCAGAACTACGTTCCCCCGTAGAAGTATAAGTCCCCTATGTTGGGCATCAGATTTAGTGATCATGCCAGTCATGCCTTTACAATCCTATCAAGGTATATTGGGTCCTCTCGATGGAGCATACACATCGGACTTCACGTTTAGCTCATGTGGATTATGTTGGTTAATAGTAGCTCCCACAGTCAGACTCCTAGTGCATTTGATCTGGTTTTCAGTATATATTTTAACACTCAGTTTAGCATGTCATGTTCATGATTAGTACTTGGTCTTGCATTCAACTTAGCTTTTCAATTATGTTTCAGTTTTTACATTCTTGCTCAGTTTATGACATTGCTTATTTAGGCCTTTTTCAGTTTTATATATATATATATATATATATATATTTATTCAACTTAGTAACAATATCTTGTAGGCTCAGTACATTCCAAGTATTGATGCATATTCTGCGCTACATCCTTTCATGATGTAGGTTCAGGTACTCAGCATCTAGATCGCGCTTAGATCGATACTTGATCCGCATTCAGCAGCTTCAGTGGTGAGTCCTCATAATTCGAGGACAATAGACATGCTTTTCATTTTAGTCTTTATATTCAGTTTTCAGTTTGTTAGAGTTAATTGGGGGGCATGTCCTAGCAACTCGACTCAGTTAGAGGATTTTCAGACATATTAGTAGATGCAGCTTGAGTTGTTAAGTGGTGTTTCAGTCATCACTAGACTTTCTTTATATTTTATCTATTCAGATTAGTTGGGTTTTTCCCCACTCGCAGTTATTCATTGTTTTAGCTTCCACATAGTACATGTTTTATTCAAATATTCTTAGTATGCTTGATATATGCTAGACACAGGGTTAGCTTAGGGACATTCGTGATCCTAGGTCCCGTGTTACGTCAAGGGGTAGCCTCAGGGAGTGACAGTCCCGACATCCATCTTAGTACTGAAAGGCTTCATAGACAGTAGTAGTTGAGAATTTTGTTTCATTTCAGCTGTTAATGTTCTAAACTTGAGTTGCCTTTTTTGGCCAGTGAATGCTTTATTTAAAATATTCTGAGTTTCTATTTTGAGACATTGAGTAAAGTTTTACTTTTGAGTTCATATGTTGGTGAGTAAGTCTACCGCTGAGAGTTGAGCCAGTCCATGGTGTAGGTTTGGAGCGTGACAAACTTGGTATAAGAGCACAAAGTTCAAGAATCCTAGGGTGTCTATGAAGACGTGTCTGTCGAGTCTTAGTTATTAGTGTGAAGCGCGCCACATATACAATTAAGAGGCTACAACATTTAAGAACTATCTCACTTCTTTCATACTCTATTCGTGCGATAGAGTTTATCTCCATAAAGTTTATTTCTAATTCGTTCTTGCGTGTATCTTTCAAATCATGCTTCCACGAAGAGTTGTCCAAGGTTGTCCTGCTTGGAGGAATGTTGATCCCCAGGATCAAGGGGTTCCCAGTGCACTAGAAGTGTAACGTGAAGGAGAAGTCGCTAATGCTGAGTTCTGGGATGCTATTCGGAGGTTGAGTCAAGTGGTGACCAACCAAGATGGGCAAGAGGGGTTTGACAAGATGTGGCTGGTACATCTAGGATCTATGAGTTTTGAGGATGAATTCTCCATACTTCACCGGTTCAAGTGTCACCGAGGATCTAAAAAACATTGTGGAAGAGTTGTAGAAACTATTTGAGATAATGCATGTTGTATATGCTGAACGTGTGGAACTAGCTGCATACCAACTAAAGGGTGTTGCTAGAGTATGGTATGACCAATGGAAGAAGAGTAGAGTTGAGGGAGCAACCGATTGTGAGTTAGGCTGTCTTTGAAGAGGCCTTCATGGGGAATTTCTGCAACACCCCATAGTTTAGTAGGCCAAATAGAACTAAGTTAGAAGGCCACAAGTCAAGGCTAGAGGGCATGAACCAAGGAAAATGGGCAAGGGCCAAGGCAAGAGCCAAGGCGGCCCTAAGCTGCCAAGCACTGCCTTAGACCATGAGAGCCTTCACAGATCGTGGTGGCCACCATGACTCATGGTGCCACCCATGGTGGTGAGGCAGTAGCTCATGAAGGCTGCCCCAAGGTTGGCTTCCCTTTATGAGTCACTTCATGGCCAGTGGTGAAGACCACGACTCGTGGGAAGGATATGGGGTTGCCTTCACCTTGTGAGGGTCATGTAGAGGTAGCATACATACTGGTAAAGGGACAACAGGAACCTTCACAGGCCGTGGTGCCCTTGACGGTTCGTTAGGTAGGTCGTGAAGCCTAGGCACCACACTTAAAGTGGGGTTTATTTTAGGTAATTCCTTTTTAGGTTAGTATTAAGTGAGGTCATTTTGCATAGTTTTAATACACATATATAAGCCTTTTTATGTCTTTAACCAACCCATTCACCTCATTAAATCCCAAGACCCAAATTATATTCCAGAAAATTTCATCTTCTCCAAAAGATTCTCTCTCTAGAAAGTTCCAAGAAGACGAAGAAGGAGAAAAGCTAGGGGTTTGAAGGAACAAGGTTTTCTACTCAATTTCTTTCAAGATTAATAGCTAAGGTATGGTAGCCCTTCATCCATGGATAGTCTTTATCCATGGAGTCCGTTCAAAACCCCAATATCAAAGATAGAAAATTCCCAAAGTTAGGGTTTGATTCCAAAGTCATGGGTTCCTTAAAAAAATGATTCTAATGTTTGAATTATGGTATAATAAGTATTAATTGATGATTTTTATATGTTTTTATGATGAATTCCCCAAGAACCCATGAAATTCCCATGTTTTCTCAAAGTTGATGATATGATGTGGGTCTTTATTGGTGAAAAATGAATTGTATGAATTGATGTATGTGGTGATAGATTCACATGAAATTATGATTAAATCCATGTCTAATGCTTGAATTCTAGATGTGCTGATTGAATATGATCTTTGACCCTTGAATGGTAAAGTATGAGAAGTATGCATGATTGTGAGATTTATGTAAATGCTTTAATGATGCCTTGAGAGTGAAGTGTTGTTCATTATGATTAGGTTGTTGTTGTGGGATGATTGAAAGGTTGATGTCACATAGTAATGGTTCTAGTGTTGAAAGGGATTTTCTCACCTAATTGAATCTAAGAGTGAAGGTGATCATGGATCATGATAGTTGCTCACGCTAGGTCTATAGAGTTATTCTAGTGAATTGACATGGATTGATTGTCATTTACATCTTTCCATTGAGCTTGAGTCAAAGTAGAGACTTAATAACTATCTTGTGAGATATAGGCCTAGCACCGAGTGGATATTGAAATGAGATGGAGGTTCCCACCTAGTTGAGTTCGAGTTTCCTAAATGGGAACTCTCACCTAGTAGAGTCCCATTTTCTAAAAGTATGTCTCATGAGATGGAAGCCTTCACCTAGTGGAGTTTGGATTTCTAGTAGCAATCTCCGTATCCCATAACTATGTGCCCCGTAGGATAGCTAGCTAGTGGATCCAACTAAGCTAACCAACCGATTCTACCTTAGGCAAATAGACCAACCCTTGACGGTGTGGGTAACACCGGGAGGGATCATGTGATAGCTCACATGTTCTCATATCAGTTAAGGCTATATCCCAACTATAACAAGATTTATAATGAAATAAGATGTGCTTAAAAAATCATTTCCTAGAGTTGAAACATAATGAACTAAGATGTGCTTGAAGAAACATCTCCTAGAGTTCAAACCTAATGGACTAAGACATTCTTGAAGAAGCATCTCTTAGAGTTCAAAACATTGATGAACTAAGATGTACATAGTGAAGTATCTCATAGTGCTCAAGATAATAATGAACTTAAACATTCTTAAGGAAGTATCTCATAGGGTTCGAATTAATGAGAAACTAAGAAATGCTTAATGAAGTGTCTCCTACTGTTCCAAGCTTTCAAGAGGGGGACTAGTCCCAACCAAGCAGTATGAATGTGATGACCCTAAGTGGTACTTAGTATGGATGAGATTATGGGGTCTTTTCCATGCATTGCACAAGTATGACTTGAGGTTGTCTAGGAAGTGCTTATCTAATGTGATGTATGTCTGATGGATTGCTACTATAGTTGCCTTCCATGATATGTTGACTAAAGGTGATGGTTCCCTTGTCTATGAGAATTAAGGTAAGGATGAGACCATAAGATGGTAAGTATGTTGATGATGACCTAAAGGGGTTTACTTAGCATGGGTGGGGTTTATGGGGTCTTATCCATGCATTGCACAAGTAGACTTCGAGGGTGTGTATGAAGTAATTCTCTTATGCTATGATGACCTATGATGATGCTCAAACTTTGCATATAGCATGATTTGTTATGAAATATCCCTTTTTAGCATGTTTTCAAGGTTTTTATGCATGTCTATCATATTTAGTGCATTTTTGTACTAACCCATGCTTTTCCTACATTTCCCCAAGTGTAGGGTCCGATTCTTAAGGCGGTCATCATTGGAGTTAAAGCTTGGATTTGACTATTCTCCTTGCTTGTTGGTGAGTCCTCATGATTCGAGGATGAATGTTATCTCATTGTAGTTCCTTTCTTATATTTCCTTTTTGGACTATGTTTTAAGGGTTGTGTCCCTATTTCATTCAAGTATTGTATTAGATGGCTATATTGAGACATGTCTAGACTTCCGCTTACCTTTATAAAAGTCTTTGATTATATGGAAAAAGTTTTAAATTTTTTGCATAATTTCTAATTACTTTATGTTATGATATGCTAAGTAGTTGTGTTAGGCCTTTTGGGGTCTAGTACGCCATGTTACATCTAGGGTGTACCCCTGGGTCGTGACAAACTTGGTAGAGCACAATGTTTAGAATGATTCTAGGATGATGTCTCATAAGCCACGTCTAGTAGAGTCTTGTTCGTAAATGTGAAGTGCGCCACATTTATGAATACAAGACTAGTGGATGTTTAGGAAACTCCACTTCTTCATTCTCTAAGTCGTGCCATACAGTTTGGCTTTATTAGGTCTTTCTCCTAATCCGTGCCCTATGATTTTCAGGGTATGGCTAATACAAGGGTAAATGCTAGGAGGAATGAGGAAGGCAATGAGGAGCAAGAGGTTCCTCTCCAAGCTCCTCCCCAAGCTCCTCCTTAAGCTCCAGTTGATCGTTTGGTTGAAAATGTAACCCATGCGGAGTTTAGGTATACTATCCAATTGTTGGCTCAAGCCAATAGATAGGTGATTTCTCCTATGAACACTAATGTGAATTCCGCGGGCTTCTAGAGTGAGGGATTTTGCAAGAATGAACCCTCCCGAGTTTCATGGCTCCAAAGTGGAAGAGTGTAACGACCCGAGAGCACCCCCTAGCCATTACCGGCGTATTCGACCTCTCGGAGGTCTTATACAAGCCCTTAGCATTCGTCATGGCATTTATCATAGAAAAATAGTGGAAAATTTAAAACTTTTTCATAATATAACACAAGACATAAAAGTCACCTCATTAAACCTTTAATACAAAATTGGAGTACTACGTCTCAAGGTAGCCATCTTAAAACATGACTACAACACAAGAGGGACCCAACCCTTACAATACAAAAGAAACTACTATCTAGTACATAGAACTTAAGGAAACTCTTTAACATAAAGGTCCTTGAATCTTTAAGGACACACCCGAACTTGGGAATAGTAAGCCAAGCTCCTCACTTCTAGGAAAGAACCTTTAGTCACCATCACCTACACTTGGTGTAAAATGATGAAGAATGGTGTTAGTACAAGAATGCACTAAGTATGATAACCATGCAAAACATGCTTTTAGAAGGACTTTTTGTTGGAAATTATGCATCATGCCTTTTTAGAGAAACTTCATGAACATTTAGTACAATAGGCACAATATAACCCACATACATCATCATACACATGGAAACCATTCATAATAGCACATAGAGCCACTTATAACATTTTAGGCACATTCAATGCATACAATACATTACCTTCCTCTTTATCTTAACTCCTTTCCTCAAGCCACCCTTAGGGAATACTTGGTGCAATGTATCACCTTAAGGTTACCAAATGTGAACTTACATATAACCTTCATCAATCCAACCACATATATTCATATAGTCATAAGCACACCATAAGACATAGTCTTCACATAGGAACCATCACCTAAGACAACCCCCAAGTCACACTAGTGCAATGTGCAAGTAGCATCCCATAATACTACTCACACCAAGTGTTCTAGGAAGCCACCATAGACTAGGCACATCATATTCAACAAGTCATAACATCTTCATTTAACATTAGACATAAGACCAACATACTTCATAACATCATCTAAGGACTCATTCCTTTACTTTACTACATCATTAGTCATAACCCATTTAGTTCATATCATAGGTAAACCACCCTCATAACCTCTTCACAATCTCACTTATGCAATGTACACATGGAGTCCCATACCCCCACATATACTAAGCAAACCCATTAAGAAGTCATAAGTGTAATTCACATGCATAATCATACTTCATGTCTTGACATAAGTAAAGTAAACCTTAATATTCTTTCATATTAACATACATAAACCATAGTCTTCATTACATAAAGAGCCTAATCATAACCTCCCTTAGAGTCCACTTGTGCAATGCATAAGTAGGGTCCATAGTCCTACCTACACTAAGTAACTCTTCAAGAAATCATGACTAGAGTTCATATTCTTATCTTAGTTCATTTCTTAACTTTCGGGAGACATTGCCATAACCGACATAGACCATGTGAGCTACATGGAATCCGGTGTTCTACTCCCATATCGAAAAAAGAGAGTACCACTTGCCAAAATAGGACCTACATACATAATAGCTATCTAGTGGATCCACTAAGCTAATACCTACGGGGGCACGTAGTTTTGGAACAAGGAGATTGCTACTAGAAAACCTTGACTTACTAAGTGTGGAGGTTTCCATCTCATGAGACATCTATTTTGGGAACCCGGACTTGCTAAACGTGAAGGTTCTCTTGTGGGAAGCTGGACTTGCTAAACGTGAAGCCCCCACTCTCATTTTTCATATTCACTCGGTGCTAAGCTCCAACTCCCCTTTTAAACATCTTTAAGCCTTTATTTAACATTAGTTCATAAAATAGGCTTTAGGGACTTAATACCTCATTCATATAGCTCAAATATTTCTAAGATGAGAATAACCTTTCATCATAGAACCTACATTATGTGAGAATGACCTTTCACATAGTTATACCATATTCATAACATAGTCTAGTTTAGGGTACAATTGAGGAAACCTTTCAAAAGACTCACTTTCACTAGATTATCATAAACCTTATTCATTCATTCATGTGTGCGTGTGTACATATGTGAGAAAGCCTTTCACATAACACCTTTATACAACACATATTCATACCTTGCTAATCATACACTTTGCATGCATAATAAGATGTAAGAGTGCATATAAGAGTTAACCTTTCAATAGACACCATAACACATCATATTCATAGTTATACATGTAGAGTGTGTGTGCGCATATTGGTCCTCATAGTGACTTATTAGCAACAACATTGATATTGAGTGCACTTCCCTTCAAGGGATCACCACACATTCACAATGTCCCCAAATCATGAGTAATTCACATATAAATCCCTTAAGGATTCTAGACTACACACCCACACTTCATCATAGGAGACAAGGACACATTCAACATTGAATAGGTACTCCTAACATGTATATGATCAAACATTCATATAGGGGTCATATAGGTAGGGGTCATTCCACAATAGTATTTAACATAATCAATCATGTAGACCACACCTTATCCCTAACATTATCATTCACATTATACTCCTCATCATCAACATACTTTAAACATCATGCTAGCATTGAGGATTTCATACACAACCTTCATAGCATAACTTCATAAACATATGCATCATAATCATCAATTCACTTCACATCTATTGCCTTCAAGGCCATGATCTCAACATGCATAGATAGACAAGAAGTGAACACCTCCACCATAAGTGGATCAAACCACCCACATCAATTCTCATACTAAAGACTAGAAGTTAGGTTAACTTACCAATTCTCCAAGCCATGATCACCATGGATCAATCCTCAATAATTTATAATCCATTTGCATAGATAGGAATCAACAATATAATTCAATATCATAAACATAGTCTAAGTACAATTCCATAAACAAAGGGATCAACCCATAACTTTGCCCATAAGGCCATAATCCTCAACTCATCAATATACCAACAATTCAACATGAATAAGTATATATAATCATAAGAAACATCAATAAAATCTAATCTAAACATAATTTTATCAATAGAGATCGTATTCACAAAGACCCACATCATAGGCCAATTTTTGAGAATTTGGGGATCATGGGTTCTTCAAGAATTCCTTTGAAAATTGTCTTAAAAACATTAATTCCACATTAGTTCATCAATAGAATGATTTAGAAGATCATTTGACAAGGAACCCATGTTTAGATTGAAAATTGGGAATTTTGGTCTTTAAATCACTTTTGAAAATCTTTGATAGAACTCCTTGAATGAAAGGTTATTCAAGAATCAAGAGTCACCATACCTTAATTATTGAAGATCCATGAAATTGAAGAAGAAATCCATTGAAAACTCATCTTCTAGCTTGAGCTTCATCAAGGTCTTCAATAGAGTTTTTGAGAGAATCTATTTTGAGAGGGAAGGGTTAATTTGAAGAATGGGGTCTAATTTTAGGATTTGGGGTTTAAACCAACTTAAAATACCCTAAAATAGGTAGAATAACCGTTTATAATAATTCTCCAAAGTACCCAAACTACCCCTCACTTAGTTGGACCTTTTTAAATAAGTCAAACTTGAGTTTTATTTTCGCAGATTTCCTCATGAAACAAGTTCGTGACGCGGAGGTGTTCCCACAAGTATTCTAGAAATTAAATTTGAGACAGTAGAGTCCGCGACGTGGACCAAAACTTTGGCCTATGGTGGAGCTAGTCTGCGACGCGGACATGCTCCCTCCATGTACATTTTCAAGCTGCCTTAGCAGCTTGCTTTGTCAAGGTTGGGGTCCTCCTCGGGGACCCTTAGGGTGGTCCCGGGCATCGTATTCAATTTTTTTGACCTTTTAAACATATATTTACCTATTTTAAACCTTTTTACAAGTTTATACCATCATACGACACTCCCAAACCTACCCAAAATCTAAGGACGCACTAGAACACATTTTTCTCTAGTTTCCGAACGTCATCGTCGTTTCTTAACGTTTAGACTCTTACTCTTCCAAACCAAGTCCATTGCTTAAATTAGGTTTAGAAACATCATTTTAACTATTTTTAAGTCATTATTCATAAGGTGAGGCTCTACTTAAGTCATAGAATTTCCGAGGTGTTACAAATAGGACCTTAAGAATTTGTGGATGAGGTTTACAAAATACTTGCTATCATGGGGGTGACTTCGGTAGAGAAAATGGATTTAGCCGCTTACGAATTGAAAAGTGTTCCTCAAGTTTGGTATGATCAGTGGAAGGGTGAGAGATCCGTAGGAGCAGAACTGGTAGAATGGGAATAATTTAAATAGGCATTTCTTGATAGATTCTTTCCCTTAGAGTTGACGGAACGAAAGATGCAATAGTTCATTAAGTGTCGTCAAGGAGGTATGAGTTTGAAGGATTATGCTCTTAAGTTCACCCAACTATCCAAGTATGCTCCAACTAAGTGGTGGACTCAAGGGCTAAGATGCATAAGTTTGTAATGGGAGTGTCTGACTTGGTAGAGGAAGAATATGGTACGAAAATGCTTATTGGTGATATGAATATCCAACGTCTTATGGTGCACGCCAACAAATTGAGGAGTCAAAGCTCAAAAGAAAGAATAGGGAGGTGAAAAGAGCTAGAACCAGTGATGGGAATTTCTCTAATGCTATATCCAATAGATATGGACAACCTAGGACCCAACAAAATCTTTCCAATCAAGTTTCCCCCAATACTCATGGGTACAACCAAGAGATGGCGTCTAACCCTAAGCCTCAAAGAGGGAGTAGTAGTGAATCTTCGTTGCTTAAGCCTACTTGCACTAAGTGTGGAAGGAAGCATTATGGTAGGTGCCTAGCCGGCAAGAATGGTTGTGGTAATGATGGTCACAAGATGAGGGATTGCCCAATACTTAGGGCTAAAGGGAGAGAGGCCAAGCAAGCTTCCCTTAGTGGTCCGGATTCCAATACTCCCAAGAAAAACCATTTTTATGCACTCTGGTCTAGAGATGAAAAGAGAGCTCTCCGGATGAAGACACCAGTAAGTAGATAGTTCCTTATAGATGTAAATGTTTACTAGATCCCGATGCTACTTGTTAGACTTTGATGTTATCCTTGGTAGGGTTTGGATGCATTTTTGTTATACCTTTATTGATTTTAGAACCCGGTATGGTTATTGTGAGTTTTCAGTCATGTCGGTCAGGGTTACTTGAAAGAAGTGGTACTTAAAGAATTAGTAGGGGTTTCCTCCCAAGGGGGATATGGTGTGCTTAGATAGCAAGGTTGTGGAGTGTCCCGATATCCTCATCTCTTTCTTCTACTCCTACTCTAGCTTGAGACAAAGAGTTCCTCTTAGCTTGTATTATGTTTTGGAGTCATGAGTGTTTTATGTGTTTCCATGATCTCCTTAAGTTATGCATGTTCATGAAATTTTATGTTCTGAAAGAAAAAAGAGTTATATGATTGATTTTCCTCTTGTTGTTGTGCATTTAAAGTGAGTTGCCTATTGACTTCATGAGATGAATTGTCAAACATGCTTTAGTTATGCTTTTTGAGAATAAATTGCATATTGACTACATGAGATTGTGTTGAGCATGCTTTTAGCTTGGGAGAAGGAAGTTCCTCCTTAAAAGAGATGAGAAATTTGAAGTTTCATGCATAATGGGTTGTTAGATGTAGTTCCTACTACTTTGTGATGCATTGAGTATGTTTGAGATGGAGTTGATGTTTCCTCTTTCATTTTGAGCATTATTTTGTTGTTGCGTGCATGATGGGCTGCTAGTCTTGAGTCTTTACTTCCGTAAGGTGTCTAGATCGTCATTCGAGGATGAATGTTCCCAAGGGGAAGATAATGTAACACCCCGTAGTTTAGTAGGCCAAATAGGGCTAAGTTAGAAGGCTACAAGTCAAGGATAGAGGGCATGAACCAAGGCAAAGGGGCAAGGGACAAGACAAGAGCCAAGGCTGCTCCAAGCTACCAAGGCACTACCCTAGACCACGAGAGTCTTCATGGCTCGTGGTGCCACCCGTGGTGGTGAGGCAGTAGCTCACCAAGGTTTCCCCAAGGTTGGCTCCCCTTCACGAGCCACTTAACGGCCAGTGGTGAAGACCACGACTCGTGGGAAGGCTTCACCTTGTGGGGGTCATGTAGAGGTAGCATAGCTACTGGTCAAGGGACCACGGGTACCTTCACGGGCCGTGGTGCCCTTGACGGTTCTGAGGTAGGTCGTGAAGCCTAGGCACCCCACTTAAAGTGGGGGTTATTTTAGGTAACTATTTTTTAAGTTAGTATTAAGTGAGGTCGTTTTGTATAGTTTTAATACACCTATATAAGCCTTTTTAAGTCTTTAACCAACCCATTCATCTCATTAAATACCAGGACCCAAATTATATTCCCAAAATGTTCATCTTCTCCAAAAGATTTTCTCTTTAGAAAGTTCCAAGAAGAAGAAGAAGAAGAAGAAGAAGGAGAAAAACTAGGGATTTGAAGGAGCAAGGTTTTCTACTTAATTTATTTGGAGATTGATAGCTAAGGTATGGTAGCTCTTCATCCATGGATAGTCTTCATCCATGGAATCCCTTCAAAAACCCAATTTCAAAGATAGAAAATCCCCAAAGTTAGGGTTTGATTCCAAAGTCACGGGTTACTTCAAAAATGATTCTAATGTTTGAATTATAGTATATTAAGTATTAATTGATGATTTCCTATATTTTTATTATGAATTCCCCAAGAACCCATGAAATTCCCTTATTTTCTCAAAGTTGATGATATGATTGGGTCTTTATTGGTGAAAGGTGAATTGTATGAATTGATATATGTGGTGATAGATTCACATGAAATTATGATTAAATCCATGTCTAATGCTTGAATTCTAGATGTTTTGATTGAATAACATCTTTGACCCTTGAAGTGTAAAGTATGTGAAGTATGCATGATTGTGAGATTTATGTAAATGCTTTAATGATGCCTTGAGAGTGAACTGTTGTTCATTATGATTAGGTTGTTGTTGTCGGCTGATTGAAAGGTTGATCTCACATAGTAATGGTTCTAGGGTTGAAAAGGCTTTTCTCACCTAATTGAATATAAGAGTGAAGGTGATCATGGATGGTGATAGTTGCTCACGCATGGTCTGTAGAGTTATTCTAGTGAATTAACTTGGATTGAATGTCAAGGACATCTTTCCATGGAGATTGAGTCAAAGTAGAGACTTAATAACTATCTTATGGGATTTAGGCCTAGCACCGAGTGGATATTGAAATGAGATGGAGGTTCCCACCTAGTTGAGTTCGGGCTTCCAAAATGGGAACTCTCACCTAGTAGAGTCCGGTTTTCCAAAAAGTATGTCTCATGAAATGGAAGCCTTCACCTAGTGGAGTTTGGGTTTCTAGTAGCAATCTCCGTATCCCATAACTATGTACCCCGTAGGATAGTTAGCTAGTGTATCCAACTAAGGTAACCAACCAATTCTAACTTAGGCAAGTAGACCAACCCTTGGCCGTGTGGGTAACACCGGGAGGGATCATGTGATGGCTCCCATGTTTTCATGTCGGTTAAGGCTATATCCCAACTACAACATGATTTATAATGAACTAATATGTGCTTAAAAAAGCATCACCTAGAGTTCAAACATAATTAACTAAGATGTGCTTGAAGAAGCATCTCATAGAGTTCAAACCTAATGGACTAAGACATGCTTGAAGAAACATCTCCTAGAGTTCAAAACAATGATGAACTAGGATGTACATAGTGAAGTATCTCATAGTGCTCAAGATAATAATGAACTTAGACATGCTTAAGGAGGTATCTCATAGGGTTCGAATTAATGAGGAACTAAGATATGCTTAATGAAGTGTCTCCTAGTGTTCCAAGCTTTCAAGAGGGGGACTAGTCCCCAACCAAGAAGTATGAATGTGCTGACCCTAAGTGGTACTTAGTATGGATATAATTATGGGGTCTTGTCCATGCATTGCACAAGTATGACTTGAGGTTTTCTAGGAAGTGCTTCTCTTATGTGATGTATGTTTTGATAGATTGCTACTATAGTTGCCTTCCATGATATGTTGACTAAAGGTGAAGGTTCCCTTGTCTATGAGAATTAAGCTAAGGATGAGACCATAAGATGGTAAGTATGTTGATGAT